>NC_133536.1:88256970-88564887 GCF_048544455.1 Silene latifolia
AGTTTGACCATGATATTTGACATATTAATGTACAAAGTTATAAATGATGTTTGACTCTTGAGAAGCAATAGGAAAGATGTTCATTAAGAAGGGAAGGGAGTATACATGATGAATTTTTTAACATAACTCATAATGGTATGTTCTACCAAGTGTGGTATGTCGGTTCTGTTGTTGAGGAACATCAACTCCGTAAGAGGTTTATCTAAAGAGACATTGTCTTATTATCAATTGCCTTAGGAAATTCGAAATAGAAAGGAAGATAATCACGGGTTTCAAAGTTGGCAAAAGGTACTAAACCGAGCATATAGGAATGACTTCCTCGGACACAAATATTCCTTTCGTTCTTAAGCGGAGACAATATACATTGAGGCTATGCTACGCTAGACAATAAACAAGAGTCGGGGACAATCACTTAATCATGTTGGAATTTATGTGCTGAAACCAGTTTTTAGTAATGACTACCTTTACGTAGAAGCGTCAAGAATAACGTCATCCAAGGGATTAAAGGTTCTCATCGTGATAGAGACCAAATGTATCAAGGCCAAACGAAGGACATTATTTACAAAGAAGTTTTCACAAATTTATCAAATTATGTGTCGTATTATATATTTTGTATGACGCTTTTAAGGACAAGTAGTTTTAATTGTAAATAGTTATTTCTGTTAAAAACCGATGAAACGTGAGATTATAAGAATAATAACTCTACAACCCAAATATATCTGTGAATGTTATACAACTGATATAGTCAATACCAAATGCCAACATTTTTGTTGCATTTTTGTGAGGGGAACTGATGATTAATCACTTCTTAAAGCTGATCATGGGCCGGGCCTATGCGGGCTTGGGCCGGGCCGAGATAATAAAAATGGCTCACGTGTGCGGGTTGGGCCGGACCGGGCCAAATGAGAGGGCCTATTTAGCGAGCCCAAGCCCGGCCTTTATGGGCTAAATCGGGCTTTTGGGCCTATATGGGCTTTTCGGGCCCTAAAATTTACGACTTACCGAACGAGATAAGTAGTATAATACCTTCAACTTTTACTTTAAATGTGCACTTAGTATAAAAAATCGTACAAAGTATGATGAAATACATATGAATTAATCTCCAAAAATAGAATAAAAGACAATCATATCGACACATTATAATGCTTAATATGATTTATGTTACGGGAACATCGCTTTTAAATCTCAATAAATATATACATGAGTTTATAAGGAATTATATATAAAATTTACGCTACTTAAACAAATTTTATAAGAAAAATATTCCTTAATTAATAAATATGGGCCGGGCCGGGCCGAAATTTGGGCCAAACGCTTGGCCCAAGCCCGGCCCAAAAGTACATTGGGCTTTTTTGGGCCAAAATAAAAGGCCCAGGCCCTTCAAAAAAGCAGGCTGGACCGGGTCGGGCCAACGGGCTTGGGCCATTTGATCACCTCTATCACTTCTCATCTAAATCAACTCCCGAAATTTTGTTTGCTCTCATTTTCAGTATGGTTTGACTTTTTGTTAAATTTAATAGTTTTCTATTACCAGACCATGGTAAGGTAAACCAACGTTTCAGCGTTGCCATAAAATACTAACTTGGTAACTCAACAATTTTAAATGATGTCATAAAACTAATAAATGATGTTGCCCTGTGCATTCTATGCAATAGAATCACAGGTATTTTTTATTGTTGTTTAGAGACTAATAATTCTGTTAGAATTTAGTTTGGATTTGATGTTGCGAGAAGTTTATAAGGAGCAAATACTCTTAATTGTAGATATGTAATCAAGGTAAAATTATGTTTAAGAGATCTAACATTTTCTTTGAACACACTATATATAATTATGATAATTGTTGTTTTACGTAATATCATTCAGTTTTACGTAGTTGTTGTAGGTTAAAATAATTTACAAGACTCATAAAAGTCTGTCTCCGTTATTAAGGATTATTTTGGTGAGTTGCACCATGTTTACAAAGAGAGCGTTTTTTTTATTGAATTAAAAACCAGTTGTGCCCGCGACAATGAAAAAGCAAAGTACATATTATAACTAAATCACTTGATGTTATAAGTACTATTGAATGTCAATTTTTTTTACGGTAAAAGCACTAATAATTCATCAAAGCGTCTTGCTTGTGACGGGCTAATCCCGTCACAAGCTGAAGACTTCTCACAAAAAGGGAGAGGGGACAAGGTGAGACACCCCCCCATGTACTTCCCCACTCACCTCTCATGGGTATTTTGTGAGAGGAAACGGTATCCGTCACAAACTTGTGACGGATATCGCCGTTTTCAATGAGATTTTGTGATAATTCATCAATCAACTATACCAACCATGAATTTTTTTTTCATCAATGATTCAACATAGTTGGACTTTTTGGTTAACTTTAAAATATATTTTTACAGATAATCCTAATAGGAGCCCCGTGCATCGCACGGGCTTTCCAACTAGTATTACTAATAATCATCGTGGTTGGTTGGTGCGGAATTTGGTGGTAATATGCAATTTTTGTGGTGGTCGGGAAGGTGTTGGCCGAGTCTTGAAAGTGGTCGAGACGGATGTCACCATAATATTGGTGTATCACGGGTTTGGTTTTAAGGCTTGTGGTGTGGGATGGATCCCTTCTTTGATATTTACCAAGGTAAAAAATTATGGGTGGGGCTGGTTTTTACGTTAAAGTAGAAAAAAAAATATTGTGTGAGTTTGAATAAGCAAATCTCAAGACGAGTGTTTTTGGCTGTGATGTTGGTTTGTACCAAGAGGTTGGTAGTTTTGTGACAATAGATGATGGTCGTAAGGTTATGCCCAGGTTTCGAAGGCCGTGAGCAGGGTTGTTATTTTAACGGTTGTGAAAAAAAAGTATTGGCCATAGTTTTCGGACTGGTGGTTAAAAGGGTGTTAGCCAAAATATAGATGAGGGGTTTGATGCAATTCTAGGGTTGGTGGCAGTGGAAGAGGGATTATAGGTATAAGTCAAGCGAGCAAAATCGGGTTTTGGTTGGGTGGGTTGACTTCCGGCCTAAGGATCTACTCTGAGGTGTTACCCTCTATCAAGAACACGAGGCTCTGATACCATGATAGAATAGAGAGAATTATGAAACGGTTTTTATCATTAAGAATTGCATGAATTATATTAACACAATAGCACTATATATACAAGAGGATTCACAAGCTAAATCTACCCTAATTGATACACTAGCCGTGATACATGCTAAATCACAAGGAAAGAATTTCCTATACAAAATCTACTATAAATAAAGAGAGTATATTTACTATATAAAAGATAAAACTTTTTAATGATAAAATCTTCAGGAATATTTTGTGTATCTTTATGATATATTCTCTATACTAAAGACATTAGCCACTACGATGAGTTAAGCTGACTATTAGAGAGAAAATAATACAGTAATATTTTAGTGCTGTTAAAACTCATTAAGCGTGGGGATAAGTGAGTTTTTTCCCAGGAATTTTTTTTTTAGTCATTTAAGTTGCCACTGTTCAGAGTACTCTTGGGTTTCTAATTTTTTCGGACTACCACTTCAAAATGAAAGTACATTAAGGTTTTGTTTTCAGAAGATTCCCAATGAGTTGGGCAAAGTCCGGTACTGACTGTCGACAACTTCACGACATAAGAAACACATGGAGACAATTTAACGAGCCATTTTATATTATTCGATTATAAACAAGATCTCTGAGCTCACTATATGAAAGTGTAATGGAATAAAACAATGAGTCACTTACCCCTTATTATTAGTTTCTGTTTTTGGTTTCTTTATCAGATTTGTAGTTTTGTGTGCTTAAATCCGACTGACCGACTGTGACCTGGCAGACAATGGAGATACAGTTCAGAAGAGACAGAAGATCAGATTGTGATCTTCTCACTAAGGATGAGGAAATTGATAGCATCCTAAGAAAAAAAGAAGCTATTGTAATAAAGAGACAGAGGATCAGGGCACATTCTTTCAATCACAGGGTAAATGTTACTTATATCTTTTTGTTATAGTAGAAATTAGAGTCACAAAGTTAGCAATAATACTGATAAGTTTCCTAGGTCATGAGTACTGCTTCTCTATGACTCTATCCACCCGAAATCTGAGTCTCACAATTAATGTGTGTGGGTTTTTTTTTCAATATAAAGGGTGTCACAAGGGGGATTTGATAACGGGTTTCAAACCCGGTCATGAGTATAACCTCTCAATGAGTTTACCAGTTTGGTTTAGATGGCCTTATAGAAATAACAGTTTTGTTTATAAATAGTTCATCTGATTCTTGTTTTTCACAGATTTCAACCGACTCAGAAGAGGGGAATTCTGACGGCCGACTTAAATACTGGCTAAAGCAATACGTCAATGATCAACTCGACACCAACGAGGAGAAAATCATAGGAAAGCAGCCTAAGACGAGGAACATAGAGGACTTGCATAACTATGATACTGTATCCGGGCCCAGAAGATCATTACAAAATCATAAGAAGCAAAGTTTCTATAAAGAAGATAGTTTACATCCAAGCTCTCCCACAAGTCTCCCAACTTACATGGCCGCAACTAAATCTGCAAAGGCTAAAACAAGATCTTTGAGCTCTCCAAGGCTAAGATCGATACATTTCGAAGGTTATTCAGATGGCGATTCACCGTACAAGCAAAAGCTCTCTCCTATGTCATCTATAAATAGTGAGGTAACTAGTAGTAGCTTTAGCAAGGTTAGTAATAAATCCTGTTATTCTTCTTCCCAGCAAAAGTCTCCAAGCCTAAAAGGTGTGTCGGGTCCTGTTAGATCAAATAGAATAACGGGCAATGTTCGTGTCGATGTTTACTAAAGAGTATCAGGAGATTGTCAGAGGATGAACCTCTTGTATAGTGGCAGCTTAAACCTAGCTTAATATAGATATATATATTGCTTATACTCTTGGTTTGTTACTAGATTCTAAGCTTATACAGTAAAATCATTCCTCCGCCTCGTTAAAATTTAGATTATAAGGATAGATGAGAAAATCTAGATAGTAGGTAACCATCAGCAAAATTCCATTAGATAGTTATTATATTGATTAAATCATAGTAGTCCTAAAACGATTATAAGTTCCTACATGTAAATAAGCAAATTGTTAGATGAATGTATAGTCTATAAATTGGGAAAAAAATGTTAAATGACTGTTATCGATAAAAGTTCATGAACAACCGAGCAGTTTCAACCGGAATAGGTAATGAAGTATGGTTTTAAACCGTCTCAGGGCCACTCGGCAGTTGCTCGTAACCATCATGGTGCTTAGGAGTGCTAGAGTGTTGAACTGGGACAGACTTGAGAATAACTGCGACGACTATACTCACGGCTCCTATCGCTGTGCTTAGCAGCCACTGCTCTCTGGTCAAGGGAACGGTGTCAGCAAAAGTACCCAACAACTGCACGATAATCACTTGGAACACTACCGTGCATGCAATGATACCCAGGAATACCCAATTCCTGAGTATTCCTTTCAGAACATTTATCTTCTCCATGTCTCTGCTGTTAATTTCATTAAATACCTGTGCATGAAAACGACACAGTTAGTGGCCAAGGGAGTAGATTTCAGTGAATTTGGTTGCGAACACGATTTGTTATAACTTTATAGCTCTAAGGTAATTATATGGCTAGTTCCTGAACATGAACTCTTCCGGCTAAGCCGCTGCATAAATAAAACTTGGAAAATACAAGGTGTGTTACCTGGCAGAAGACAAAGGTGTTGAAAATAAAGGTGTTGAGAGTTTTAGTGGCAGTTGAGCCAGTGAGATTTAAGATATGCTTGCCCTTAAATTGAAGATATCCCAGGACTGCCAATTGATAGATGCTATGGCCGATGATATTCCTCCACATCGTTTTGGTTATAAAATGAGCGTCCCTCCCTATAGGAGGCCGATTCATAAGTTCATCGCTTGGTGGTTCAGTGGCCAGTGCCAGGGCACCCAGGGTATCCATTATCATGTTCACCCACAGCAGCTGAACTGCAGTCAGAGGAGCTGAGCCTGCAGTATTTTTAAACAGTTTGAATAAATAGAAATAAAACATAAAGCATTTTTAGAGCTGGCACAATTACGTAGCCATCCCAAGAAAAATGACCACGACCCTCTCGATGCCTGATCTGACAAGACCCAATGATTTGATGAACGCGAACCTAAGGTAAGCATCCGCGGATAATAGGCTAACTCAATAATCGAATGACCAGATCAACTGAATAATAAACGAAATAATCTGTCAACTGAAACTGGGCCGCCCACGAGAGTGATTAGTATTTGAATGACTTTAGAAACGAAGGCTTGTTAATGAACCTGAAAGGCAGGCAGAGACAAAGTTGATAATGAGAGCAACAATGTTAACTGTCAACTGAAACTGCACAAACTTCTGGATATTAACATATACAGCACGACCCCATTGTATAACATTTAGTATGGTTGTGAAATTGTCGTCCATGATGACAACATCGGCATTTTCTTTGGCAACCTGAAACGTAGTAAAACAAACATTCAAGTAAATGGGAAAAGCTATAAAAGTTGGAAGTAAATTACTAGGATGTGGTTAAAACCTCGGTTCCTGCTATTCCCATGGCAAGTCCAATGTCGGCTTCATGTAAAGCAGGAGCATCGTTTGTCCCATCTCCTGTTACTGCTACTACTTGGCGAAACTGTTGCCTTAACTGTGTTACTAATGTATGCTTGTCTAATGGCATTGAACGCGCCATGACCTGGAAACATAATATGTACAGTTAAGCTTTCTGTCATGACTTTAGAGTTTGAAGACAGATGATTAAAAGAGCGAAAGAAGTAATCTATTGGAAATGAGTATTCCGTATTATCTTTGTCGATTAATGAAGTACATGTTTCATACATTATAACTTATTTTTTGTCAACAATGAAGTACCTGCAAATTTGGTATAATGTCCTGCATTTCCTTAGGGCTCATCTTACGAAAATCCGGCCCTTCAATAGCTAGGCCACCACTGGTTAATATGCCACATTCTTTAGCAATAGCTTTAGCAGTATTAATATTATCTCCTGTCACCATTCTAACAGTAATCCCAGCTGTTAAACAAGTATTTACAGCCTCCTTAACCCCTGGACGCACCGGATCTTTTATACCCACAACCCCTATCAGTGTATAATTCTCTTCAGGAATGCTATTGCCAATATACTTCTCCCCCATATCCTTGTACGCTATACACAAAGTTCTCAAGGCTTCTGATGCAAACTTGTTAATAACCTCGGTAACCTTATGTCTCAATTCCTCCGACAGCTCTAATGATTTCCCGTCAGGATCTAAAACCTTGTCACACATTGCCAATACGATTTCTGATGCGCCTTTGCAGAAGGCTCGGAACTCACCAGAAGGTAGCGCTACCAAAACTGACATTTTTTTCCTGATGGAATTGAAGGGCTCGACTTTGACAATCTTCGAGTTGTTCTGAAGTGTGTTATAATCGCCTCCTAGAAGCAACCCGAGTTCTAAAATGGCGGTCTCAGTTGGGGTTCCCAATATTTTTGGTTTTCCGTCATCTCCTTTAACAACTTCAGAACCCGTGTTTAAAAATATAGCTTGGAATAAGACATTATGTACATTGTTAGATATAGATTTAACGACATCATTGCTTCTAATGTCTTTAACTTTGCCATTAATCCATAACTTGGTAACCACCATGTGATTTGTAGTTAAAGTACCTGTCTTGTCTGTACAAATACAGTTTGCAGATCCCATTGTCTCACAGGCTGACAGGTGACGAACAAGCGCCTTGTCTTTCATCAGTTTCTTCATAGCAAAGGCAAGGCTTAGAGTCACAGCCAAGGGCAGTCCTTCAGGAACTGCAACCACAACAATAGTCACAGAAGTCGCAAAGTAATTCAAAAGCTTCAGCGCATCATTTGAAGACCAATTTCCCATATCATTATTGTTCATTTTGTGTATTAAAAACCTTGCAATCAAAACAAGTAATGTCAAAACCGCGAACCCTAAACCAATCTTCCCAATAATAGTGGCCACCCCATTAAGCTTCACTTGTAGGGGCGTCTCTTCTTCGCCTTGTTCATTAAGGGTAGCCATCAATGTCCCCCACTCGGTTCTCATACCGACAGCTGTCACCAACATCTTAGCAGACCCATCTTGCACTTTTGTTCCTGAAAGTAGAAAGGGTCTCTCTTTAGACACATGAACCGGCTCACTTTCACCTGATAAGCTCGACTCATCAATCAATAAGTTATAGCCTGAAAAAAACAGTCCATCTGCAGGAACCTGATCTCCAATTGATAAGTTAACTATATCTCCAACAACCAGATCATAGATAGAGATTTTCTGCCTTTGCCCGGCCCTAGTGACGTGGACTTGAATGTTCTTCTTTTCCTTGTCCAAGTCTTTGAACTGCAATGACTGTTTATAGTCACTAACAGCAGTGACCATGACTACTAGCAAGATGCTGAGCAGTATTCCGAGCCCATCAAACACCCCCTTCGGCCACCCTTCGGTAGCCAGGCCCACAACCAATGATACAACAGCACAAACAATTAGGATCATGAGGGTTAAGTCCTGCAACGCGTCCCACACAAAGCTTACGAAAGATTTGGATGGTTTCTCGACGAAGCGGTTGCAACCAAAGATGTCTTGTCGGGTCTTTATTTCGGTTAGGGTGAGACCATCTTTCATGGTGGCGGATATTTTTTGTGAAATACCTTCTACTCCGCCATTAGACTTTAAGTCTTGCAGATTGTGGCCGCGGACTATGGATGCTAACTCATCTGGATGAATGTTGTATCCGGCTTCCCTGACTTTTTCCGAGACCTCATAGCTATCTTTTCTAGCCGCTGTAAAAAAAATTAAGTTAAATCTACATTTTGAGTAAATTTACCACGTCTGCTGCTTTTGGATTAAGATGAAAGAAGATGAAATAATGTGTGTACGTATATGCAGGATATAGCTTTTCGTAAAGCAATGGCGGATTTTGGTATAAAATCTCAAGGTACATTATTAGTTTATTACTACTCCACTGCCCATAAATCCATAATTAATAAACTAAAATCCGCGGCTGTCTCCAAAATTTTATATAGACAACATGTTTTTTTTAGTTTCTTTCTGTTATGAATTACAGCAAATGGCCAAATAATTGATGAAAAACATTAGAGTGAACTGTGAAGGAACATACCATCGATGAAATGCAAAGCCGCTTTTTGTACGTACAGGGCAACTCTTATTTTTTCCTGGCAACGTAGCAAAACAAAAATATATTACATTTGGATCACAAGTGTTACTTGGAATTTATAAGAATATATATATGTACCTGAATGTGACGACGTTTACGGGCAGCTTCTTGACGCTTAGCAAGATCGGCGACCATACGAAAGCGGCGTCGAGGATTCTTGACGAGACCAACTGCAGATCTCCATCTTTGTAACGCTTCTTCAGAGGGTCTCTTAGAATCAACCTCAAAGTTTTCCCTCAAATATCTCTCCATTTTTATTATCAAATTAATCAAACAAAATGTGATGACACTTTCATAATACAGTAGTATGCATGGTTTAATCAAAAGAGTCAAGGATCGGAACCAATGCAAGAGAAATGTATGTGGTGTAATGTAAACACTAAGAGTAGTTTGTTTTTATTGATCCTATTCTAAGGGGAAGGGGCAACACTCTATTTATATACCTTATGTTACATTAATAAATAAATCTTTACTGATACCATATTCTGTATCAGTGTATCACCTTCCATTTTATGTTATTAATTTTTATTGATACCATAATACATACTGTAGTATGCATGGTTTAATTTTTACTGATACCATATGACATAAATGGCTACTCCATTAACTATTAACAATTGAGTAATATATATGGTAACATTTTTATTCCAATATCCAATTACTCAAAAGTTTAATTACGTCCATCGAACTAAATTGATAGTCAATAGGAAAAAAATAAAACCACCTGTGTGTCAAACATTTATGTTCTTGTTGGTTCATTGTTTGTTGAGAAGGGAACTTGAAAAATTATGCATACTACTAATGGTCAATATATATGTACCAAAAAAAAAAAAAAACTAATGGTCAATATATTTAATAATGTTTACATTTATCATTGAATATATTATATTTTACATTTCTGCTTAGACTTAGCAATTTAGCATATCGTGGCAAAAGCTTATTACACTTTATTTTAAAGTTATTATTGCGATTTTTTTTTTGGTTAAGAGTTATTATTGCGTTATAGGTGTCGTAAATATTAGAATTAACTATCAAATTGCTAATTTATGCTCCAAACTAAACTCTAGACTAATCTAATTAATAAAGTAATATAGTGCAAATAAGAGTCGAACTCAAAGAAAGGATGTTAAGCCAAAGACTCGATTTTTAACTATGTAAACAATTATCAATTAAACACTAATGACAATTATGACTCAATACTAATCACAAACTATGGCTAATTGGCTATACACAATGAACAAACAAGGATTGGCATAAAAGGGGATTCTCATGTAAGAACTTGATTAAAAAATAACTAAAGATGTAAACTTTAACAAAGAAGCAAATCAACATACATTTAACTAGTTTTAAGCCCGTGCAAAATATGCACGGGTATATTTCATGTAATAATAAAATAACATAATCTGATGTTTATAATAATAATAATTATTATTATTATTATTTTCAAACTAAAATCAGAAATATTAGAAGAATTAATGAAATGAAGAAAATAATGTACATATATACCGTAAATACAGAAAATGCAAAGAAGGGGAGGAATGTCAATGGCAGTGGGCTCCGGAGGCACAAATGCGATTAGGTGAATATATTTTAACATGGACGAACATGAAAATATACGACAATATTAGACCTATTAAAATATGACCCGATTTTTTTAGGGTCAAACACCCGTAAATCTTGACCCACGACTCAAAATGACCCTGAATCCGAAATAACCTGTTATTCTAAGGTCGAAAATTGACCCAACGCGTTTGACCCGATGGGTCAAAAATAAATTAAGAATATTATTAAAATATTAATAGTTTTATTTTATATTCGAAATAATAAATATAAAATATAGTATATTATTTTTATATTTTTAATTAAAAAATTTATTTAAACGTCAATTTTATATCATTAAATAATAAAATAATTATTAAAATAATGAATATAATAATATTATTAATGTTAAATATAACTTAATTTTAAAAAATGTTTTTCGGCTGGAAAATGGTAAAATAAAAGACGTCATAAACTTTTATCTGACTCGTATTCTACCCTAATCCGACCCAAAACACGTATAATCCGACATGTAAGGCCCGACTCGAGACCCAACCCGTTTGACAGGTCTGCATGACATTATTGTCCACTACGGTCAAACAAAAAATGCAGAAGATATAAAGCACAAGTAAACCAAATAAGCCCAAATTAAAATATGGACCAACAATATTACTTATCTAGGAGATTCCTAACCTAGAAGCTCACACTTAGGCCGCCTCACTCCTTCATGACACCATCTCACCTCATCTCCCATCTTGTTCTTTTTTTTTTTCCTAAACTCTCTACATCATTTTTTTGGTTTTTGCTATAAAAACTCTCTCTACATCCTCAGATCATTTAATCTTTCATCCCTCATACTACTCAACTTTAACAACCATTTTCATCTCTTCTCATTTAATGCATAAAAAAACTTTTCGATAGACCAAATTAACGATTCTATTTAAAACTATAGGATCAGAATTGAAGTTTGAAATTAATTATTAAAGAAAACAATTAGAATAAATTCTTGTATGCATGCTCCAAAACTTATATTGAATTTTTTTATATTCACTTGCATGTATTTTGAAGTCTATTTTTTTTTTCAATTTTTAAAAACTTTATATCGGTAATTTCAAATTTATTTATTTTTATTGTCGTTCTATATTTTGAAGTGGTTGTAAGTATTTTTTGGGTATTTTGTAAATTTGTTTCCATTATGCTGTATCTACCTCTAATGCATTATAAAGATGCATTTTCATAAATTGTAGATTTACCTAAATCTGGATACTTCATACAAATTACAATATCTATATTTGAAATAAATTGTCAATTTTTGGGTTTGTAGTGCATTTCATAGATTTAATCTCATTATTATTTTTAATTTTTATTATTTATTTTTATAATAAATAATTGAAATTCTAATATTTTTAATTTCTTTTTTTGTAGCTAATCAATTGGATCTGATGATAATTGTCTTTTTTTTTTTTTAAAAAAAAAAACATAAAATTATGAAATTGAATTTGTTCACAATAGTAATTGAAGCCCAAATTTTTTATATTCTGTTTTTTTGTACTAAATCTCATCGATTTAATGATTTTTTAAATATTTAAATATTTTTAGTTATATTCATTTAGTAATTTTACAGATCTATTTAATTTTTTTTATCTTGTTGTTTAGCACATAAAAATGTGTCAGATTTCCTTTTCTTATGCATGTACTATGTTTTAGTTTATGATTTGATGTAAATTAAAACATTTTAATATATGCATATTGAAATTCTGAAAAGGGGAATGAGAGAAATTAAATAACTGAAAGTGATGAATGAGAGGATTGATTTGAGGAGAGAGACTAATTAATTGTCATATAAATTATGGCGGGGTCCACATGCCTAAATTCAGCAACCAATGAGAAGTCACAAAAAAACCTAGCTTTTATACTAGGTAGATGTTCAAGAAATCAAATGGAAGAGACTTGGTGTAACCCCTCCTTAGCAACCAACAAATGGCAAATTAAACTCTTTTTACTCTTCCTATATTACCAACCTACCACCACCATATCAAGATACTAACACACATAAATTAAACCATTCATATGCATCCATCAAATTTAACCAACACCTCAATACCATGAGAGGTGACCAAACATGAGCATGAAGATTTTTACCAATAATTTTTTTTTTTTTTTTTTTTTTTTTTGACAATCGTAAATGCAGAGTTTACAGTCTCATGGCCTGATAAGCCAGTCCATGCGCTACAACATTAAGAGATCTCGGAATAAAGCTAAAACATAAACAATGAAAAGACGCATAAAAACATCGAATACTAGCCAGAGATTGTCTAAATATATAATTTTTGTAATTTTTTTACGATACTTTTTTGCCAAATAAAAATAAAAATTATAAACATCACTTGAATATAACATAGAAAGTATATATCATATTGTGGAGATAATGACACATACTCTTAAAAACTCTCTAAGACATACTGAAGAGACTCAAAAATTTTTGGAATGATACCTAAGTTCTAATGATGTCTTATATTTATAATCATAGTATCACCTCATCTTATGCAAATCTTTCGGGGTGGGACAATTCTATTATTTATACGTAGTATATTCACCATACATACATTATTTTTTAATGTGAGCCATAATACACTAAGAAGTACACAATTTTTAATATGTGCAAATTATATGAAATCTATACTCTAATGATAGCATATTGATGTGTCTAATTTATATATGATTTTACTCCTTATTGTAGCTCGATTTTATTTGATTATTGCACTTTTATTAGTGTATTTGTGAGTTAATTTCGTGTTCTAGGTATTTTTGCTTGTACTCATTGCATTTTGTAGGAAATGAAGCATTCGGTAACTTTTTCCCGTCAAGTTAGGAAGCACCAAAGTTCACGAGGCTAATGGAAACAAGACTTGACCATGGAGAGGCATTTTGGGAATAATTGGAAAATTTGGAGCATGAGACCAACTTGGGTTGGTGCACAAGTAAAGAAATGAAAATGAAAGCCCAAATGAAGTCCAAATAATCAAGTGAGGTTGCAAGCTTAAGATTCCCAGTTGTGCATTTAGTCGAGGAATTAAGAGATGTCATCCGATTCCATTTGCCAATTAATCAAGAGTTAAAATGACAATAACTCGGATTGCCACGTCCCCGATCGGGGCCACCTTCATTTATGTTGTTTACGTTTCATCCCCTTAGTCCTATATAAGGGGTTTTGTATCCGTCGTTTAGGATACACTCTATATGCTTTAGACACTTTACTATATAATTTTCAGTTATTTTTCATAGTTTTAGATCTCCTTTTAGCTTTCTTTTATTGTTAACATTTCTGTTAAGCATTTCATGTTGTAATACAAATTACATTTCAAGTTATTTCCATTTACTACCTTGTTCTTCATTTCTATGTTCCATTTCTATTGTTAAGGTAATTCTATTTCTAGTACTTACTTTGTTAATTCCTTTGTCATTTTCATTACTTGTTAGTTTGTTAATTCATCATTTATTAATCATTATACCACCTATTTCATTATTCCTTTATCATCATGTTTTCATATGTTAATAGCTTAGTTTTTATTATGTGTGAGTAGTTCATTAGTCTAGGGATTAGGGGAACTATGCATAAATAGTATTTATAATGGTTGCAATAGGATTCTATTATATCGATTAATAGTTTTTATCACATGCTTGTATTGAATTGTTAGTCTTTGATTATTGTTCACAATCCTAGATTAAATTTGTTAATTCTTTCTAAAAGTCGAGAGGCACAAAATTGAATTAGACTAGACAGGTTTTAGTAGACCGATCTAGTAATGACGAGAGCTCTCTAGAACCCGTTCTATGGTCGACAGCAATGCTGAGAGGTGGTTGATACCGTCGTAGAGTACCAAAGATAAATTTATAATCCAAACTACTACTATAGATAGCGGCAGTCAGGGTCGAACCACAGAGAGGCGATGCAATTAATAGTTGTCTGATTTTAGTCTAAAGTAACAAATGTGTGGGGGTTTGTTTTGAATAGTTCTATAACTAAAGTAAATAAATGAGTAGTAGATAAAAATAGATGGAAGCAAATATTAAAGGGATGCTAAGATGGTCGGTTCATTGTAGTTTCGACGGCGGCAACTCTAGGTAAACTGTCTTAAGCATGTTAGACGGGAAAATAAAAAGTCCTCTCGGTCCAATTTAACAGGTAGCAACCTTTCGGCCTAAGCTACGGGTCCCTAATCTCACTAATACTAACTTTCGTTCTTGATTAATGAAACTCAAAATCTAAATTAACTTATCTCTCGATCTTATTAATTTAGTCATCTTAATTAAGTAGTCTATTTTCCTCCCCATCTTTCGATCTTGTCGGGTCGGTCAATTCCTAAGCATTAACTAGTCGCGTGCACTCGATTCGTCAAATATAGCAATTAAATTAATTAAGTCGAAGCAAATCTAACACGCCCTGGTCGATCGACCATGTATGTCAGTCGATCGACCGGAGCCCGACAGCAGGTTACCTACGTCAAAGCCGTCTAACCTACAGATCCCCTACATCTTAGCACGAAGGATTTAGCTACTCATGATGGTGATAATAACAGCAATAGAATTAACTAATAAAGCAAACGAATTCATACTTCAATTAACTAAATAAATAACTATCATGAAACGATAATTTGGCTTTGGGAAACCTAAACTAGCAATTCTAATCTATGAATGAATGAAAGCAACGAAACTGAATAATGGAACAGAGAAATACCGTAAAGGATTGAAGAGAAAAGATCAAACCCAATGCAAAAGAAAACTTTATTGACGAAAGAATAATCTAAGCTAATGAAATAATCAAAAGTTCAACTTCTGTGTTTTGAACCCTAATTGTTTCCCTAAAATTCGATGATCTTTTGCAGTAGGGAGGAGTTACGTTATATAGATAGTCATACGTAACTTTATTCCTAAAACCTAATTACATTGGGCTTTCTCGTTTTCCAAATTTGCGTCAGAATCACGGTGTGGTCGATCGA
The DNA here is from genome assembly GCF_048544455.1 of Silene latifolia. Classification (NCBI taxonomy): domain Eukaryota; kingdom Viridiplantae; phylum Streptophyta; class Magnoliopsida; order Caryophyllales; family Caryophyllaceae; genus Silene; species Silene latifolia. Next base: position 88,272,706 of record NC_133536.1, read on the forward strand.
CCAAGATGACCATTCGATCGACCAACCCTCGCTGTACAGCAGCTTCTGACAATCGTACTCTGGTCTATCGACCAAGAGCATCGGTCTATCGACCACTTCAACAGGTACTTGGCTCCAAAAGCTTCGCAAATTCGTCTTCCGGGCCTCGATACGCGCACCAAGTGTGCTTTTCGAGTCTTTACTCCATGTAAAATGCAATGCTAAGTACTCGGGGACGGATTTGGCTCATTTCCCGCTGGATTCTTCACATTTCTGCAATATTGCACAAAAACACAAAAGTAGACGGAAATAGGGGAAATAGTAGCTTAAACTACACAAATGAGCTCTGAAATGCGTGTAAAATAGGGTGTAAAACATCATATTAAGGACACGCATCAGTGGTTGTCATTAGGCCTAAACAGTTATCATTATTAAGAATTCCTAGTTTGACATGACCAACTATTCATTTGTATGTGTGATCCGATTCCCCTAGACTCTTCTTTATTATTGTTTTCTTTCATTATTTTATTATTGTTTCTAAAACCAAAACAAACACCCAATCGTTAATCAACCTTGATAAAATTCGCTCCATGAGAACTTGTTTAGCAACTCCCGTCTCCTTGTCTTCGACCCCTACTACTACATTCATTTTTTACTAGTGTATTTATCTTTGTTAGGTGTGTGATAGCCTACCAAATTTAGACGCCGTTGTCGGGGAGCACGGTTTTGTTTGCTATTGGTTTTTGAATTTTATCAATCCCCACGAGTTGTGGGGTAGCCAAGGCCAAGAAGGGAAGAAAGATGGACTGACTTGAGCGAGTCAGCCATTAGATCGCATGATTTGGAAAACAGGGATGGCCATTTCTGGCCAATCCCCACGAGCTGTGATAAGTCATAATATATACATATTTATGCCTCTCCTTAATTGCTTTTGATACGGTTTTCGTGCTAAATTATATTATTTACATGCCTTTTATGTAAGAATGTCGATACTTCCGCTTTTTTATGTTTAGTGTAGGAATGATGCATTTGAGGAGCAAAGGAATGAAATGGGCATCGCGGAGTAGGCATGAAGGAATACACGAAGTATGGCACGATAATCTATGAGAATAAAGGAAGAGAAGTTAAGAAGACAACACGAAGAAAGGAGCAGAAACAGAGTGCTTCCTCGATCAACTGAGCATGGGCTCGATCGAGGACCATGGTGACTCGATCGAGTACATTGGGGCTCGATCGAGGAACCACTTTATTCTATATTTTCCGCAATTTTCCTTAAGTCGGTTATGTTTTATTATAAATACCTAATATCGTACCCTAGTTTATTTACGCTTTATTTTTTTTCGAAAACCTTAAAACTATTAGTTTAGTTTAGTTTAGTTCATTGTTCGGATCTTCTAAACTTGTTCTTCATTATTACGGTATTGCTATTAATCTTTCTTCAATTAATACTTTTCAATCGTTATTCATCTTTTATTATTGTTTATCATGTTTCTTATTATTGCTATTGTTGTTCTTCCCTTTAGTATGAGAAGCTAATTTCGTTATCTAGAGTGAAAGGGGATCTAGGTTGTTAGAAAAGGGGTTATTAATGAATTGATTGTTAAATTGCTCTTGATTGTTGTTCAATTATTGTTCAGCATCTACTTAATTGATTACTGATCAGAATTGATTAATTAGTCTTGCATAAACTAGGATTATCACTAACATGGTTAAGACTAGTATAGGCCACGATAATTGAATTAGACCGACTTAATAATAGCGATTGCATGTTAAGTTTAGATCTAAAAAGACATATTAGAATCGACCGATCATATGAGTTTCAACAATATAAACTGCTCAATCAATGAATTAAACCTTACCCTTGGATGACTACCTAGTGAACCCGATCTCTAGACTCTCTTAATATATTTGAATTCATTTTTTATTTACATTGCATTTAGTTATTAGATATCAAACAAACAAAATCCCCATAAAATTGGTTACTTTAAGACGATCTAAATATAAACAATCTAGATTAATAACCTCGCCTCCCTGTGGATACGATACCTTACTTACCGCTAGCTATTTGTTAGTAGTATTATAGGATTTATTTTGATTAAGGCCAAACGACTGAAAATAACCTTATCAAATTTGGCGCCGTTGCCGGGGAGGCAACAATTTTTCTGTTTGTTTTTGTTTATTTTTGTCTTTTGTCTCAGGGAGTATCAGTTCCTTGAGACAGTTTTATCTTTTCTTATTGTTTTCGTGTATGCCCAGGTCTAATAGGTTAGAGATTCCACCATTTGGTCCCGAGCCACAAAAGACTTTTCGCTACAGACGAAAATTTCAAAGAGATGTAAGTCAGGTGGAAGACTTGAGTACACTTGACTACGAGCGGTATACTTTTGCAGAAGATTCGTCCTTTAAAGAGGACACACTTATTTTTGCACCTGTGGTTTCTACAACACCAAAGATACCGACATTAGCCAGTCATTCCGAACCCACGATTGCTTCTACTCCTAAAGGCTTCAAGCTCCCTACCACTGATAAGGGAACTTTTGAGATCAAGCCTTCCTATATAAGCTTAGTAGAGAGAAATATATTTGGAGGAAAAGCTGAAGAGGACCCCGCAAAGCATATGGAGAATCTTGTTACTTATTGCTATTCTATTCCTTTAATAGATGGGGTGACTCAAGATCAAGTTAAACAAACTCTCTTTCCTTTCTCTTTGAGAGATGATGCCGCTGAGTGGCTTCATGACTTGTATATGGAGACCGACGCAATTACAACCTGGACTTCATTAGCTCTTTCATTCTACAAGAGGTATTTTCCACCACAGAAAACTAATGCTCTTAGAAGTCAGATTACAAATTTTAAGCAAGGTCCTACTGAGGATTTTAATGAAGCTTGGATTCGTTTAAAATGGTTAGTTCGGTCCGTCCCTCACCATGGTTTCGAAATTTGGTTCCTTTGCAACCAGTTTTACAATGGGTTGTATGACGATCATAAAGCCTTGCTTGACTCGGCTGCTAATGGGAGATTCCAAGATAATACTAATAATGGTAATGCTTGGAAGATGATGGATCAGATAGCTACTCACACAGCTGAGTATGGAAACCCCAGAGGTAGTAAGAGAGGAAGTGGTTCAGATAGTACTGTCGCGGAACAATTGGAGACCATACTTGCTCAAATAGCCGAGTTGAAGACTACTCAGTCTTTTGGGAAAGCAAGAAACAATCCATATTGTTTAACAAGAAGTGTCCTGCGAGAGATGTGGGATGGATGGCCACACTGCGGCCAACTGTATGAGTACTATTGAACAAGTTCATGCCTTCCAATCTTTCAAGCAAGGTACTCCTTATTCTAACTTCTTCCCTGAAAGGAGTCAGAATGCTTTTGCTCAAACTCCGCCACAAGGTGTTTATATTATTCCTTCACATCGTGGTAACTAACCACAAGGAAATTTTGTTCGGCAAAATCAAGGAGGTTTTCAACAAATTCAACCTCCTCCTCAAGGTCCAAATACTGAGATGGCAGAGTTGAGAGCTCTTTTACAACAAACTTTGTCAATGCAATAAAAGAAAACAGCTCAGATTTTCGAGCTCATGGCTCACAATAAGATGTTGGATACTCAAGTTGCTCAAATAGCGGCTCAAAATCCTTCAAAACAGTCTGGTCTTCCTCCTCAAGGTAAACAAGCTCATGAGCAAGTTAATGCTATTTCTTTGAGGAGCGGTACTTCTTATCAAGGTCCGGACATGCCCATTGATCAAGATGAGATTCCCTATATGCATCCTAAGGGATTGGGAAACCTCGAGTTGAGCGATGACGAGAAAGAAACTTGCAAGGATCAAACACGGGAAAAGCAAAAAGACGAAAAAAGGGGACTGGCGTGGTGACTCGATCGAGCCAGCAGAGGATTGATCGAGGAAATATCCAGCTCAATTGAGTACAATGAGGGCTCGATCGAGGCACCCCTTCTGACAGTGTTTCAGCTACGACATTGGACAAAAATAGGTTCCTCGATCGAGTGACTACTGGACTCGATCGAGGCACCCCTGTAACTGACGATGATGTTTCCAAACGTACTCCTAATGCAAAAGAAGCCGAAATCAAAATTCAACTACCTTTTCCCCAAAGATTGCAGAAATCCAAGCTCGAACAACAATTTGGGAGGTTCATAGAGGCAGTAAAGAATCTTCAAGTGACAGTGCCATTTACTGAATTGGTAACTCAAGTGTCGGCTTATGCTAAGTTTTTGAGATAAATTTTGTCAAATAAGCGGTCTTTTGATGAAGTAGAGACGGTCGCGTACACTCATGAATGCTACGCCGCATTACAAGCCAATTCTCCACCTAAGCTTAAGGATCCTAGGAGTTTCTCTATTCCTTGTACTATAGGCCCTTTAACTATTGACAACGCTTTATGTGATTTAGGAGCAAGTGTCAGCGTCATGCCGTATAAAATTTGCAATCAAATAAACATGACTAAGCTTAAATTTACTAACATGACTATTCAATTGGCTGATAGGTCTATTAAACACCCTATGAGTATCTTAGAAGATGTGCCAGTTAGAATAGGTAATTTTTTCATTCCAGTCGACTTTGTAGTGATAGATATAGCTGAAGATTCTCTTGTTCCTATTATTCTAGGACGACCATTCTTGTATACAGCAGGGGCGGTTATACATGTTAGGCATGGGATTCTTACGTTCAACATTGGAGATGATACTATCACTTTTGGTCGTGACAAAGCATCACATCCTCCTGATTTAAAAGCTTCTTGTCATATGATTAATGCTCTTGATCCTACTTTTGACAATTGCCTTGCTTTATGTTTTGACAGGAACCCACCTGACACCCCTGTTGTTGCGTCATATCCATGGAGCAAGGAAGTGGATGAAATAGAGAAGATGATTTATGGAGATTAACCTCCTCCTGAGATGGTTTACAGCTGTGATAAGAGTGTTGACATAGAAGCCGAGTTGGATGCTTTGGAAGCTAAGATTTTCAAAGAGGAGCTAGTCAAAGTTTTTGATGAAGCTCCTACGACGGATGAAGTGCCCTATCTCTTACCAAGTGATGATGACTTGAAGAACAATGAATATTGCTCATATTTTACATTAGACTTTGAGTTTGATGAGCAAGAACTTTATTTGTCATTTATTTTCTCTTGAACTATTTATTGGTGCTACTTATGCTTGTGTGTAGTACATGCGCTACTTTTTGATTTACTATTACGCGCTTTAAGTTGTATTGATTGAAGATAGTAATGGCAAGTGTCACACATCTGCTCAGGATATTAATAAGGTCTTTGAATATTTCTTTATTCAGATCCTGGGCACAAGTAAATTGGTTACTAGGGTTCACACCCCTACAGTTCAGAATGGCAAAATTCTTACTCAGGAACAAAGATTGAGTCTCCTCAAGAATGTAACCCCTGAGGAAATTAAGCTGGCAATGTTCTCCATTCCAGGGACTAAGGCACCTGGGCCTGATGGTTATAGTAGCCAGTTTTTTAAGGATACTTGGAGTGTCACTGGTCCAGCAGTTTGTGCAGCAATCACTGATTTTTTCACCCAAGGAAAAATGCTGAAGCAGGTTAATAATACCATTTTGACATTGGTTCCCAAGGTAACTATGCCTACCTCTGTCACTCAGTTTAGACCTATTGCTTGCTGCAAAACGATTTACAAATGCATAGCAAAATGCCTCTGTAACAGACTAAGGCTGGTTCTACCTAGTATTATAAGCTCAAATCAGAGTGCCTTTGTTAAAGGCAGGGACATTGTGGAAAATATACTGGTATGTCAAGATTTAGTTAAACTTTATGGTAGGAAAGTCTGCTATCCTAGAATTCTAATGAAGCTTGACTTACAGAAGGCATATGATAGTATTGAATGAAGTTTTGTGAAGGAAATGCTTGTGGCTCTTAACTTTCCTGAAGAGTTTGTTCATTTAATTGTTGAGTTTATTTCTACTCCTTCCTTCTCTTTGGCACTTAATGGTGAGGTGTTTGGGTTTTTTTAAAGCTAGAAGAGGGATTAGACAGGGTGATCCTCTTTCTCCCCTCCTTTTTACAATTTGTATGGAGTACCTTAGCCGAGTTATTCAAGTTGTTCAAGGTTATGAAGGGTTCAAATACCATCCATTGTGTAGACCTTTGAAGCTCTCACATCTTTGCTTTGCTGATGATCTCCTCTTATTCTGCAAAGGGGAGAAGAGGTCAGTAACTATGCTTTTAAGAGCTTTTGAGACATTCTCTTGTGCATCAGGACTGGTTATGAATAAAAATAAGTCCTGTATGTATGGGAATGGAATTAGTAGAGGTTCTCTTGAGGAGTTATGTCAGTTAGCTGGTATTACTGTTGGTACTCTTCCCTTCAAGTATCTGGGAGTTCCAATAATTGCTAAACGGTTAGCTGCAAGTGACTGTGCAAAATTGGTGGAAAGAGTTGTGGAGAGGATAAGAGCAATTGGAGCAAGGAAATTGTCATATGCAGGAAGGCTTGTGTTGATAAAGTCTGTGCTTAGTACACTTCATTGTTACTGGGCACGCATTTTTGTTCTACATGTAAGTATTCTTCACAAAATTGAGCTATTTGCAGAAGTTTTTTGTGGCAAGGTAAGGAAATTACTGATGCCCCTGCTCTAGTTGCATGGGATAAGTGTTGTACACCTAAAGCTGAAGGTGGATTGGGTATTAAAGATCTTAGAAGATGGAACACTGCAGCCCTAGGTAAGTATATTTGGTGGTTAGCTAAAAAAGAAGACCACTTGTTTGTGGAGTGGATCCATGCAGTTTATATGAAAAATGGGGATTGGCAGACTTATACTCCTAAGGTTGGTGCTAGCTGGGCTTGGAAGAAGCTGTGTGGAATTAAAGAGAAACTTAAATCTGGGTATGCAGAGGAGTGGTGGTTATCTCCAGGGAATTGTTACTCTGTCCAACAAGGTTACCAGTGACTAAGAGGTCAGGGACTGAAGGTAGACTGGGTACCATTTGTTTGGAACAACGTCAGTTTGCCTAAACATTTCTTTCTTGGTTGGCTTGCTGTTCATGGTAGGCTTCTTACTAGGTATAGAATGAAAAAGATGCAGATTTGTGAAGATAGTGGCTGTGTCATGTGTGGGAGAGCTGATGAAAGCCATAAGCATATTTTTTTTGAGTGTGACTATAACAAACTATGCTTGGGACTGCTGAATAATTTGTTGAAGGTTAACATTCCACCTGTTGAGTTTGTTCAATGGTGGCTAAGGAAACGTTTCAAGAGCCTGCTAAGGAAGAAATTGGTGGCAGCTGGGATGCAGGCTTTACTATATAAATTTGGGAGCAAAGGAACAAGTGCAGACTGGAGGAGAGACTGGTAAGGCCAGAAGTTTTGCTCAGGGTAGTGAAGGATGATATCCTTATTAGACTGAAAGTGCTACAATGACAGATACCCACAAATGCAGATTACACGGAATGGATTAATTAGTTTAATTGATTTGTGGTGTTTGTTGTATGTAATTTTGATTTCTATAAACAGTTGATGTAATCTGGTGATGGTTCTTTTGGTATAATATTACTTACATTTTACCCAAAAAAAAAAAAAGTTGTATTAATTGTGATTTGTGTGCGCATTTATTTTAAATGCAGAAAATTTGCTCGCCAGATGGTTCCTCGATCGAGTGCTGGCATGCTCGATCGAGTAACCTTGCTCGTTAGGTTTAATTCATAGCCAGACGATGACAGGAATTGCGCGGTTGATATTTTCCCCTATTTTTGCAGCTGGTTTAGGGGAATTTCTACGCTCTTACCCGGTATTCTCTTCCCTTGTACCTTCTTTTATTGTACTCTCTATTTCTTTTCCATTCCTTTTGTTAGTAGTGTCCTTTAGGTTGCTGGATTTGTGTGTGATTGCTATGCTATAGACGTCACAATGAGGACACTGTGACATTTAGGTTTGGGGGAGGAGTTTAATTATGTCGTGTGATTTACTTATTGTTGTGTGCATTTATATCAAAAATACCATAAAAATTAAAAAAATTCAAAATACAAAAACATGTTTTTTCCTTTGTTTTAGGTCAAGTCTTGGTGAAATTAAATAGCAATGATGTTAAATTGCATTGATTTTGCATTTGAATCCCATATAGTTGTCCACGTACATTGTTTTGACCCGTTATTCGTGGAAATAAAGCTCATAACTCAAGTCTTGACCATATTTGACATGCCTTATATTGATTAGATTTGACACAATTATGTTGGTAAACTACTTAAATTCTGAGGTCTATAGAGCTTCCTAGGCCAGGAACATCAATAAACTGGTCTCATTTGTCAATTAGGCTTGAGTGTGGTTTCTCCTTGTGGAATATGTAATATCAAACTGCATAAGTGTGACATTGATTTCTTGATACTTTTATTGCTTTCACTTGACTAAGTAGATGTGGATAGGCGGTTCTTACCGTTCAAATAAGCCTTACATTACCTTTTGTTTAGCCTGTTTGAACCCTTATAACCAACTTTAAATTACATCCTTTGAGCTACAATCCAAGAATTTGCCTACCTTATCAGGACAGTCGCAGTTGCTTGTTTATCATGTCTATTTTACTACTATGGTTGGGATTGGGACTATTATTGTCAATTGTGGGTGTAGTAGAATTATTTAGAAATTGTGTTATATCCTTGTGTTGGAAAAAGGAAAAAAATATGAAGAAAAAAAGAAAAAGAAAAAGAAAGAAAAAATCGAAAAAGATTGAAAAAGGAGAAAAAGAAAAGAGAAATTGATTGCTTCATTTGGTTTTATCAAGGATAAAAAGGATGGTCGTTAGAGTCTATTGCATATTTGGTTTTGGTTTTTGTTTAGCGCTGCGACTACCGTCTTTGCTCCACATATCCATAACGTGTTTTGGCACAAACCCATTTCTATCCCTTTAACCCATTTGCCACCCTTATGTCCTTGATACATATACTTTTGTCTACATTTGGTGATTGCATATTAGTTGGGAAATCTCTATCACATTAGATTGCATGCATGTTTCATAAGTTGAGTGAGTGTTTCTATTTCTTTCTATCTTCACATATAACTCACCTTTACAATACTTATGAGTGCACGAGTGAAATCCGCGAGAATCCGACTAATTTGTCTTGCAAGATCGAAAGGTATTTGGCATTTGTCTATAGTATGGTGACATGAGACTTGAGCTGCGTTTTCTATTTCCCGTACCTTTGAATTTGTTTTACTGTTACACCTTGTTCATTGCTTTGTTACAGATATGGATAGCTTGGGATTTGTATGTGCATCAACATTAGCTCTGAGTTGTTTATTCGCCATATGTATGATTGCCTTTTGTAATTGTGTGATGCTTTGATTGAGGACAAGCAAAGAGATGGTTTGGGGGAGTTTGATGAGTCATAATTATATTCATATTTATGCCTCCCCTTAATTGCTTTTGAAACCGTTTTCATGCTAAATTATATAATTTACATGCCTTTTATGCAAGAATGTCGATACTACCGCTTTTTGATGTTTAATGCAGAAATGATGTATTTGAGGAGCAAAGGAATGAAATGGGCATCGCGGAGTAGGCATGAAAGAATACACGAAGCATGGCACGGGAATCCATAAGAATGAAGGAAGAGAAGTTAAGAAGACAACACGAAGAAAGGAGCAGAAACAGAGTGCTTCCTCGATCAAATGAGCATGGGCTTAATCGAGGAACATGGTGACTCGATCGAGTATATTAGGACTCGATCGAGGAACCACTTTATTCTATATTTTCCGCAATTTTACTTAAGTTGGTTATGTTTTATTATAAATACCTAATATCGTACCCTAGTTTATTTACGCTTTATTTACGCTTTATTTTTAATTCGAAAACCCTAAAACTCTTAGTTTAGTTTAGTTTAGTTTATTGTTCGGATCTTCTAAGCTTGTTCTTCATTATTACGGTATTGCTATTAATCTTTCCTCAATTATTACTTTTCAATCGTTATTCATGTTTTATTATTGTTCATCATATTTCTTATTATTGCTATTGTTGTTCTTCCCTTTAGTATGAGTAGCTAATTTCGTTATCTAGGGTGAAAGGGAATCTAGGTTGTTAGAAAAGAGGTTATTAATGAATTGATTGTTAAATTGCTCTTGATTGTTATTCAATTATTGTTCTGCATCTAGTTAATTGATTACTGATCAGAATTGATTAATTAGTCTTGCATAAACAAGGATTATAACCGACATGGTTAAGACTAGTATAGGCCACGATAATTGAATTAGACCGACTTAATAATAGCGATTGCATGTTAAGTTTAAATCTAAAAAGACATATTAGAATCGACCGATCATATGACTTTCAACAATATAAACTGCTCAATCAATGAATTAAACCTTACCCTTGGATGACTACCTAGAGAACCCGATCCCTAGACTCTCTTAATATATTTGAATTCATCTTTTACTTACATTGCAATTAGTTGTTAGATATCAAACAAACAAAACCCCAATAAAATTGGTTACTTTAAGACGATCTAAATATAAACAAACTAGATTAATTACCTCGCCTCCATGTGGATATGATACCTTACTTACCGCTAGCTATTTGTTAGTTGTTTTATAGGATTTATTTTGATTAAGACCAAACGACTGAAAATAACCTTATCAAGCTGCTCAGGAGTCTAGCACGGCAATGAACTCTCTTAAGTGGGCAATTTCTTCTTTTATGCCTTTATTTAGCTCTAATATTGTAACCCCTATAAATACCTTATTTTTAATAATTCTAAAAAAAAGGCTCCATTAGTCTTAGGGAAACCCCCTTAGATTATAAAACCTCTCTTAGATTAGGAGTAGATTAGTCTTTAATATGTCCACAAAGCACTTTAATCTTTCAATAGTTGTTCTTTCAATTTACATCTTCAAAAGTTTACACTTGGATTTCTTGGATATGTTTTTGAAGACTAAGTGACAAGTATTCATCTTTATCCAAGGATCCACCTTTGTTTATGTTCATCTTTACTTTCCAAGTAAGTACATTTCTTATCATTCCTTAATCCTTTGTTCTTACTTGCTTCATATCATCATGCCTAGTTTAGTCCTTTGTTTGTTGTTGTTATTAGTGTTCTTCTCATGAGGATCACTGAGTGGTAAACTTGCTAAGGTTAATTGGGGAATAAAGGATGATTAATGGGTAGAATCTATGCTTGTTGAGTCTTCTAAAAAGGATTAATTGTCGTGGTTTCAACTAGTGCATACTAAGTGTATGATGAAGTGCTTATTTGATAAACTTGTATGAATCTCTATCTATTCAACACTCCTATAATATCGAGAGCCTTAGGAGTTGTTAGACCATGTGCTATGTTGTTGGGTAGAACGGGTGTACGATATTTCTAACCCGACTCGACCTAGGTAGGGCCGTAAGATCGAGAGCCTCAGTCCATAGTCTGACTATAACATTGACCCAATTTAGATTCACATGCGTAGAAACCTTTGATTACTCCTATAAACCCATGACACCCTCGCTAGTGCTTTCCTTTATTTGTTTACATCTTGTCTTTGTTGCTTTAATTCCTTAGCTTAGTTTAAAACCCCATACAATTGTGACACTTGCATAAATCGTAACAGATAGACTTAGAACCCAATGCACAATGTCCCGTGGATCGACCTCGACTTATGATACTGTCGTTTCGTACCAAAAATAAATACCTAAGTACAACTAACAGAAGTCAGCGGTAAGTAGGGTCGATCTCCACAGGGAGGCGGTATACTATCTATTTGTCTATTTATCTGTCTAATGTCACAATTGGGAGTTTTGATTGATTTAACTAAACTAGAGATTAAGGAAAGGGAAATGAATAAGAGAATTAACAGTAAGAGAAGGGAGTATGCTAAGAGTCGGTCCACCGTGGCAGCTATCAGATCTTATACTATCGGGAATACTAAGGCGATTAGACTATTGATAAGAAGAGCTATGGTCGTCACCTTTCGGTCCTTAAACCGCCCTAGAGCGTAAACAGCTTAACTTTCGCCCTCACTGCAATACCCTATTGTAATTAAGCAAGCCTTCCCTTCCAATCTTTCGATCCAGGTCGGGGTTAACTAGATTTATGGTCTCCTGCATGCATTCATTCGACCGGATAACAATTAAATTGCCTAATACAATTCTTATCGCAAGACTAATCTATATAAGTCAATTAAAACATCGCTACCACGGCTTCCCTAATCCTAACATACTACGGGGAATTAGCTACTCATAATAAAATAAGCAATGACAATAATTAAAGAAGAAATAAGCATTAAAAGAGAATAAGGGAAGAAATTACTGAATTAAGTGATCCGGAAAAGAAAGAGCAAAGTAACAGTGTAAAAGTGACAGAGTATTAAGAGTCATTAGAGAGGAGAAGTCCCCTCATTATGTCGACCACCTATCCTATTTATAAGAAAAATAGGATTATTAACCTAATTGCGGAAAATAAAGCTTAAAAGCCCAGCCCGTCAAGGATTGTTGCTCGATCGAGCACTTAAGGCTCTCGATCGAGTGATATTCCTTAGCATTCCTCTCGATCGAAGACTTCTTTCCCTTTAATCACTCGATCGAGAAGAAGTAGCTCTCGATCGAGCAAATGGGCTCTCGATCGAATAGAAATACTTCTCGATCGAGCACTTCTCAGCGCGTAATTCCTGCTTCGCGCACTGAACTTCAAACGGCTGCCATTCCTTCGTTACTTGGAAAAATAGGGCGTGGTTGGTGGCGTTGGAAAGCTAAGAGGATAAGCTTTCACCTCCAACTGGAATCACCTTAATAACTGTTGTAGAACTCGAGATATGGCTCTTACAAGCAGGAACTAGCAAATTGAAGCACTCTCTTGGCTCGCCTAACTTCCTTACTCCAATGCGCATCTCAAAATAGCACTTTCCAAGCTCCGACTCAACTCATCTCCTAAATGCATGCATAGGGACATGTTTTAGGCTTGATTCCGCATCTCTAAGCTCATTCCTGCAATTAATACAAGAACTTCCAAAGTATGCAATTCGGGGCATATTCGTAGCAAATAACTACTAAAATAGCATAAAGATGCGTGCAAGAATAGACTAAAAAGACTATATAAAATGCACGTATCAAATCTCCCCAAACCAAACCTTTACTCGTCCTCGAGTAAACTCAAAACTATACGCTAATGGAACGGGAAAATAACTCAGAGCTACCTTAACTTGGCTACTTAAACCAATTTAATGCAGCAAACTAACACCTATAGCAAATAGTCAAATGCAAACGAGTTGTAAGATGTCTATAATAAAGCTGAACCGTCGACCTTGCAAGACCTTTAAAATCGGACTCTCACGGGTCACTCTTCTCTCATGAAGCAAAGGGTGAACATATATATGTAAGAGAGAAAGAAAAATAGTCGCTCACCTAGACTACGACCTACATAAACATGCATGCAACTAATATGATAGACAATTCTAACTACCGTACACACATTCCAACCAAACAAGGTCCTGTCACAGCCGAGGGCTTACAAAGATATGGTAAAGTGAGGCAATGGGTAAGAAAAGGCAAAACATTTATGGGAATGTGGAGGTATAGGCGGCCAAGCTAGTACCTAAACAAAACCATATATCAACATCCGTTTCCAACTCAATTATGAACTAAGCACAATGCCCTTCATTTGGCATAAAACTCACCAAACCGAACCAAACATACTCCTCAAATGATAATGATAAAGCATAGGAGTGAAAACCGTCTCAACAAAACAACATCTTTTTTTTTTTCTTTTTCTTTTTCTTTTCGGTTTTTTTTTTCTGATTTCTTTTTTTTCGTTTTCTTTTTTTTCAACTTCTTTTTCACGTTTTTTTTCTCATCAACCTCCTTTTCTTCATAAATTACCAACTCCGAATCAACAGAATACGCGCCAACATTTGATACAATAGACAATATACCGCAGAACGATCTAAACTAGCTTGACAAGGCTGGCTAAATTTGGAATGTAGCTAAAGGTCAACAGGCAAATTTGGCTAATGTGGAGTTTATGGGTAAAAATGAAAGAAAAGGGAAATGTAAGCACCTCCCTGCATGTGACACCAACCACTAACCCGAATGTATGACGGCAAAAAGCAAATGAATTTCATATACGTGCAAATTAATGATACATGTTATGCAAGGAGTAACTACTCACAATCCTACATGAAACTGGTCATAAATGACACCAGTTTATACGGCTCTAAATCTTAGAAATTATGAGTAGGTTGCCAAAATTTCAGGCCAAGTCTATATGTTCAGCTAAATTTAACATTAACTCGTAGATATGCAAAAGACAAAGCTAAAAGATAACAATTAAATGCAAGGCTTAAGCAAAAAGGCAGTTGCAGTGCAATTTCATCATAGAAATCTACCGTTCCGACTCAACCTATATGCTAAAATAAACGTGAAATTTTTGAATTTTAACAATTTTTCTAATTTTTATTGAATTTTTAAATTTTTAACAAAAATAAACAACAATGCAAACTTAAATTAAACGTGATAACTGAAATGCAATGAAAACAAAATGCAGACACAGATATGGATGCATAACCTCCCCAAACCAAACCGTACAATGCCCCCATTGTACCAAAACATGTAAAGGAAATGCAAACTGAAGGAGAAAGAGAGTAAAAGCGGAAAAACTCACCAAATGCGCGAATAAAGGGACCTCCCCAAACCGACCATGAACATGGGAGGTTTCTAAAGGCCCGGAAAACCGTCTCGGGAAGCTAATCCAAGTCAAAAACACTCGATAGCAGTCGAACAGTGGTCGATCGAGTGAGTGGGCATCCAAGAACAGCTCGATCGAGGAGAAACTAGGTCGATCGAGTGGTTTCTTACTTTGCAGGTACTCGATCGAGTAGATATTTCACTCGATCGAAAGGATTTATCAGAAAAAGTACTCGATCGAGTGGAAAACCACTTCGATCGAGTGATCCTCAGCGTGTACCTGCAAAACACAATGAAAAACAGCCCGCAAACTAACAAGACAAGCATACTGAGATAGTCTATGGTATAAGAACCATTTATTACAACTGAAAGTAAAATAAAAATTGTAAAATAAAATCTCCGGGTTGCCTCCCGGGTAGCGCTAGCTTCAGTCAGGTCCCAGCTCGACCTTCTTTTTCTTTGAGCCTCTATAATCAGCTACAATCAAAACAGCTCAAAGCGCGCAGCATTAAATCATAAACCTGCGCATGTGCTACACAGAAAGGTAAGTAGCACCACTGTGGAATCAAGAAATAGGAAATAAAACTGTAAAACCGTTTAAGTCTAACAAATTTCCTATGCGAGCTCCTAAATTCATCCACAAAATATAGGAGCGCGGGAGCAATAGACGATAAAGTGGGGCTCCAATTCAGATTAACGGATTTATAATGATAAGGATGGTGAAAATTCGTTAAGTTGTAAGACCTACTAGGAAGGGGCAAAGCATTAGAATGCAAAGCATAAGTCAAACGAGGCAATTTACTATTTAAACAAACAATAATTAAATTATCGTTCACTACCTCAGGTTGATCGCTCTCAATGACGGAATCGTAGATAAAAGAATTTATTACCTCATCCGCGCTAGGAGTGATTACCGGCTCAACTACCTCCTTGTCACCCTCCTTAGTGGAATTCAGCCCGTAAATCTCAGCCTCAAGTGCATCCAACTCGGCTTTGAATAGGGGAGATTCACCGTATCCATTATCATCATCAAAATCGTCATCTAAATCAAACCCATATGACGAATCATAGCTCCCAATGGCCAATTCAGTCGATCGAGCAGAATAATCACTCGATCGACCAACTTCCTCCTGAATTCCACTCGATCGAGCAGCAATTTCACTCGATCGAGCTGTTTCTCCTGGAAAATCACTCGATCGACTAGTATAAGTCACTCGATCGAGTGATTCCTCCTGTACAGCGCTGAAATCTTCGCGTGAGGCATTGAAATATGATAGAAACTCGTTATCCGAGTCATAGAGGTCATCCTCAGCATTGGGTAACACGGTTTCCTCAGGGGAAAAACCGCTCTCAGCAAGGTACACCTCTTCTTCTTGCATCTCAGCTGCTAACTGAGCAATGTCAGTTTTGAGCTTAAGGAGTCGAGCGTCCATATTCTTATTGCTCTCTTGCATTTGTGATACGAGCGTCCACACTGAATATGTCCACTCCGCGATCTCTTCTATCTCAGTCTCAGCTGCTAACTGAGCAACTACAGACTTGAGTTCATCAACTCGCGAATAGAGTTGTCTATTATAATCTTGCTGAGCTTGCATTTGAGATGCAATTGTCTCCATTAAAGATTTCAGCTCTGCCATGTCTTCTTCCTGTATCTCAGGAGGATCTTGTTGCGGTGGCCATTGATAAGATGGATGTGGCGGCACAACTACAGCTGCTTGACTACGCTATTGGAACGCGTGAGCTTCGTCATTCCCTGTCAGACAACAAGCTGCATCATGCCCAGCAGCACCACATCTCCCGCAGTAAATCACCGGCTGCTCCATATAATAGAACATAGGTGATGGGTCAAAGGTACTCAAGCCTTCCTTTGAGTCTTTCACCTAGAACTGTCTAGGTAGTACTGTAAGGCCTATCAAAACAAAGACTCAAGGAAAAAGATTAAAACGGCCTCAAGGGAAAAATCCCCGAGGCGAAAAAAATAAAATTAAACAAATAAATAAATAGATTGCCTCCCAAGCAACGGCGCAAAAATTTGATACTGTCGTTTCGTACCAAAAATAAATACCTAAGTACAACTAATGAAGTCGTCGGTAAGTAGGGTCGATCTCCACAGGGAGGCGGTATACTATCTATTTGTCTATTTATCTGTCTAATGTCACAATTGGGGGTTTTGATTGATTTAACTAAACTAGAGATTAAGGCAAGGGAAATGAATAAGAGAATTAATAGTAAGAGAAGGGAGTATGCTAAGAGTCGGTCCACCGTGGCAGCTATCAGATCTTATACTATCGGGAATACTAAGGCGATTAGACTATTGATAAGAAGAGCTATGGTCGTCACCTTTCGGTCCTTAAACCGCCCTAGAGCGTAAACAGCTTAACTTTCGCCCTCACTGCAATACCCTATTGTAATTAAGCAAGCCTTCCCTTCCAATCTTTCGATCCAGGTCGGGGTTAACTAGATTTATGGTCTCCTGCATGCATTCATTCGACCGGATAACAATTAAATTGCCTAATACAATTCCTATCGCAAGACTAATCTATATAAGTCAATTAAAACATCGCTACCACGGCTTCCCTAATCCTAACATACTACGGGGAATTAGCTACTCATAATAAAATAAGCAATGACAATAATTAAAGAAGAAATAAGCATTAAAAGAGAATAAGGGAAGAAATTACTGAATTAAGTGATCCGGAAAAGAAAGAGCAAAGTAACAGTGTAAAAGTGACAGAGTATTAAGAGTCATTAGAGAGGAGAAGTCCCCTCATTATGTCGACCTCCTATCCTATTTATAAGAAAAATAGGATTATTAACCTAATTGCGGAAAATAAAGCTTAAAAGCCCAGCCCGTCAAGGATTGTTGCTCGATCGAGCACTTAAGGCTCTCGATCGAGTGATATTCCTTAGCATTCCTCTCGATCGAAGACTTCTTTCCCTTTAATCACTCGATCGAGAAGAAGTAGCTCTCGATCGAGCAAATGGGCTCTCGATCGAATAGAAATACTTCTCGATCGAGCACTTCTCAGCGCGTAATTCCTGCTTCGCGCACTGAACTTCAAACGGCTGCCATTCCTTCGTTACTTGGACAAATAGGGCGTGGTTGGTGGCGTTGGAAAGCTAAGAGGATAAGCTTTCACCTCCAACTGGAATCACCTTAATAACTGTTGTAGAACGCGAGATATGGCTGTTACAAGCAGGAACTAGCAAATTGAAGCACTCTCTTGGCTCGCCTAACTTTTTTACTCCAATGCGCATCTCAAAATAGCACTTTCCAAGCTCCGACTCAACTCATCTCCTAAATGCATGCGTAGGGACATGTTTTAGGCTTGATTCTGCATCTCTAAGCTCATTCCTGCAATTAATACAAGAACTTCCAAAGTATGCAATTCGGGGCATATTCGTAGCAAATAACTACTAAAATAGCATAAAGATGCGTGCAAGAATAGACTAAAAAGACTATATAAAATGCACGTATCAACTTACCTACTTGCTAGTTGTTTGTTGAGAATATAAATATGTTTGATTTGGTTGTTGACGACGTGAGCCTATCAGAAAGTTCATGGAAATTGAGAAGAATTTGGAAGTATTTATACCATTTACGGAATTGATCACACACGTACTGACATATGCTATGTACATAAAGGATCTTTTCACAAAGAAAATGTCCATTGGTAAGGTGGAAACCATGGCGTTTGCCGATACAAGTAGCGCAATCCTCAAAGGAAATTCACCTCCTAAGCTTAAGGATCACGGAAGCTTTTTTATTCCATGCACAATAGGCGACACCACAATTAAGAAAGCTTTATGTGATCTTGGCTCTAGTGTGAGTGTCATGCCATATTTGGTATGTAAAAATCTAGAAATGGGAGAGTTGAAATGTTCAAGTAAGACATTGTAAATGACGGACTGCTCTACCAAGAAGTCACTTGGAGTGTTAAAAGATGTGCTCATGAGGGTAGGAAAGTTTTTCATACAGGTGGATTTCGTTAATGTCGATTTGGCGGAGGATGTCAACATATAAATCATACTTGAAGACCTTTCTTACGCAATGCCGGGGCAGTAATTGACATGAAACATGCAATGTTGACCCTTGAAGTGGGATATGAGAAAGTAACATTTAATTTCAACAAAGCCATGAAAACTCCCCATCTAGATGAACCATGCTTTGTGGTTGACCATGTTAGCAAAGAGGCCAATGATGAAAACCCGGGATCCTCGTCTTGTGATCCTATGAAGGAAGAAGTTCCTACTAAGGGAGGTAAAGTGAAGATGCCCAACTAGAAAGAAGAAGTTGATGAGATTCAAGTAACTGTATTTGGAGAGCTTGGTACTTTTAACAACAATTCTAATGAAGAGAGCTTGAATAGCTCGGGTTATATGACAAGCAATGATAGGAACCTTGAAGGTTCAAAAGACAAGAATGAAGAAGTGACTATGCCTAGTCATGACACTTACATCGGATGAGGCAAGATAGAAGAAGTATGCGCTCTATGGGATGATGAATTTGAATGGTTATTCAACCCCTATGTCGGAAATGCAATGATCCTAGACCATGGCTATGAGAATCCTTATCGACAAAACTTTGATATGGGATTCCCAAGAAATAAAAGTAAAAAAGAACCCAAGTCTACTTGGGACCTCTACATCAAATGTAAGCAAGCCTTTGACTACTTCTTTGGGAGATTAGGAAACATCAACGCTCTTCCACCTTGACTAGATTTTGATGGAGAGGAGTTTAGTGGAGTTCTCCCTAAACTACCATTTGTAAATATTCTAATTAACCTCTTATCTTGCATCTATAGCAAAGAAAACAAAACCTAAAAAAAATCCTCCATCGCCTTACCACCTCATTCCCTCCTTTCTCGTCGGCGGCCTCACTGCACCTCTGCAAGTCGCCAACGAGAGTCTGTTTTTATCTATCTATCTACTGTGAGTCCGTCCTTTACCTTTACCAGATCAAATGCACCGATTGATCACCGATTGATCCTTTGTTTTTGAAGCTTTGCCCCTTTGGAGTTTCTTGGTGGTCTCTGTTTAGGAAAGTTCTTCTACTGCTTATTTCTTATTTTTATAGTATGAGTTATATTTCATCTTCTTCTCTATAGTTTGCTTTTTCTGCTTTTCTGGTTTTGTTACTTATCCTTGGTTTTTTCGACCTTCTTCCCTAAGAGGCAAAGTCTGATCTGCTTCATAAATTGCTTCTAGTTTAATCCCTCTTTTACCTTCTAGCTTTTACAAATGGAGTATCAGTCGCTAATTTCCAATCTGTATGAGTTTTTTGTTTTAGATGATGTTGGTGTAGATGATGATGGACTTATTCAATGAATTATAAGTATGGGGAAGCCATCGATTTACACCATTCATATGATGAAACGATAGGGGTAATTCTTTTTTCAAAAAGGGAAATCCAACTTCAGCTGCTAGCCTTTATAAACAAGCTCTGAATTTTTTTCCGTCTCCTTGATTTTCCACCCACACATGACCAGCCATCTACCACTTCCCTTGTCCTATCCCTTGTTCTCAATTTAGTGCCATGTAAGTTGAAACTCTCTAATTACAATCAGGCATGGGGTTTCTGTAATCTTGTCTTAAATTTGATTCCTTAAATGTGAAGGCTTTATACCGTAAAGGCCTAGCCTTAAAGAAATTGAATATCCTTGCGGAAGCCCTAGACGAATCTGAGCATGCCCTGAGACTTGATGCGAATAATAAGGATGCTAGTTATGAATTCTATTCTGTGGTTGACTGTCTTGCTTTGAAACCCAATGGGAAGCGGGTCGCTTTTCATTTTGACCCATTAGGCTAAGATAAGAAAGATAAGAAACCTCTTCTTAGTGTTATTAGGGATTCTAAGGTAGAGCCCCTTGATACACTGGGTGGAGCTTCTTGTAGTAGAGTTCCATTGTTGGATAATAAGATGGATTGTGATGAAAATGAAAGTAGCAGGGTTCCTGACGAGAATATTTCAGACTTCGATTCCGAGACTTATCCTCCCTCGCCAGCTACCAAATACAGCTTATCTACCAAATATAGCTTAACTAACAAAAAACAACTCCATAAAAATTTGTTTCTCTCGTCCAAGGATTACGAGAACTTGATGCTAGAGAGAAATCTTCAATTTCTTCATCCAAAATCGGGAGCTTATATGACTGTTCCTTCCTTCTCCACTAAACCTTCTATCTTGACGGGAACTCCCTTAAGAAAGTTTTTCGAGGAAGCAGCAGTTTCCTTCGTTTCTCCATTGCCTGCGAGTCTTTCTTCGAGTTTAGACTTTAGGTCTGCTGAAGACTTGGAAAAATACGTTGATGAGGCAATTAATTGTCTTGAAGTTAAGAGACCCCGTTTGTCCCCCAAGGACGGTCCAAATTACAACAATGCGATTCGCGAGGTTCCAGTGGTTGATAACGCTCTGATGGTACACTCTGTTATGGATGGCTCCGGTCCCTTGCGAAGTTAAAACCACTTTATTTTTATGGCTTTAAAGATGCACTCAGGGAGCAAATGTCGCCGATCTTAACAATCTTTGAATGGTCAACACCGTACGGTTGAGGATCGAGCTTAGCTAAAGGTAAATCATAAGTTATTGCTGGTTAGAGATTTTGTTGTGTACAGGTTTACAAATACTACGGCAATGAGCTATAAAATGTGTAGATACCCAGTATCTGCACCTTCCAAAAACCACCCGATGATGATCGGACTATAACGTGTTTTTGATATACGTGCGTGGATTGGCTATACATGAGACGCTTTAATGCATTACTTGGATATGAAAAATGATTTCAAAAATGGTTTTCTAACTTAATTTGCATTAAAATAACACTATTTAGAGTTAGAACCATCTTCGGACCCAAAACCGACTCAAAAACCCGCAAACCGAGTCAATCTGAGTCAACCCAAGTCAACTCGAGTCTCGAATGTCAAAAATAATTCCATGAATGTCTTTATCATGTCATTTCCATTAAAATGACCCTAATTAGAGTTAAAACCGACACTGGGCCAAAAACCAACCCCAAATTCAAATCCCGACTCACGCGGGTCAAACCCGAGTCAAGCATACAAAATACCTACCTCAAGTAACACCCAAAATCATCTTATTAGGTGCCCATATTGTTACACGACATCCTATTTTATTACCAAAAATCAAACCAACCAAACAATGGATAGAGCAAAGGCCACGTCCAAATTGAAAGGGACAGTACACCCCTTTCAATCACTAGGTGGCTCGCGCCTCAATGGGCTATCTCCTTAGCCTCCAAGCAAACTCAACCGACCTACCATCCCACATTTCTCTATAAATACCAACCTTCACACACCATAATCTTCATGCGAGAGTCCGCCCCCTCACATCTCCCTTAAACTTCTATACTCGACTTCCTAAGTCACAAAATCGACACGTGTTTTCGACCTACCGATCGAAAACACAAGCCTTACATATTTTGTTTGGTACCGTCGCCGAGCATTCGACCGACCCATTCGACCAACTCAACATTAATCAACATGTTTTTTAACAACATATTTTCAAAACAAAATCCTTTTTTAAGGCACTCTTTTAAACTTCTTTGATCGCGAGTTGTCACAACGAGAAAACAGTCTCTAAAGTCGTCTACCTCGCAAACATCAATACACGTAAGTTTGAGGGTGTAAATATTCCATTTATTTCATGTCTTTACTGTTTTTATGAGTTTATAAGCATCAACAATGCATAACACGATTCAAATATAGGTTAGATGAGCCAAAACCGAGTTTTGGCCTGAGACAGAAGCTCTTTGCTATGCAAAGAGGCTCGCGCCTCTTGTGGCTTCTCGGGGCAGACTCAAACGTGTTTGAGTTCATCTTCCTTCAGCACTCTCTTTTATTTTTACTTCTTTTCTATTATGGTTTTTACCATTTTAATTCATTTTTATGATAAATATTTTAACCATAAATCGTAATCACCCTTGATTCCTTATACCATGACGGTTTAATTCGTGACTCGGTGATATTATTGGTTAATTACATTTTAATGAGTATTTTAACCCCCTTTTCTTTTACTTTGCATTTTTCTCATTTATTTACATTTGCAAGCATATTAGTCATAATTCATAATCATCCTTGGTTCCTTATACCATGTCGGTTTAATCCGAGTACGATGACAAACTTGACTAATTACAAAGAATGAACTTAACATATAAGTTCATATCAAACATTTTACATTTTTATTTATAAACTATACTTTTCAAACTAGCTAATCCGACAACGAGTATTACTAAGATAATAGTAATTATTTCGAGTCGTACAAATCACTTAATCCCAAAAAACGGTTTTAAACTACCTTTTTAACAACCAGGAGACGCCCCTTGGGTTGTCGTCTTACTCGCGCCCCAAGAGGTTGTCTGTTTTCATATTTTAAAACCTGGACAGAGCCCTTTCCCACGCCAATGGGCTCGCGCCCCAATGGTGTTGCCTGGCGTTGCTCTATCTCGTTTAAGCACTCGTCTAGGACGATCCCGATCACGGTTAACCCGAATACATGACGGATCAGATTGACAAGTTTACATTTTTACACTTTGTCCTTTAAACACACCTTTTCAAATAAATGGATCGTGTTAAGCATCATAATCCGAATTTGGTAAATGAATGTTTAATTTCCGTTTTCACATGCAAATCTATCTAAATCCAACTCGACATCAATTACTTGATATTTGGATTAATAAACCGACTTAGGAAACTTTCACATGTTAAGTTAAGACTTTTGGATGCGCATTTAAACCGTCTTATCAACTTTTGCACTTAAACAGCCACGATCGATCAGTAGAGGCCGCTAATGTGGGCGGGATTGGGTGTCAGATTAAAGGGCTTCCCAATACGTACCCTCACCCCTTACTCAGAATCTTTGGATAGTGGATGGCCTTATCCAGGGCGTACGAGAGTCATTCTAGCGATAGGATGCTAAAGGGGGACGATTCCTTATCTTTAGTACCTATGACAAACACCGCTTTTTGCCTTGATTGACCTAGGTATAAAGTGGATTCGAACGGGTTCCAAGCATCCCACAAATGCTTGGTGGCGACTCCAAACATCTCTGCATCATTTCGAGACCTTGACCGAGACGAAACCGACCGATCTAAAACGATCCGGTCGAAAGCATTTTTTACGCCGTCGAGCGTGGCTTTCAAAAGACCGCTGCATGTCCACAGATTGGCTTGGCGTGCAGGTGCCCCGTGACTACAGACCGGTAGGTGGCTCGTGCCCATAGACCGGTATGTGGCCCATATCCACAGATTGGCGACTCCGCTGGGGAAAACTAGGACACTTATGTCTTTGTGATCCCTAGATGGTGAAACTCGAACGATGTCGTAGTTAAAGTGCATTAATTGATATTACGGTCATAAGTCGGGTTCCTTGTCCGGGCCCACAACCTAACCTTTATCGACCAATTGGCTCGTCTCGTCGGCGTGAGTTTTCTCATCCCCGTGTTTAGAATCCCGATTGAGTTAAGCATACCATTGACGTTACACATTTATGGTTCGTCAAAGAGCTTTCATCACCTTCTAGCACAAGGATAGGGAACCCTCCTTACACATTTTATTTGGATTGGTATCCCTCTCGAAAATCGGGGTTTGATCGCTTGGTGCTTAACCCACCCTTTTAAGTCAAAACCCGTGTCAGCATTATGCATAATATAATGAACTGCGAGTGCTTATATGTTATGTGATCATAAGTCTTTCTGTGTCATTTCAAACCTTTCAAAACACCCTTTTGTGCCGTTATATTGGCCATTTCAAACCCGGTTTCTACAACCGTTTCAAAAGCACCTTTTTAGGCCGTCGTAATGACGATTTTCAAACCCGGTTTTTCACAACCGTTTCAAACCTCGGTCTTTCGCCGACCGTTGCACGTCTTTTTATGCCGTCGTAATGAGGATTTTCAAACCCGGTTCTTTCACAAAACCATTTAAAAAAGCACGCCTTTTTAGGCCGTCGTAATGACGATTTTCAAACCCGGTTTTTCACAACCGTTTTAAACCTCGATCTTTTCCGACTGTAGCATAATTCACCTTTTATGCCGTCGTAATGACAATTTTCAAAACCAGTTTTTATAACCGTTTCAAAAACACCCTTTTTATGCCGTCGTAATGGCGATTTTCAAACCCGGTTTTCTACAACAATTTCAAAAAAGCACGCCTTTTTAGGCCGTCGTAATAACAATTTTCAAACCTTGGTTTCCACAAACCATTTAAAAATACCCTTTTATGCGTCATAATGACTGTTTTAAACCTCAGTCCCTCGGCGACCGTTGCATTCTCAAAGCGCCCTTTTACGCAATCGTAATGACGAATTCTACCCTCGAATTTTCAAAATTCGAAATCAATTTTCAAACAAAAACTTTTTTCAAACCGTCGTAATGACGATTTCAACCCGTGCAACTTTCCAAATTTCAAATCTCGTTTTCGAAATCAAATTTGGCTTTTCTAACCCGTCGTATTGACGAATTCAATCCTCATAATTTCCAATTTCAAATCATTGAAAACAATTTAAACTGTTTCCAAATTTCCAATCAAATTTCAAATCAAAATCAAATCTTTGAAAACCAATTTAACCGTTTTCAGATTTCAAATCCAATTTCAAATCATTTGAAAACAAATTTAACCGTTTTCAAATTTCAGTTCAAAATCAAATCTTTGGAAACAAATTTAACCGTTTTCAAATTTCAATTCAAAATCAATTCTTTGAAAACAAATTTAACCGTTTTCAGATTTTAAAGCAAAACTCAGTCATTTGAAAACAAATTTAACCGTTTTCAAATTCAAATCTAATTTCAAAATCTTTGAAAACAAATTTAACCGTTTTCAAATTTTCAAATCGCTTGGAAACAAACTTAACCGTTTTCAAATTTTCCAAAATCAAATCGGTTGAAAACAAATTTAACCGTTTTCAAATTTTAAACCCAATTTCAAATTCTTTGAAAACATATTTAACCGTTTTCATGGCCATTGTGATGACGATTCCAAATTCTTCAATTCTCGATTTTCAAATCCGTGATTCGGAATTTTAAAAACCGTCTTCGGAAACAACACATTGTTTTGAAAGCCGCAATCTCAATTTAAACCGTCTTTTGAAAACAAGCCTAAGACAACCCTTTCAACTGGCCGACCTTCTAAAGATCCCTACTCTTCGGAAGCCGTCCATAAAACGACAAATGAATCTTTTTGAAAATTTCTATTTTTCGAAAACTTCATTCCACCTTTTTGATTCAGCCTCGAGTCGATTAGAGTCCATTCAATTTCAAGTTAAGTAATCTAGATAACGTCGAATCTCCGCCGAAGTTAGTACCTATCTTCTGGTCTAAGTCATGTCGCCTAATTGTCGAGACATATTCAATGGCGCGTTAGCTTAGTCAAAACCTCTCGGGTATTAAACCCGTCTTTCCCCTATATTACGGGTCAAAGGTCAAGTTTGTGCACGTGTCTTGTCCAACCGCGTCACGCCATCAAACGCACATCCGAACTAAGTCAGAGGTTGTCTCTCTAGGCATCACTATACCAAAGTAGACACTCGAGTCTAAGTTCAAAGTCATGCACCAAGAGTTCAAACACAAGAGGTCATTCACGATCTTTAATGAACTCATAACCTAGTCACACCGTCGCGTCTTCACGACTTAACTGCCTTTTATACATATGTGTCGCACTTGCCTTTGTTTGTGCAATTCCTTGCCAAGACAAGTTATAACGCCCATCGTTATATCAAATAAGAATCCCATGGGTGCCATCGATCGTCAACAAGAAACTCCATAAGCCGATCAATCTGCATCCGCCATGACTTCTGCTGAAACTAACAACATGGTCCTTCGACTCCTCGCTACCGTGGAAAACTTGAGCACTCGTCTCTCCCAAGTTGAGGACAAAATGATAACCGGGAATTTTCCCTCTTCTGATATTGAGCAAAGGGTTAAGCTCCTTGAAAGCCGGCTACTTGCCAACGACAAAACCAACCCTAGTTGGAGGGCTACCAAAACCACTGAAGCAAATCCCATGGGAAATCCACCAAACAAAACCAGACGGCCTCATAGGTCATTCCCTGATTTGGGTATGCCTTATGCCACAGCCTTGGAAAGGCTAATCTCCAAAGGAAAGCTCAAACCGATTGGTCCAACTCCAGACCCTCTACCAAACAAGCGAGGGCGTAGATGCGACGGAAAACTGTTTTGTCAATATCACCAAGGTCGCGGACATGACACTGAAATGTGTCTCCCCCTAAAAGGCACCATCCTTGATATGATCGAAAAGGGAAAATTACCACTACCTCCCTCAGCAAACGACAAGAACAACCTTCCTGAAAACCCTATTGGACTAAGTTGATGTGATCAATATTTGAGCATATTTAGTCCCCAAATTAGCCTCGTTCCTATGCTTTTTAGTGCATATTTGGGTCATTTACTATCTTTAGTCCTTTGTTTTGCATATTCTTTGAGGTTTTGTTTCCTTGGTAGGAGAGGAGTGCAAACCTTGCATTTTCATGGCAAAATAGAGCTAAATTGATCGAATCTAATGACCAAGCATCAAAGAGAAGACAAGACTAGAAGGCCTTTATACATAATGTAGTAGATGGGCAATGATGAAGAAGATCCTTGCATCCCCGACAAAATCTCGGAGGATTGTTGGAAGAAGAAAAGAAGAAAAGAAGAAATGGCAAGCTGAGCCAAGGTCCGAGCGTCTCACCCCTCGGGACGCCCGTCCAGAAGCTCCCCAGGCCGCTCGTCCAAGCTGCCAGGTCGCTCGTCCAGCACCCACACAATCCGGTCGTCCCGACCCTTTGGACGCTCGGATTGTCCTCCAGAGAACCACGCCCCCTTCTTTCTTCATTCGAGATGCGCATAGTTTTGGAAGACTAACTAAAAGGAGACCCACATCTTTTCTTGAGAGGAACGATTCCTCAAGGACTTAATCGTCATTTAAGCCCTTAGTAACCCTAATTTGTGCACCTAGTCCCCACAATAAATACCCCATTAGTCTAATTAGATTATCATGCTCTTCTTATCAATCCTTAGTGTAGTTTATATTATTCTAATCTCTCTTTAATCTTGTAATCAACTTCTAATCAAGTATTAATACAAATCTCATTTCCGTAGTTTCTCTATTGTTCATCTTTTATTTTGGGTAATTGAAGATTATTTGGGTTTATTGGGAGATTGACAACCTTCCATCAATCATCAAGTACTTCTATTATTCTTTGCATTATTATTTTGGAATCATCATTAGGTATAATTCTCTTAATCCCTTTTTAATTATTGTTAATCATCTTCATTTATTCATCATGTCTTGCTTTGTTAATATGATTGACAACCTTGTTAACATGTCAAACTTGATAATGAGTAAGTAGTTTCCTTAACTAGGGTTAATGGGGAATTAGGGGAAACCAACATGGGGGATGAGTCATGCTTAATTTAATATGTTCACATAATTTATTTTCTTGCTTGTTGTGATCTCAACTTATGCACATGTTATGTTTGATAAAATACGAGCCTATGAATCCATGCATTTTTTACCCATTACTTACCTTTTCAATGAGACTTGTAAGACATAAACCAACTCGAGTCTCATTAGATCATGCATATAGTTGAGTAGGGAGGATTAAGTCGACTTGTAGGTGTTGTACAATCTAATCGATTCGGCTCCGGGACCCAAACCTTCCTAGGATTGTAAGATATAAACCAACTCGATCCTATCACAACAATAATTGCTTGCTTATAATTTGAGAATATGTTTGTATGATCAATTCCCATGAATCCTCTATGAACCCATGACACCCTAGTGCTTTTAATCAATTGTTTACATCTCATTTTAGTCATCTTGCTTGTTTACTTTTATTGTTATTTAGTTTAGTGATCTTCTTATCTCAACCCAAATTGTGACACCCCTAGACACCACTAGTTACAATCGAAAATCCTACATCAATACCCGTCCCTTGGGATCCGACCTTTACTTGCCTCTTTACTAGTAGTAGAGTTGTTTGTGAAGTTATAAATATTGTTTTGGTCTAGGTGCTCCTAACGACAAGTAACCGAAATCTAAGCTCAAAGCGGACTCGACCAAAAAATGGCGCCGTTGCTGGGGACAGTGTTAACTTGATTTGATTTTCTTTGATTGTTATTAGTCGTGTCTTTCTTTGCTTTGGGGAAGTAAAACTCCTCAAGGTTTGTTCTAATTATTTTTAAGTTGTTCGATAGTTTGCAAGATGGATATTATAGATTGTTTTGTTGAGGACCACTTGAGTATACCTTTCTTCAAAGACCCCATGCAAGCATTGGAAGCCTTGGAAGCAAGTGAGGCCAAAAATATGCATTGGGGATTGGAGGTAGATCTTCTTGAGGCCGCTCTAGCTGACAAAGAACTTACTCATGAGCAATCCGAATTAGTACATAACATCCTTGTGGAAGCATATAAACCTATGGAACAAGAGCAAGCAATCATATAAGACATCATACAAACCGAAGAGCAAGAAGAATCTGTCATGGAGTTTGAGTATGATGAGATTATTGAGCTTGAAGAACAAGTTGAATATGCCATGAGAATGGAGTGTCTAATGAAAATGGAGCAAGTTCTCAATGAACCTTCAATGGAGGAAAGCGAGGTACAAGTCCCAACTTTAAAACCCCTTCCCCCAAATTTGAAATATGCTTATCTTGATGAATCTAAGACCAAACCCGTGATTGTTAATGACAAACTTGATGGAAACCAATTGGGAAAATTGCTTGATGTGTTGAAACAACATGAAAAGGCTATAGGTTATAGTCTAGATGACCTTAAGGGGATAAGTCCCAACTTTTTTATGCATAGAATTCATCTAGAGGAGGACCATAGACCTACCATCCAATCTCAAAGGAGATTAAACCCCTACATGCAAGAAGTTGTTAAAGGAGAGGTTATGAAATTACTTGATGCGGGAATCATATATCCCATATCGGACTCTTTGTGGGTTAGCCCCATTCAAGTGGTACCTAAGAAAGGAGGTACCACGGTAGTAACAAATGAAAAGAACGAGCTAATACCCACAAGGAAGATCACCGGTTGGCGTATGTGTATTGACTATCGAAAATTGAATTCCGCAACAAGAAAAGATCATTTCCCCTGCCATTCATTGACCAAATGCTTGAAAGGCTAGCCTCCAACAAGTTCTTTTGCTACCTTGACGAGTATTCGGGATTCTTTCAAATCCCTATACACCCGGATGACCAACACAAGACCACCTTCACATGCCCTTATGGTACTTTTGCATATAGGAGGATGCCTTTTGGCTTGTGTAATGCCCCCGCCACTTTTCAAAGATGCATGATGAGTGTCTTCTCCAACTACCTAAAGACCATAATGGAAGTTTTTATGGATGATTTTAGCGTTTATGGAAAAGACTTTGACTCATGCTTGCATAATCTTTCTCTTGTATTGCAAAAATGTGAAGATGTTAATCTCGTTTTAAATTGGGAAAAGTGTCACTTCATGGTCAATGAAGGAATCGTTTTGGGTCATTTAATCTCGGAAAAGGGAATCGAGGTCGATAAAGCTAAGGTTGAGGTGATAGAGAAACTCCCACCTCCCGTGAATGTTAGAGGGGTGAGAAGTTTTCTCGGTCACGCTGGTTTCTATCGCCGTTTCATAAAAGATTTCTCAAAAATCGCAAAACCCCTCACTCAACTCTTACTTAAAGATGCCCAATTCCATTTCACTAATGAGTGTGTTGAAGCCTTTAATAGAATCAAGGAAGCACTAATCTCGGCACCGATCATTCAACCACTAAATTGGGAACTACCGTTCGAGATTATGTGTGATGCTAGTAACTACGCCGTTGGAGCGGTTCTTGGCCAATGGGTAGGGCGAGCTCTACATGCTATCTACTATATAAGCAAGACCCTTGATTCTTACCAAGTGAGCTATGATACCACCGAGAAAGAGCTTCTTGCCATTATCTATGCTTTGGACAAATTTTGTTCCTACTTACTTGGATCCAAAGTGATTGTCTTTTCGGATCACCGTGCCCTTCGACATCTCTTGATAAAGAAAGAGGCGAAACCAAGGTTGTTGAGATGGATTTTGCTTCTTCAAGAATTCGACTTGGAAATAAGAGACAAGAAAGGAGCCGAAAATGTAGTGGCGGATCACTTGTCAAGGATCCGGTTTCATGATGAAGAAGGAGAAACACCGATCAATGACTATTTCCCCGATGATATCTTGATGGCTATTCAAACACAACTTGAGAGACATATCACCCCATGGTTTGCCGATTATGCCAACTATATTGTTGGAAGAGTGCTCCCTCCAAACTTAAACTACAACCAAAGGAAGAGGTTCTTATTCGAAGTAAAGAGGTATTTTTGGGATGACCCAAATCTTTATAAAGAGAGTAGTGATGGGCTCTATCGAAGGTGCATCCCTCAATGGGAAATTCAAGGAGATTTGGAAGGATGCCACTCATCACCTTACGGTGGACACCATGGAGCAAGGAGAACCATTGCAAAAATTCTTCAATCGGGCTTCTATTGGCCTACGATGTTCCAAGATGCGAGGGAATTTATCCTTCATTGTGATGCTTGTCAAAGGACGGGGAATATCTCTTGGAGGAATGAAATGCCACAAAGGGGCATACTAGAGGTGGAGATCTTCGAAGTTTGGGGGATCGACTACCAAGGGCCATTAGTGACATCCAAAGGAAACAAATATATCCTTGTGGCCGTAGACTACGTCTCAAAATGGGTGGAGACAATTGCCACCCCAACCGATGATGTAAAAACGGTCACTAAGCTCTTTAAGAAAATAATCTTCCCAAGATTCGGAGTCCCTAGATCAATCATAAGTGATGGAGGAACACATTTTCACGAAAAGAAGCTCACATCCCTTTTGACCAAATATGGTGTTCAACATAGAACCGGCTTAGGCTACCATCCTCAAACTAGCGGTCAAGTTGAAGTTTCAAATAGAGAGATCAAGCAAATTCTTGAGAAAGTCGTAAACAAGACTCGTAAAGATTGGAGCATGAAGCTTGATGACACTCTTTGGGCTTATAGGACGGCCTATAAGACTCCCATAGGAGATTCCCCTTACAAACTTGTCTATGGGAAGGCATGCCACTTGCCAATTGAGTTAGAATACAAAGCTTTTTGGGCAATCAAAGCTCTCAACCTTGATCTCAAATTAAGTGGTCAGAGGAGGATGATACAAATCCAAGAGTTGGAAGAATTCCAACTACAATCTTATGAGAACGCCAAGATCTACAAGGAAAGGACAAAGTTGCTTCATGACAAGAGAATCAAGCAAAAGGCCTTGCACAAAGGAGATAAAGTCCTTCTATTCAATTCCCGATATCGACTCTTTCCCGGGAAGTTGAACTCTAGGTGGATGGGTCCTTATGCGATCACCGAGGTAGGAAAGTATGGAGACTTTGAGATCAAATCGGAAGATGGAAGCAAATTCAAGGTCAATGGCCAAAGATTGAAGCCATATTATGAGGGAGCATTCATTGGAGAGGTCGAGGTCACCTACCTCGGGCCTCCTCATCCTTGAAGAGATCATCAAAAGGAGAGTTTGGTGGAGTCCTCCCTAAACCACCACTTGTAAATATACTAACCCTTCTTACTTGTACTTTTAATTTTATTGCATTTATATCATAAACATGATTCTTTCCATGAGAGTAAGTGAGGGAGGGTCACTAATCATTTTGATGAATGAAGGAACTAATTTTCAAGTGTGGGGAAACATTTCTATCCGAGTGAAAGAAAGGCAGGATGAATCCGAGCGTCCCGAGAGGAAGACGCTCGTCCAAGCAGAGAATCCGAGCGTCGCACAGGGAATCCGCTCGTCCTACTGGAGCTGACAAGCAGCTGTTTTGTTTTGATCCAAAATCCGAGCGTCTCAAGTGCTAATCCGCTCGTCTTGTTCAGGACGCCCGTCGCGTTGGGAATCCGCTCGTCCCGTTAGCAATAATTTCAAGGATTTCTCGCTGAAAGAAAATCCGAGCGTCTCCCAGAGAAGCCGCTCGTCCTACTATTGCAAGACGCTCGTCCCGACCTAAAGATGCTCGTCCTGGCTACTTCAAAATATGGAATTTCTCTCTGTAAGAGAATCTGAGCGTCCCACGTAGAATCCGCTCGTCCCAGTACCTAGAAATCCGAGCGTCCTGATGACAAATCCGCTTGTCCCCCTGCGTCTTTTATTCCCGATTTTCGCAATCTAATTTCTCCCCCACCACACAATTTGTGACACCTCATCCTTCTTTCCACTTATAATATAAAAACCCCCTCTCTTATGACTCCAAAACATATCTCAAGCACTCATTCACTCCACAAAAACAAAAACCCCCAAATTCTAGGGTTTCAAAAGCAAGATCTAATTCACAAAGAGCATCTCCATATTTCAACAAATCAAATTCCAAATCTACAATCAAAGGATGGGACCAAGAGGATCTTTATTTAGGCAAAGAAGAAGACCAAGAGTGAGAGGAAGCTCATCTACTTCTCACATCAAAACTCTAAGAACGGAACATGAAGAGATTGTGGATCTCACCAAGCTTGACGATTTTTCCAACATTGAGTTTGTAAACGATGTTCAAAGGCTTGTCTTTCACCGACTACTTGGTAAGAATATTCTTCCTACCAAATTTCTATGCCATAAAACATTAAGAAAGCTTGGAATATACCATCAAACGGAAGCCCTTTTTGAGTTGTTCAGTCTTTCTACCTTGTTTCACTTACATGAGCAAACCTACCGACCTCTTGTCCTTGAGTTCTTAAGTTTCTTAAAGATCACAACTTTGAACAAAACGATTTGCATAGAGTTTAGATTGGAGAATGTAACAAGGATGATGACTCTTGTTGAGTTTGCAAATGTGCTCGGTTTAGATGTTTCGCCTACCCGAACATCAAGACCAAAGAAGTATAGTGTGGCACCATTGTGGAGAGCCATGACCGGTCGAGACTTTTTGTATATCAAGGAATGTTTGGCATTTCACATCCAAAACCCTATTCTAAGGCTCACTTACCGGTTCTTATCCGGAACTATTCTTGCACGCCGAGACCCGGCAATTGTGAATGAGCTTGATCTCGTATTCATGGAATCATATCTTGAGATCCAAGGAAGAAGTGGATATCATTTTAATGCACCACTTGTACTCCTTGAGAAATGGACTAAGTTTCGAAATGGGGACGACGATGGGATGAAGCATATCGTCAACAGAGGACTCATTACAAGACTCGCGAAACACTTCAATCCAAGGTTCAATGAGAACACTGAGTACACTCCCCTTTCGGGAAATACAACGATAAATGAGGAGCTAATCCTTGTGCAACATCATTGGATAACCCACGAGGGTTTTGAAAAGAAAATCAAATGGATAACAAAAGGGAGCAATCCTCTCTACTTGCCAATGAACGGTTTACCGAGAATTTCACCAAGGAGGGGCCCTCTATCCCCAATCCCGTCATACCTCATCCCCACAAACCCGAACCAAGCAAATCAAGCACCACCACAAACCCAACAACAACAAAACGAGCCACAACAACAAAATGAAAAGATCAAGATACCTCCCTACCCTTTTCAATACCAACCATACAATCACCCTAACCCCTTCATCCTTCCCCGAGTCGATTTTATGACGGGAATTCTCCAAGACATGCATCTCCGTCAATATGAAGCCGCCGTGGATAGCTGCTATGCTCTATACCCACATTCCACCATTTGGTTCAATAAGGGAAGGTTAGCGAGGAGGGAATGTTTCCCTCTTGGGCCCAAATGGACATTCTCTTCCCAAACTCGGCAAGGGCCAATGAAGGAGCAAATGGGCAAGAAGGCGAAGGGAGTGATAAATCTTGTGGTGGAGATACGGTGGAGCTCAATAGTGAGGGAGATGAGTTTATGGACTTCAATACGAGTGATGCATCCAAAGAAGCTTGGGATAGTGACTTAGACGGGGATGATGGCGATCTCTACAGATCTCTTCATAGTTTGATGGAGCGGGCAAGAGGCACCCATCAAGGCTTAAGTGAAGTTTCCTTTATCCCTTCTCTCTTTAATTTTCATGAAAAGAATTTGATGTTTTCATAATTTGTTGTACCATATTTATTTTGATCATTTTGTGGAGTCCTAGCAACATTGGAGGACTAACACCTTGGCTTCATTAAGGTGTTCATTATCTTTGTTCCCGACTAGTAAAATCCAAAATGACAATCTTTAGTTTCATGCATTGCATTCCATGTGCATGAGCCCCCTGAAATTCATGACATTAGAAATAATGTCTATTTTGGTTTGGGGAAGTCTATGCATATGCATTGGGAGCTAATTTAAATTATGCTCTCCACCATAACAAAAAAACATGCATCATGTAGTATAGTTTGCATTTAGTTTAGAAATCATGCATTTTCATTGCATAATTTCCTATCGTATTGGCCATTGAGGACAATGCCCATACCAGTGTGGGGATGGGAAATTCTAACTTGACTTTTATATCAAAATAAAAAAAAATCAAAAATTTCGAAAAATCCAAAAAAATTTAAAAATTGAAAATCCAAAAACAAGTTCATTTCCTTTGTAGTGTAGACTTGTATATACTGTGTTTGTTCATCCTTGTTCACATTGATTGACTACGCCACATCCGAGACATAAAGATATTGAAGACCGCATGGTATGATCTTTCCAATCTCCTTTTTCCTCTTTATGTTAATGACTATGTGACTTTATTTTGATTGATGCGGTATAAACAATGTGAATTTAGGATTGCATTTAGATTATTTGGCATACTAGTTGGTAGAAGTATACGCATTAGGATGTATAAATTGTGACACCCTCATTCATTGCGGAAAAGTAAACATATAATTCTAGATAAAAACTGCATGGATATGTTTGTAATAGGTTCATTTGGGTAAAAACCTGTAATTTTAAAACACGAAAAACGAAAACCGAACTCGTTATAAAAATATCCAAATGGGAAGGTGTCAAACATGCAAGGTCTAAAGTAAATCTCATAAATAAAACATCGCTAAAGTCGCGAAACAAAGTTATATAACCCAAATATGAAAAAGGGAGACATATGTCCCTAAAAAGTATATGACATAAAAAGTGTTTATGGGTCACAATAAAATAAAGCCAATCTAGGTCCCAAGGTTACTTTGCTCGCTAGCTCGTCCATGTACCCCATATATACATCACCTACCTGTCAATCGCATTTTATACAAATACGAAAGCCACAGTCAGTGGGGAGTAACTCCGAGTTTTCCCAGCCACGAAATGTCATAATTAATATAACATGTAAATATAAGAATATGAATATGAATGACACATAGCCATAGCCATAGCACATAGCCTAATTCCTAGACTTTTAATAATATTGTTAAACCTTCATTTAATTACTTGCAGTTAGTTTAATAGAATCAAAACAAACAAACCCCCAGAAATCGGTTACTTCTAGACAGCTTAAATACTCTTAGACTTAGCTTTTACCGCCTCCCTGTGGATTCGATACCTGTCTTATCACTAGCTATTCTTGTTAGTCGTGAGATAGTTTTACTTTGATTTGGTAATACGACTTTAGCCACATCAAATACTTTAGCCCACGCCACACAAGACAAGTAGGACACCCAATTAACCATAAGAGGGGCAAAGAGTCCAAACTTGCACACACAAATGATCATACACACCCTAGCATATGAAAGGCTACGCAAGAGCATATTCAGCTGACAATCCAACAATATCTCCAATATCAATAATAATCCAAATTCCAGCTAACCAACCGTACCATAATCCATGAGAACAAGCTAAAATGGCAAAGAGGCAGTAAGACTCAAGTATAAGGCAACCAATTCATCCAACAACCAATATATGAAAAGACAATCATACTCAAAGACAAATCCTCGACCCTAGTCCCGCGACGGGTCATCGGTCAAATCGAGGCTGACCGGTTTAAACCTAGCTTGACCAAACTCATTTGGTCAAATTGGCCCAACTCAGAGTCTTGGCCTACTTTGGCCCAAATCACAAAATTCATCACAGTATCATTCTTATGCCATTTCTAATTTCTATCATGTGAAAAACTATCAACATAAGGAAATATATTCCAACATACAAAATAACTAATTCCACAAAATTCTCGCATAATAAAATAGCATAAATAACCGTCTCACACAAGGGTAAACTTTTCTATAAATTTTTAATCGATAAAACGACGCCATTTACTCATACGGACTCCGAATTGAGTGATTCAAGTGGCTAAACCACATAATTTTTCGATGCCGTTCAATCTGTCATATTTTTGGAAACATTGGAAACCGTCTCGGTCCGGTACTGACGCGTTCCAGCCAAAACACGGACTTGTCACAACACATAATTCCTCATCCAAATTTGTTCCAAACAATAGTATACAAATGGGTAACATAAATTAAACATAAGCATACTCATCTTACTCCATTCATTCATTTATCAACAAGATCGTCTCAAACAACCACAAACAACAACAAACAACAACAAACGACAACAAACAACAAATACAACTACTAATGTGACATTAATTCGTCGAGTGACTCGGAATAGTTACCTTAAGCTAGCAAAGAGACAAGTAATAACTTGAGAAAGCTTCTAAAACCCAAAATTACTCTTCATCTTCAACCACATATAAGTCACCTAACCCATCTTCAAATTCTTCACATATAAGAACAACAAAAACACAATTATTAAGCTTAAATTCGAAAACCCTAAAAGATGAGCCTTAAAACAAAATTGGGAGAAATGAAAATAAAGCTTACTAGTAGATGAGAATTGAAGAGAGGATTCCAAATATATAATTTTTATGAGATTTGGTGGAGAAATGAAGGATTTATGGTGGATTTAGGGATTGTAAGGAGGATTTTTGAGATGAATTTGGTGTTTGATGAAAGGAAGAGAGAGAGTGAATTATGGAGGAAATGAGAATTGAAAGAGGGGACAAATGGGGGTAGGTGGTCAGTCCAAATGGTGTAGGAAGGTGGTCAATTGTTTACGTTTTGGGTTCGCTTCGACGATAATTAGAAATATTCGTCGAACGCGATTTCCGAGAATATTAAAGTTCTTAAACACGATTTTACTAAAAGATTAAGTACTCATATGCCCAATATCCAAACTCGTTTACCCAACGACCGTAAGAAATGGGAAAATCCCAATTTTACGACTTTTATCCGAAATCTATTTTATCAAAGGAAAAGGTTTAAATATAGTTTAAATCACTTTTAAACATTTCTAAACTATCAAAAATAATTACATTTCTTCAAAATAAAATAAGATTATATTTTATCAAATAAATTTTATTTCAAATAAATTAATATTAAATTAAAATAGATTAAAATATTACTTTTAAAATATAATAAAGGTCTTCAAATTTACGGGGTGTTACAATCATCCCTCCTTTTAAGAAGTTTCGTCCTCGAAACTTAGAAGAAGGAACATTGTATATATGTAGGTCTATCTCTTTAAAATCAAGTAAACAAAATATTCAGAATATGAATGTATGAAATATAAGTGTCTTTTCAATGGAACGGAATATCCTCGTCGGCCGTTCAAGAACATCAACATTCCAAATCAAAGACATAAAAATATATATTTTTACACCAACAAATGAGAAAACCAATTATCGGACGTCTCCAATAACGAGCTTTACCACTCATTGACGTTAAAACCAGTGGAAAACATTAAAACATTTTCAAAATCTTTAGTTCGAAACTCTATAATAAGGATAATAACTCTACTAGCTATGACCAAACTCTAACTACGACTTTTAAACAACTAAGCAAGGACTACTAACGCGAAGAGTATTTAAGAGAAGGAGAGGAACACTCGAAAGGATAGCTAAAACTCAAAAGAATTAGATAAAGGAAAGAGGATTACCTCGCGAGAAAAGTTCGGGATATTTAGCTAACATAGAAGATTCAGGCTCCCAAGTTTCTTCTTCAACATTTCCACAACGCCAAAGGATACGAACTAGGGGCACAACTGTGTTTCTAAGTTGCTTGTTTGCTCTTTCGAGGATTCGGATTGGCCTTTCTTCCAAAGTCAAGTTAGGCTCCAAATCTGGGATTTCTTCTTGAATGACATGGCTCAGATCACTAATGTACTTCCTGAACTGAGATACATGGAAGACATCATGAACCTTGCTCAAATTCGGAAGCAACTCTAAACGGTAAGCAACGGGACCAATCTTCTCAAGCACACGGAAAGGTCCAATGTATTTGGGATTCAACTTTCCTTTCACACCAAACCGTTTCACCCCTTTCATAGGTGATACCTTAAGGAACACTCGATCATCAACCTCAAAGGCAAGTGGTCGACGACGGACATCGGCATAAGATTTCTGTCGGTCTTGAGCGGTTTTCATACGCTCTCGAATGATCTCGAACTCGATTGATGGTCTCGTCACCAAATCGGGTCCCAAACACATGAGCATCTTGGACTTGATCCAAACAGACCGGACTACGACACTTCCTACCATACAAAGCTTCATAAGGTGACATCTTGATAGAAGTATGATAGCTATTGTTGTAGGAGAATTCAACAAGAGGTAAGCACTTCTCCCAAGAAGTGTGGAAGTCTAAAGCACAAGCACGGAGGAGGTCCTCTAAAGTCTGGATAGTCCTCTCAGTCTGTCCATCTGTAGCGGCATGAAAAGCGATACTCATCAGTAGCTTACTACCCATGGCTTCTTGCAAAGCAGTCCAGAAACGGGAACAGAATCTAGGGTCACGATCTGAAACTATATCCTTAGGCACTCCATGGTAGCGTACTATCTCTTTCACGTAGGCACCAGCTAGGACATCTAATTTTCCACGTCTCCTTGATAGGTATGAACCTAGCACATTTGGTCAATCGATCTACAACCACCCAAACCGCATCTTTTCCGCTAGCAGTCTTAGGTAAAGCCATCACAAAGTCCATGGAGATGGACTCCCATTTCCAAAGGGGAACATCCAAAGGTTGTAGCAAACCCCCGGGTTTCGATGCTCAATCTTCACTTTTCGATGTGTAAGACACTTGCTAACATACTCTAGGACATCAATCTTCATCCTAGGCAACCAAAACTGTAATCTCAAGTCTTTATACATCTTGTCACCACCAGGATGAATAGAGTAAGGAGAAAGGTGAGCTTAATCAAGGATCTTCTTCCTCAATTCGGCTACTCTCGGAACATACATCCTACATTGGTAACGAAGGTATCCATCACTATCCACCACACAATCCTCAGCTTGCCCAAGTTGGATTTTTGCTTGAATGGACTTGAAAGTAGCATCCTCAGGTAGGCAAGTACGGATCTCACGGTAAAAGTCGGGTTCTGCACTCAAGGCACTAAGATAGTCAAAACCCTTCCCAACAAGGCTTATCCCTAACTTTTGAAATTCCGTGGTAAGTTCATCAGGTAACACACGGATAGTGCTCAAAGAGTGACTAGTCTTCCTACTCAAAGCATCGGCCACCACATTTGCTTTCCCTTCATGATAAATCAACTCGGCATCATAATCATTCACCAACTCTAGCCATCTTCTTTGCCTCATATTCAATTCTTTCTGGGTAAAGATACACCTCAAACTCTTATGATCGGTGTAAATGCGGCAGTGAACTCCAATAAGGTAATGCCTCCATGTCTTCAAGGCATGTACCACGGCGGCTAATTCGAGATCATGAGTCGGATAGTTCACCTCGTGAACCCTCAGTTGTCGAGAAGCATAAGCAATAACCCTTCGGTTTTGCATCAAGACACAACCTAGGCCATGCTTTGAAACATCATAATAAACATCGTAGTCCACACCATCCTCAGGTAAGGTCAACAAGGATGTCAAAGATAGAGTTTTTATAGGTCACTAGCATCAAACTTAAGGGAGGAGCAAGATGAAGCGAGGGGAGGAGGTATGAACGGTAACGCTCATGGTCAAGGAAGAAGGGAATTAGACAAGAAGGAAACGCCAAGTACTCGAATTCTAAATTACAACATCAGCCTAAACGGTTCCGAAAACTTCCCAACAACAAAACTTATGACCAAAACACTCCCAAGGATTTCCTCAAAACACTCATGTTACTTCATCCTAAGCAATTCCGTGAAACAAGGTACTCCACTATAAGTGTGGTCTCATCACTTCAAATCCTCAAACATCCACAAACAACTTCCACAAGATCCAGGTCAGGGTTTCCAACAAAGCTATACTCATATCCAACTAGTGTCAACCATGGGTTTCTCAAAATGATAAAATCTTCAATCAAGGGTCCTAATTCCAATCTCTAAATTCCCACATTCTAACACCATAAATTAAAACTATGTCCTTCAACTTAACAATTGGCGTCAACCATACCATTATCATTTCTAGTTACTAAAACAAGTGCTAAGATTTCCCAACAATGTAGCTTAGTCTCATTCTCATTCCATACCTCAAGTAGTAATTAAGATCACTCACTTAGACCAACTAATAATCCCAAAATTAGTATTTCTCATATGGTAACATATACCTTATAAAACCCTCATATCCAAAGTGATTACGAAAGCCAATCGTAAATTCAACTTACTTACTCTCTCAATCTTACACCTTCGATTCCACCACTCAATTCCACCTAAGTCTTTCCAACATCACAATCTCTTAAAACCAGGGTTATGGGTTAACCACAAACAATCTCCTCAAAATTCGAATTTTCCAAACCAAGGTCAACGTTCCTCAAAAGAAAGAGTACTATCAAAAAGGCGTTAAGGTAGGATAAGCAAGGAACAAAGGACAAGTTAGGAGGGTACAAGAGTAACTTTCAAGGAAAGAGAAAAGAGAGTTTAGAAGGAGAATAAGCACCAAGAGATAAAGAATAAGACAAAGTACACAAAGAATGAGAAACATCTTCGAGGAAGTAGAAGCATTCTTCAAAGGTAAACAAATCTTCAGTCCTCGGCAATAGGCACCAAATCTTGATCTTCACGTTGGTAGGTTTACGGTTATTATTACAAGGCATAACAAATATTACATTGCCATCAACAAACATGTTAGAACCTAACAAGGAGCAATTACAAAGAGACTACAACATAAGGTCCTAAGTATACCCATCCTACCCATCTCTCAAGTTTATTATTTTAAGGTCAAGTTATTTATATTGGGGTGCACAAACGTGCGTCGGGAGCAAATATGCTCTGATACCAACTGTGACACCCTCATTCATTGCGGAAAAGTAAACATATAATTCTAGATAAAAACTGCATGGATATGTTTGTAATAGGTTCATTTGGGTATAAACCTGTAATTTTTCAAACCTGAAAACGAAACCTGAACCTGTTATAAAAATATCCAAATGGGAAGGTGTCAAACATGCAAGGTCTAAAGTAAATATCATAAATAAAACATCGCTAAAGTCGCGAAACAAAGTTATACAACCCAAATATGAAAAAGGGAGACATATGTCCCTAAAAAGTATATGACATAAAAAGTGTTTAAGGGTCACAATAAAATAAAGCCAATCTAGGTCCCAAGGTTACTTTGCTCGCTAGCTCGTCCATGTACCCCATATATGCATCACCTACCTGTCAATCACATTTTATACAAATACGAAAGCCACAGTCAGTGGGGAGTAACTCCGAGTTCTCCCAGCCACGAAATGTCATAATTAATATAACATGTAAACATAAGAATATGAATATGAATGACACATAGCCATAGCATATAGATGCTAGACAATCGTTCTTATCATGTGAACCACAATATAACAACACATAGTCCTAGCATATGAATACTAGACCGACTCATACTACACTATCATGTGAATCACATAACATCCATGAATCCAAACTCTATCAACCATAGCCGGCTTGCATCTCACCTTCTATGATTCATAGAATCATCAACAAGAAAGGACAATATATCTAGAGACAGGCATAAGTTCCTAGTACAATCAATAGTCACTCTGTAACTCGAGTCTATACCACGAGGTAAGGTAAACACCCTAGTCCTAAACCTGCGCAGACCTAGCGACATGCGGAAAACTACCGCATCCAAGACCCATGATAACAACACATGAGTACCCCTAAGGAGTCCACCAAAGAGTTGGCTAGTACTTAAGCTGACTACATACTTCTAAGCGTACGTCAGGAAGTCATGCCCTAACTTGGATATAAACCCACCAAGCTAAGACACAAAGCCTATTAAGCTGTGAACATACACTCGTCAAAGACTATAAGGGCTTATCTATGACGAAGGCCGAAATACTCACCTAGGACCTAGTCGCAGCTTGAAT
The DNA here is from genome assembly GCF_048544455.1 of Silene latifolia. Taxonomy (NCBI): domain Eukaryota; kingdom Viridiplantae; phylum Streptophyta; class Magnoliopsida; order Caryophyllales; family Caryophyllaceae; genus Silene; species Silene latifolia. The sequence goes on from NC_133536.1 coordinate 88,315,561, forward strand.
ACTGATGTATCACTTTCATATATACTTTTATAGCTCCCTTTATACCATTTTACTTACCGTTTCGTGCCTATTATATCATTTATATGCTTTATTTCAATGAATTGTCGATACTGCCGCTATTTTGTGTTTTGATGCAGAAATGACACAATACGAGTATGATCAAGCTAAGATTAGCATGGCGGCGACGACACAGAAGAATACAGGAAGCATGGCACGGGAAACGAGGAAGTACGAAGACTGGAAGTGAAAGGAGAAGAGAAACCGTCTGTGAAGCAGGTTCCTCGATCGAGTCACCACTGACTCGATCGAGCAACTGTCCTCGATCGAGTCACCTGCGACTCGATCGAGGATCCTATCTGGCAGACTAATTTCCGGAATTTCCTAAAACGTTTATCTTTTATTATATATTAGAAACTCGTGTTTTTATTGTTGGACTATGTTATATTTTGCTTGGATACGGCTGGAAAACTCTCTTAGAACCCTAATCTTTCCCTTGTATGGTACTAATCTTTCCTCATTAATTAATCATTATTGTTTTATGTTCATCAATTATTGTTTTATGCTTTCAATCATGTTTTCATCTTTAATCATATTTGTTGTTGTTATTATAATTATGAGTAGCTAATCCCCTCATCTAGAATGAAGGGGATCTAGGTTAATTAAAAGGGAAAATCAATTAGTTGCTATTGATATCATTAAAGTTGTTGTTTGATTATTGTAATTCTTCTAGTTAATCAACTTGAGGCCTGAGTTATTAATTAGTGTAGCGAATCGATCCTATCGCCGACCGGGTTAGAATTGATATAGGCTGCGATAATCGAATAGAGAGTATCTAATCATAGCGACCGCATGTTAGAATCGATGTAAAGGGCATAATGGAGTCGACCGATCTTATGACCTTAAACAACTTGATAGATTTAGTAATTGATTGATAATCCCCGACTGATTGACCTAGTGAACCTAATTCCTAGACTTTTAATAATATTGTTAAACCTTCATTTAATTACTTGCAGTTAGTTTAATAGGATCAAAACAAACAAACCCCCAGAAATCGGTTACTTCTAGACAGCTTAAATACTCTTAGACTTAGCTTTTACCGCCTCCCTGTGGATTCGATACCTGTCTTATCACTAGCTATTCTTGTTAGTCCTGAGATAGTTTTACTTTGATTTGGTAATACGACTTTAGCCACATCAAATTTGGCGCCGTTGCCGGGGAGGCAACAATTGTTTAGTTTTTTTGTGTTTATTTTGTCTTTTTATCTCATGGAACCCAGTTCCATGAGACCGTTCTCACACTTTCTTGTTAGTTCCGTTTATGCCCAAGTCTAATAGGTCCGAGATTATTCCTTTTGATCCTGAACCTGAGAAGACTTTTCGCTACAGACGGAAATTTAATCAAGAAGTGGGTCAAGTAGAAGACTTGAGTATACTTGACGTCGAAACGGCGAGCTCCACTGAGTCAGCCGGTCGGTCTTACGAAGAGGAGGAGGAAGAAATTCCTATTCCGAAATTCCGATCCACAGACGATATTCCCGAAACTATCATCATGCCTACTCTAGCCGGTCACTCGAGCCAACCTTGGCTTCTATTCCACAAGGATTCAAGCGCCCACTACTACCAATGGAACATTCGAGATTCGGCCATCTTACATCAATTTGGTGGAACGAAACATGTTTGGAGGGACAGTGCCGAGGATCTGCGACGCATATGGAGAAATTTGTCACTTCTTTGCTGTTCTATTCTATTATCACTGGAGTGACACAAGATCAAGTTAGCGGTGCTCTTTCCTTTCTCTCCGAAAGATGGAGAGCTATTTGAGTGGTTGAGAGATATGGATATGGATCTTGAAGGAGTTCTGACTGGAATTCCTTGGCCCTTGCTTTCTACAAGAGGTACTTCCCACCTCAGAAGACTAATGCTTTGAGGAATCAAATTACTAGTTTCAAGCAAGGAGCTACTGAAGATTTGAATGAAGCTTGGACTCGCTTCAAGCGTTTAGTTCGATCAGTTCCCCATCATGGTTTCCCAAAGTGGTTTCTTTGCAACCAGTTTTATAACAGGTTGTTTGACGATCATCGTGCCCTTTTGGATTCATCTGCGAATGGGAGGTTTCAAGATAACACCAATGATGGTGACGGGTGGAAGTTGATTGATCAGATTGCTACCCATACCGCAAGGTATGGAAATCCTAGGGGAAGCACGCGCGGTACTGGAGTTGATAGTGCTTTGGCGGCACAGTGGAGACTATTTTCGCCCAGATTCTTTGAGAAAAAGACTACCCAATCATTGGGTAGCAAAGAGAGAGTTCATGCTATGAGTCAGCAAGTAGAGGAGCCTTGTGCTAGATGCGGTTTGGATGGTCATGGTGCAGCTGATTGTATGAGCACATTGGAGCAGGTTAATGCCTTTCAGGCTTACAGACAAGGTGCACAAGGTACACCTTTCTCTATGTTTTACAATGAAAGAACGAAGGAGTATCCGTTCCTTCAATGGTCTAGCCAGAATGTGCAAAACCCGCAGCAGTCACAACCGCAAAAGAATCCTTATATCCCTCCCAACAATCGCGGTAATCAACAACAAAGGGGATATCAAAGGCAAAATCAAGGAGACCAGCAGTTCAACAATCAATATCAGCAGCCTCCTCAGCAAACTCCTCAACAAATTCCTCAACAAGCTCCGAATAATGATATGGCAGAGTTGCGCAATCTTTTGCAACAAACTTTGTCGATGCGGAAATGCAGAACACTCAAATTTCGAGTGATTGCCCATAACAAGATGCTAGATAATCAAGTGGCTCAGATGGCACTTCAAAACCCATCAAAACAGGCCGTAGGTCTTCCTCCTCAAGGTAAGCAAGCTCATGAGCAGGCTAATGTTATTCAGCTGAGGAGCGGTACTTCTTATGTGAATCCCGACCTACAAAGCCTTGAGAAAGACGTGCCCATTATTATTGATGAGGTCCCTTATATGCATCCCAAAGGATTGGGTAATTTGGAGCTTAGTGATGATGAGAAAGAACCGTGAAGTTGAAACACGAGTGACGATAAAAGTAAAAAAGACGAAGCGGTGAACTGTAAAGGTTCCTCGATCGAGTCAGAGGCGACTCGATCGAGGATCCAGCCAGCTCGATCGAGTCACCCCTGACTCGATCGAGGATCCCAAATTGACAACTGGCGGTGTTTCAAAAGTTATTTCTAAGGAGAAGCAAGCCGAGCCCATAACTATTGCACTACCTTTTCCTCACCGACAACAAAAATCTAAGCTGGATAAGCAGTTCAGTAAGTTTATGGAGGTCGTGAAGAATCTATAGGTAAGTGTCCCTTTTACTGAATTAATTACTCAAGTGCCGGCTTATGCAAAATTCATGAAGGAGATTTTGACAAGGAAGGGATCCTTTGACGCGGTGGAAACTATTGCTTACACTCAGAAGTGCAGTGCCATGTTGCCAATTAACTCACCACCGAAATTAAAGGATCCAGGAAGTTTTTCTATCCCTTGTCAAATTGGTCATCTTTCTATTAGTAAAACTCTTTGTGATTTAGGAGCTAGTGTCAGTGTTATGCCGTATTTTATCTGTAAAAAGTTAAATATGGGTCCGTTGACAGTTACTAATATGACACTTCAGATGGCCGATAGATCTGTTAAACACCCACTGGGGGTGTTAGAGGATGTTCCCGTTCGAATAGGGAAGTTTTTCATCCCCGTTGATTTTGTTGTCATGGACATGGCTGAAGACAACCAAATCCCTATCATCTTGGGCATACCGTTCTTACATACTGCAGGGGCGGTCATAGATGTTAGGCAAGGGAGATTGACCTTAGCTGTGGGGGATGATATGATTATTTTTAACTTAGAAAAAGCATTGAAAAACCCCATGATAGAAGAGACTTGTCATAGTATAGATGTTGTTGATTTTACTATTGATGAGTGTCTTCCTATGTGTTTGGACAAGGATCCCTTAGAGATTGCCCTTGTCACGGATCCAGCTGATCAGACGAGTTCATGGAGTCCAGAAGTTCATCAGATTGAGAGGCTTCTAACTTGAGAGGAATGCCCACATCAGAAGGTATACAGTTTGGGTGTCACGCCTAAGGTAACTGAGGTAAAGAAACCTGAATTAAAACCTCTTCCCTCTCATCTCAAAAATGAATTTCTTGATGAATGTGAAATGAACCCAGTGATCGTCAATGCTAGCCTAACTGAAGGTCAACTATCTGCTTTGTTGACTGTTTTGAGAACTCATAAAAAGGCAATTGGGTATAGCATTGATGATCTCAAAGGTATTAGTCCTGACTTTTGTATGCATAGAATTCATTTGGAAGAGGGCCACAAGTCCTTTGCGCAAGGTCAGAGACGACTAAATCCTCCAATGCAGGAGGTGGTAAGAAAAGAGGTACAGAAATTACTTGATGCTGGTATTATTTTCTCTATTTCTGATTCTAAATGGGCCAGTCCTGTCCAAGTTGTACCTAAGAAGGGAGGTACTACAGTAGTAAAGAATGATAAAAATGAATTGATTGCTACTAGACTTGTTACAGGATGGAGGATGTGCATTGACTATAGGAAGTTGAACACGGCCACTAAAAAGGACCATTTCCCACTTCCTTACATTGACCAAATGTTAGAGAGATTAGCATGTCATAGTTATTTCTGTTACCTAGATGGCTACTCCGGTTTCTTTCAGATACCCATTCATCCTGAGGATCAGGAAAAGACCAGTTTCACTTGTCCGTATGGTGTATTTGCATATAGGAGAATGCCCTTTGGTTTATGTAATGCTCCTGCTACCTTTCAGCGTTGTATGATGGCCATATTTTCTGATTACATAGAGTCTATCATGGAGGTCTTTATGGATGATTTCAGTGTATATGGTACTGATTTTGATATTTGCTTGAGAAAATTGACTAAAGTTTTGCAGCGCTGCGAGGAGAGCAACCTTGTTCTCAACTGGGAGAAGTGCCACTTCATGGTTACTGAAGGGGTGGTACTTGGTCATTTGGTGTCAGGTAAGGGGATTCAAGTGGATAGAGCTAAGGTTGAGGTAATTGAGCAACTCCCGTACCCGGTTAATGTTAAAAGTGTGCGTAGTTTTCTTGGTCATGCAGGGTTCTATCGCCGCTTTATTAAGGATTTTTCTAAAATTGCTCAACCTCTAACTCAGCTTCTTCATAAAGATGCTCCTTTTGTGTTTACTGACAAGTGTATTCAAGCCTTCGACAGGATCAAACAAGCACTTATCTCAGCTCCTATTATCCGATCTCCGTATTGGAGCCTTCCTTTCGAGATTATGTGCGATGCCAGTGACTATGCAGTTGGAGCTGTTTTAGGGCAGCGAAAGGACAAGGTGTTACATGCCATTTACTATGCAAGCAAGACTCTCGACGATGCACAAATCAACTATGCTACTACAGAGAAGGAGCTTCTTGCAGTTGTCTATTCTTTAGACAAATTTAGAGCTTATCTTGTTGGTTCTAAAGTTATTGTTCACACTGACCATGCAGCTTTAAAGTATCTTTTAACCAAACAAGAGGCTAAACCCAGACTTATTAGATGGATTTTATTATTGCAAGAATTTGATTTAAAAATCCGTGATAAGTCTGGTGCTGAAAATGTTGTTGCAGATCATTTGTCCAGATTGAGATTCTCCGGAAGAGAGATTTTGCCCATCGATGATTCTTTTCCAGACGACCATCTTCTAGCCGTAGCTGCAAATACCCCATGGTTTGCAGATTATGCCAATTATTTGGTAGGAGGTAAACTTCCTCTTGACATATCTTATCAGCAGAAGAAGAGATTTATGCATGATGTGAAGAGGTACTTCTGGGACGACCCATATCTGTTCCGAGAGTGTGCCGATGGTATATACAGACGATGTATCCCAGAGGGTGAGGTACGTGCCATCCTTTCTCATTGTCACTCTTCTTCATATGGTGGTCATCATGGTCCTTCTCGGACATTTGCTAAGGTAATGCAATCGGGTTTTTATTGGCCTACTATCCTTAAGGATGCTACTAACTTTGTCCGTTCTTGTGATGCTTGTCAAAGAACTAGCAATATCTCGCAAAGGCATGAGATGCCTCAAACTGGAATCTCCGAAGTAGAGATTTTTGATGTTTGGGGCATTGATTATCAAGGGCCGTTCCCTACATCTTTTAGGAACCAATACATATTAGTAGCTGTAGATTATGTTTCTAAACGGGTGGAGGCAATTGCCACCCCCACTTGTGATGCTAAAACTGTTGTTAAGCTGTTTCAGAAGACTATCTTTCCACGGTTTGGAGTGCCTCGCGCAGTGATCAGTGATGGAGGCAAGCATTTCAATGAGCGTCATCTCAATTCTCTCTTGAAGAAATATGGCGTTACACACCGAAGAGGATTGGCTTATCATCCTCAAACCAGTGGACAAGTAGAGGTTTCCAACAGAGAGCTGAAACAGATCTTGGAAAAGGTAGTAAGCAAGAACAGAAAGGATTAGAGTAGGAAGCTCGATGATACTTTGTGGGCTTACCGTACTGCTTTCAAAACGCCGATTGGAACCTCACCTTACCGACTTGTCTATGGCAAGTCCTGTCATTTACCTGTGGAGCTTGAGTACAAGGCTTTGTGGGCCATTAAAGAGCTGAATATGGATCCCTTACTGGCGGGTGAGAAACGACTGATGCAGTTGAATGAGCTAGATGAATTTCGACTGTATGCCTATGATAGTGCTCAAGTTTACAAGGAGCGAACGAAGAAGTGGCATGACAAGCATATCTTGCAAAGAGAATTTCATGTTGGTGATAAAGTTCTCCTATTTAACTCTCGTTTGCGCTTGTTTCCAGGTAAATTGAAGAGTAGATGGTCTGGACCGTTCACTGTTACTGATGTGAACAAATTTGGGTCAGTTACACTGCATTCTGACACAGGAAAGACCTTCAAAGTGAATGGGCAACGCTTGAAGACATACTATGAAGGTGCTTTTGTGGGGATAATAGAGGCTCTTGACCTCTTCCCCATTGATTCTTCTTGCTGATGAAGAATTACGGTCGTGCGGGACCGCAAAAACCAGCGCTACCGAGAGGCAGCTCAGATTTTGTAAATTATTAATTTGTAATTAGGATTTTAAATTTAAGTTTTGTTTTTACTTTTATGTTCCTTGAACTTTGAGAGATGAGGAGAGGGCACTTGATATGCTTTCAAGTGTCTTTTGCAGGAGTTTCGACGGGATTTGAAGCTATGAGTAACAAAAGACGAAGAAAGGAGCCCCAGCCTGCTTCCTCGATCGAGTCAGCTGCGACTCGATCGAGGAACCTATCAGATCGATCGATTCAGCTGCGACTCGATCGAGGAACCTCTGAAGAATTTAGAAAAGTTTAAAACGAAAGTTGGGTATTTCTGAAATTGGTTCCTCGATCGAGCCAGCTTCGACTCGATCGAGGATCCAAATTGGACCGGGTTCCGCGCTTTTCTTTGACCGGTTTTGTGCTTTTATTACTCAAATTTCTTTCAATGCTCTTCTTCCTTTCGTGCTTCTTCCCTGCATTCTTTCTCCTCTACTACTCATTCTCTCTATATTCATCATAAATCATCATCAAAACTCACTTAAAACTTGTGCTTAATTGCTTATTACTTGTTTGAATCATTCTCTTGTGCTTATTTTCTCAATTCCATTGCTTAAATTGCTAAGGTATGTCACGAATTGCTTATTTGTGTCTCGAAAATTCTGAAATTTCTTGGTTATTACTTGAGTTTATTGTATTGAATCTTCCATTGCTAGTATTACAATTGCTATTTCCTTGCTTTCTAGCCCCTTAATTGTTTAAATTCATGCCTAATTTGCTAATTTGGGAATTAGGGTTCTTCAAAATCCGGGTAGAAATTTTGCATTAAATTGGTTAGAATTGTATTCTATTGCTTGGAATCTTCCATATTTGATACATACTCATGTTCCCCTATGTTTTTGGATGCTTTCATTGTCATTTGGAGTCTTAAAAATTGATTTTTTGGACCCATTATTGCCAAAAACGGGACTGTTTTGCATAAGGTTGAAGTTTAATTGTCTACTTGCTTTTATGTAGATAATGTCGACTTCCAGGCAAGGAAATAAGAGGACTAGAGAAAGGAGAGCCCCGGTTCAGCAACCCGAGATGATTCCTGAAGAGGTTGTGTCTTCGGAGGATGATTTGTCTCCTTTAGACGATTATCCCTTTATCGACTTCCGTGACAAAGCACAGAAGGACAGGTTTGAGTATCTGTTAACTAAGTCTATGAGTGCCACTCGATGTGTTGATAGGAAAATTTTGCGCACATTGAAGATCGATGACATTATGTTTGGCATGTTTAATGAAATCGGGTTACAGGGTCTTTTCACGCTCCACGAGTTATCTTACCCTGCTCTAACTCTTGAATTTCTGAGCTCTTTTACATATTTTCCCAGTGAACATCTAATCAAATTTCGTTTGCTTAATGTTGAACGGTCTTTAACCTTTGACCGTCTGTCTGAAATCCTGGGACTCGATAAGCATACTGACGGGGACTTGTACGGTGTTGGTGGGTTGTCCGCTGTTCGTTATTTTCCATTATTTACTGGTTATGCGGACGCCGACGTCAGTGCTATGGCTTTGTTGGACGTCCAACACGTTTGTCTTCGTATGTTTTTGAGGTATTTGAGCTATTTGTTGTTTGGCCGGACAGACAAGAGCAAGACCTCCACTATTGAGGTCCTAATCCTTGCTAGTTACTTGAATCCTTATAGGGAGGAGACATTTCAGTTCTCTCCCCCTGCTCTTGTGTGTATGGCTTTTGACCGAATGATTGGGAGGTATGGGAATTTTGACTGCGGTGCTCTTGTCACCAAGATTGCTAGGGCTGTTTGTGACTTTGAGGGTGATGACCCATATGAGCCCATGGCTGACTATGAGCCACTTGTTGATGATGACCACCTTCGTTATGATATTTCTTATCTTGATATTAAGAATGGGACGGACCATTACTGGAGGGTCCGGGGTGAGTCTTACATGCTTCTACCTTGCGCCCGTTTACCTGCTGTTGACCCTCTAGAGGAGAGTACGGCTGTCGAGCGACCCCCACCCGTTACTTATCTGATTCCTGAGGACCTTCTGGTCACTTTTCGTGGGTCTAGTACTACTACCACTACCGGCGGGTGCCGGAGACGTCGTGCACCCACTACCCATCTGCCAGGCTCCTTCCAGCCTGCTCCTCCTCCACCTCCTTCAGCCTATACCACTTCAGGCTATGCTTCAGGTTACAATTTTGATCCCATTATTGAACGGGAAGTGAGGATGCATACGGGCATCAACACTGCTTTGACAGAGAGGAGGATGTGGGAACAGATGGAGGCTATGACTTTAGCTTCCGGGGGGCAGTATCAAGGTGTGTCACCTTCTTATTACACCACTCCTGGTGACGACAGCCGTGTGTTCCATCTTTACGGAGTAACTCCTACGGAGTTTGGACAGTTTAGCACCGAGTATGGTGCATTAGGCCGTCCCTTCTACACTCCAGTCCGCCCCCCTCAGCCTACTTCTGTTTTTACGGAGGACACCGGTATCCCTTGTTCCCAGAGAGGCCCGTTTGGCCAGTTTAGTGCTTCTACTTCCACTGCTGCTGCTACTGGAGGCACTCGTGGTCGAGGTCGTCTTAGGAGACCCACCCGTGGTAGAGGCCGTGGCCGCAGTGTCGTCCCTGATCCTGAGCTTATGTCCTTATATGCTGAGATTGATGGTTTTGATGATACTGATGACGCCCAGTAGTGACGGCTCGTTACTACATCCCCTTCTTTCCAGCTGGTTTGGGGGAGGCTTCTGCATTACAGCTGGTATTATCTTTCTTGTTTTGTTTTTATTGCATTTCCTTTTTACCCTCTTCCCTTTGTTAGTAGTGTCCTATAGGTTGCTGGATTTTTGTGTGATTGTTGTGCTGTAGGCGTCACAATGAGGACACTGTGACATTTAGGTTTGGGGGAGTGTGTTTATTTCTGTTGTGTGTTTATTTCTGTTGTGTGCTTTTATTTATTGTTGTGTGAAAAAATCAAAAATTCAAAAAAAAAAATTGAAAAATTATAAAATACAAAAACATGTTTTTATTTACTTTTATTTATTTTGAGTCGAGTCTTGGTGAATTGTATAGCAATGATGATAACTTGCTTTGTCTTTGCATTTGAGTCTCATTTAGTTGTTCATGTACATTGTTTTGACCTGTTAGCTATGATAAACAAAGCTCTTTACTCAAGTCTTGACCATCACAATATGCCTTATGCCTTATGCCGAGTAGATTTGACTTTATTTTGTTGGTAAACCACTTAAATTTCTGAGGTCTTTAGAGCTTCCTAGGCCGGGAACATTAATAAACCGGTCTCATTGTTATTTAGGCTGATGAGTGTGGTCTCCTTGTGGTATATGTAATATCAAACTGCATAAGTGTGGCATTAGTTTCTTAGCTTTTGCGCGTTCATTTGATTAAGTACATGTGGATAGGCGATTCTTATCGTTCAAATAAGCCTTACATTACCCAGTTTTGTTAGCCCGTTTGAACCATGTAGCCACTTTATATCCTATTTCTTAGCTACATTCTAGAATTTGCCTACCTTTTTCGGGACAGTCGCAGTTGTTTGAGCCTTATTGTTATAGCTACTTTGGTTGGGTTGGGACTTTTAATTGTCATGTGGGTAGTAGCTATCTTTTTGTAACAATTGTGTGACCTCTTATGTTTAAAAAGAAGTATTATGAAGCAAAAGAAAAGAAAAAAAAAAGAAAAAGAAAGAAAGAAAAAAAAAAGAAAGAAAAAAAAAGCTTCGAAAAAAGAGTTCAGAAGAAAAAAAAAAAAGAGAAAGAAAAGAGAAGGAAAAAGAAAAGATGAATAATGTTTGCTTCATTGAATTATGTTAGGAGGTCGTGTGTGGTAATTTCTGGAGTCTAATGCACATTTGGAGAGCTTCTTCATTTTCTCTCATATGTTGTCAAAGTTGAGATTATTTCTCCAGCTGGATGATTGTTTTATTATTTATTAGATTTGGCTATTGGTCTAGCGCTGCGACTACCGTCTGAGCCTCACATTTCCCATACGTGCTTTTGCACAAGCCACTTCTATACCCATGCCACTTTACCACCATTCTGTCCTTGATACATGTACTTGGTCTATTTCGTGAAGGCGTATTAGTTGGAGAATCTCTTATCACATTAGATTGCATGCATATCTCATAAGTTGAGTGAGAGTCTTATCTCTTTCTATCTTACATATATATCACCCATTATGAGTGCATGAGTGAAACCGCGAGAATCCAACAGAATTGTCTTGCAAGGTTGAAAAGTATTCGGCTGAGTCTCGGTATCATGTCACATCTTGAGTAAGAGCTGCGTGAGTCTATTACCCGTGCTTTTGAATTTGTTTTATTAGCACAACTTTGGTCATTACTTTGTTATAGATATAGATAGCTGAGACTTGTATGTGCCTAGACATTTGCTCTGAGTTATTCATTCACCATATGTTTGTTGTCCTTTGTTTTGGCCTGATTGCTTTGCTTGAGGACAAGCAAAGGTTTGGTTTGGGGGAGTTTGATGTATCACTTTCATATATACTTTTATAGCTCCCTTTATACCATTTTACTTACCGTTTTGTGCCTATTATATCATTTATATGCTTTATTTCAATGAATTGTCGATACTGCCGCTATTTTGTGTTTTGATGCAGAAATGACTGAATACGAGTATGATCAAGCTAAGATTAGCATGGTGGCGACGGCACGGAAGAATACACGAAGCATGGCACGGGAAACGAGGAAGTACGAAGACTGGAAGTGAAAGGAGAAGAGAAACCGTCTGTGAAGCAGGTTCCTCGATCGAGTCACCACTGACTCGATCGAGCAACTGCCCTCGATCGAGTCACCTGCGACTCGATCGAGGATCCTATCTGGCAAACTAATTTCCGGAATTTCCTAAAACGTTTATCTTTTATTATAAATTAGAAACTCGTGTTTTTATTGTTGGACTACGTTATATTTTGCTTGGATACGGCTGGAAAACTCTCTTAGAACCCTAATCTTTCCCTTGTATGGTACTAATCTTTCCTCATTAATTAATCATTATTGTTTTATGTTCATCAATTATTGTTTTATGCTTTCAATCATGTTTTCATCTTTAATCATATTTATTGTTGTTATTATAATTATGAGTAGCTAATCCCCTCATCTAGGATGAAGGGGATCTAGGTTAATTAAAAGGGAAAATCAATTAGTTGCTATTGATATCATTAAAGTTGTTGGTTGATTATTGTAATTCTTCTAGTTAATCAACTTGAGGCCTGAGTTATTAATTAGTGTAGCGAATCGATCCTATCGCCGACCGGGTTAGAATTGATATAGGCTGCGATAATCGAATAGAGAGTATCTAATCATAGCGACCGCATGTTAGAATCGATGTAAAGGGCATAATGGAGTCGACCGATCTTATGACCTTAACAACTTGATAGATTTAGTAATTGATTGATAATCCCCGACTGGTTGACTTAGTGAACCTAATTCCTAGACTTTTAATAATATTGTTAAACCTTCATTTAATTACTTGCAGTTAGTTTAATAGAATCAAAACAAACAAACCCCCAGAAATCGGTTACTTCTAGACAGCTTAAATACTCTTAGACTTAGCTTTTACCGCCTCCCTGTGGATTCGATACCTGTCTTATCACTAGCTATTCTTGTTAGTCCTGAGATAGTTTTACTTTGATTTGGTAATACGACTTTAGCCACATCAAATACTTTAGCCCACGCCACACAAGACAAGTAGGACACCCAATTAACCATAAGAGGGGCAAAGAGTCCAAACTTGCACACACAAATGATCATACACACCCTAGCATATGAAAGGCTACGCCAGAGCATATTCAGCTGACAATCCAACAATATCTCCAATATCAATAATAATCCAAATTCCAGCTAACCAACCGTACCATAATCCATGAGAACAAGCTAAAATGGCAAAGAGGCAGTAAGACTCAAGTATAAGGCAATCAATCCATCCTACAACCAATATATGAAAAGACAATCATACTCAAAGACAAATCCTCGACCCTAGTCCCGCGACGGGTCATCGGTCAAATCGAGGCTGACCGGTTTAAACCTAGCTTGACCAAACTCATTTGGTCAAATTGGCCCAGCTCAGAGTCTTGGCCTACTTTGGCCCAAATCACAAAATTCATCACAGTATCATTCTTATGCCATTTCTAATTTCTATCATGTGAAAAACTATCAACATAAGGAAATATATTCCAACTTACAAAATAACTAATTCCACAAAATTCTCGCATAATAAAATAGCATAAATAACCGTCTCACACAAGGGTAAACTTTTCTATAAATTTTTAATCGATAAAACGACGCCATTTACTCATACGGACTCCGAATTGAGTGATTCAAGTGGCTAAACCACCTAATTTTTCGATGCCGTTCAATCTGTCATATTTTTGGAAATATTGGAAACCGTCTCGGTCCGGTACTGACGCGTTCCAGCCAAAACACGGACTTGTCACAACACATAATTCCTCATCCAAATTTGTTCCAAACAATAGTATACAAATGGGTAACATAAATTAAACATAAGCATACTCATCTTACTCCATTCATTCATTTATCAACAAGATCGTCTCAAACAACCACAAACAACCACAAACAACAACAAACGACAACAAACAACCACAAACAACAAATACAACTACTAATGTGACATTAATTTGTCGAGTGACTCGGAATAGTTACCATAAGCTAGCAAAGAGACAAGTAATAACTTGAGAAAGCTTCTAAAACCCAAAATTACTCTTCATCTTCAACAACATATGAGTCACCTAACTCATCTTCAAATTCTTCACCTATAAGAACAACAAAAACATAATTATTAAGCTTAAATTCGAAACCCTAAAAAGATAAGCCTTAAAACAAATTTGGGGAAATGAAAATAAAACTTACTAGTAGATGAGGATTGAAGAGAGGATTCCAAATATATAAGTTTTAAGCAAATTGGTGGAGGAATGAAGGATTTATGAAGGATTTAGGGTTTGTAAGGAGGATTTTTGAGAGGAATTTGGTGTTTGATGAAAGGAAGAGAGAGAGTGAATTATGGAGGAAATGAAAATTGAAAGAGGCGACAATTGGAGGGAGGTGGCCGGTCCATTAGGTAAGGGGAGGGTGTCAATTGTTTACGTTTTGGGTTTGCTTCGACGGTAATTAGATATATTCATCGAACACGATTTTCGAGAATATTAAAGTTCTTAAACACGATTTTACTAAAAGATTAAGTACTCATATGCCCAATATCCAAACTCGTTTACCCAACGACCGTAAGAAATGGGAAAATCCCAATTTTACGACTTTTATCCGAAATCTATTTTATCAAAGGAAAAGGTTTAAATATAGTTTAAATTGCTTTTAAACATTTCTAAACTATCAAAAATAATTACATTTCTTCAAAATAAAATAAGATTATATTTTATCAAATAAATTTTATTTCAAATAAATTAATATTAAATTAAAATAGATTAAAATATTACTTTTAAAATATAATAAAGGTCTTCAAATTTACGGGGTGTTACATAAATATTAGTTGCATCATGGCATATAGTTGCATTTAGGAAAAAAATTGCGAAACCGTCTATTTGGGAAGCTTGACAAGTGTACGTAGGCCCTAGTAGATGTTTTTTCTTCTTAAGACTTTGCTTGTTAGAATACTTGTAAAACACCCTAGGATGTGTCATGCTAGTATCCTTTGACCCATGGATTAAGGCCTAGTCAAGAGTACCTTGTGGTGTGATAACTCCTTGGCTACCGTTTATTACAAGGTGACCCTTGAAACCATGCAACCATCATTCATCCATGTTCTACCATACATTTTGTCATCAAAGGGAATGGGCACAAAAATTATTCAAATTTGAAGAAAATGAAATAACGGAATTCAAAATTCGTTATTTACTCACAATTCCAAACGACGGAATTAAAAACCGTCCTTTTTCAAACAAAAAACGAAATAGCGAAGTTCAAATTCGTTATTTTCCCACAATTTCAAATGACGGAATTAAAAAACCGTCACTTTTCAAGAAAATAAAATAATGGAATTCAAAATTCGTTATATTCTCACAATTTCTCACGACGGAATTAAAAACCGCCCTTTTCGAACAAAAAACGAAATAGCGAAATTCAAATTCGGTATTTTCCCACAATTTCTAATGACGGAATTAAAAAACCGTCACTTTTCAAGAAAATAAAATAACGGAATTCAAAATTCGTTATTTTCTCATAATTCCAAACGACGGAATTAAAAACCGTCTTTTTCAAACAAAAAAACGAAATAGCGAAATTCAAATTTGTTATTTACACACAATGTCAAACGACAGAATTAAAAACCTTCACTTTTCAAACCTCAGACCAACGAGTCCAACACCAAAACCTCGGACCCATGAGTCCAACACACAAAATCCCAGACCAATGAGTCCAAAAGCCCAAGTACGGGACCAACGAGTCCAAAGCCCAGGACCAATAAGTCCAAAACACCAAGTCTAGGACCAACGAGTCCAAAGCCCAGGACCCATAAGTCCAACACACAAAATCCCCGACCAATGGGTCCAAAACACGATGGTGAAGGACCAATAAGTCCAAAGCCCAGGACCAATAAGTCCAAAACACCAAGTCCAAGACCAACAAGTCCAAAGTCCAGGACCAATGAGTCCATCACACCAAATCTCGGACCGATGAGTCCAAAACACCAAACACCAAAACCTCAACCAACACTGCTTCACCCCTAAGTCCTTCTAGAGACTGCTACAGGGACCTCTATCTAGGCTTCTGAGGATTTCCCTCAAGCTCGTAATATCACACCTCAACCTTTAAGGTCCAGACATGGGATTCTTATCCCAAATTATTTACCAACCCTTTCGTGCTCGGGCCACATCAAGCTTGAGACCCCATTCCGAACCACATTACAAGTCGTAACACATAGGCTTAAACACCACAAATACAAGCCCCAAATTTTTATCTATCAAACAAACCTACTATTACCAGGCTCCACATTTCATAATGTCGAAGCCATTTTCACCCTGACCTTGATACAGAGTCTTCAAAAAACATTGCTCCCTGGAATGGGACATGCCCATTTCATTCTTATAGTCCACTTTTTAGTGTGCTCATGTAACAAGAAACATTTTCACAAACTATGCCTCTTCGATTTATGATCAAGAAGGATTTCTCTCCAATCAACCTTCGAGTCACCAAATGGAATTTACCGTCGTGGCCCTAAGCTCCATATTTTCATCTGTCGAACAAACCTATCATTACCAAGATTTACATTCGATAATGTCGAAGCCATTTTCACCCTGACCCTGATACAGAGTCCTCGAATGCTTTGCTACCGAGAACGGGACATACCCATTTTACCCTTAGGGTCCACTTTTTAGTGTGCTCACATGATAACGAACATTTTCACAAATTATATCTCTTCGATTCATGATCAAGGAGGAATTCTCTTAAATCAATCACCAAACGGCATTTACCGTCGTGACCCTCACGCTTTAAGGCCCTAACAGCTAGCTTAGGCACCCACCTCAGAACTACGATCTGGTTTGATTTCACTTCACGTGAATACGTAGGCAGTCCTTCAAGGACCCAACTATACACCTCAAAATCAATTATCAATACACATGCAGAACTACGATCTGGTTTGATTTCGCACACACGCGAATACGTAGGCAGTCCTATTACTAGGACACAACCACACCCCCACACACATTCAATTTTAACATCTTCAATTTCTAACTCATTTCACACCCTGCTGAACTACGATCTGGTTTGATTTCGCAAACACGCGAATACGTAGGCAGTCCTATTACGAGAGCACAACCGCACACCCTTTTCACAACATTTCCAATCCTCAAAAACCAGCTTAGAACTACGATCTGGTTTGATTTGGCAAACACGCGAATACGTAGGCAGTCCCCCAACAAGGACACAACCGCATACCCATTTCGATCTCAACCATCAGCATCGATCCTCAATACCAGCCCACCCACCTGCAAAAATTAATCTTATACCTCTTTACTGGGGGCTTCTTCCTTAAGACGTCGCCCATTCCTTGTTTTGTCAAATTCTCACCTTCTCACTCTGAGTCTTCTCTTTCAAGACGCCACCCGTTCTTTATCCTCAAACATCTTTTAAGTCTCAACTACTGTCCAAAATAAAACCGCCTATAGCCTAGTGCTCGGTTCGGATGATGACAAGGTCTTGGTTCCACTCTCCGAATCATCATACCTCAAGAAAGGATCTCAAACAAGCAAACATGGGCAAAGATGTCTGGAGAAGATAATCAATTCGTGTTCCCCAGCCGAGCGGATCTTCTACCTCGGGCATTTGATACGCGTTGTCACCCTTTCTTGGCTAAGGAGTTGCACACACATAAGCAAAGTCTGTCAGAGTCACCCTCGTGTCGTGTCAATACCGACTTTGTATCACGTTCACGACTGCCTCTTTGTCAGTCTGTCAGTATGCGTCTCTGTGAGTTAATGTCGCAATGGTCACATGTCTTCAATCCATCAAATCACGGATCTACTAGCAACAAGACTCAATTTTAAGCTTCAAAACTTTCGAAGCTTCTATCTCCCCTCACGTGAGATATTACATGCTAGGTTCTTATATGCTAATTGCTCACATGCTTATGTGCTTGCGTACTTATATGCTTGCATGTTACGTGCTTGTCTATGCGACTGCGGATTTGTGTGGTCACTAACCATGCAGATAATCTTGAGAAGAAAAACGCACTCCAATTGAGTACTAGGTTCTTCCCAACAAACGCCGGCCCAATAAGTTCAAGGGCTTTAACCGCGTCGATTAGATGGCATACGCTACCTCCCAATGAGCGGCAACTCATATCCCCGGCGAGTCCTGAGAAGTTTCTAACTCCCCAACGATTGCCGATTTTCAAATAAAAGTCACATAGGTCTTTCAAAGATCCTCACAACATCGTTCATGATCCCAACGCAGCGCTCTACTTAAATGGTTTTCCAGAGAGCCTTGCTTAGATGATTTATCCCCAAGGAGTTCATTTAGGACCTCCAGCAAGTTGGAGTTTGTTGCTCCCTAGCCGAACGTATCAACGTCAACTTGGTTGGAAGTCATTATCAGACAATATCTTGAAATAAGCCCGACGTTTCAGGCTATTTCCCACAATCGATCTTTCGACCATCGATGGCTGGCGAGCCTCAAAACGCACATTCAACATGGCTGGCGAGCCTCACATCGCACCTTCAACATGGCTGGCGAGCCCCAAAATGCACCTTCCAATGGCTGGCGAGCCTCAAAACGCACCTTCAACACGGCTGGCGAGCCTTTACGCGCAAACAATTCAAGGACATATCCCGAAGATGCCTCAGGTATGACTCATTGGTATGGCAGGTGAGCCTCAAAATGCACTTTCAACACGGCTGGCGGGCCTTTGCGCGCAAATGATTCAAGGACGTATCCCAAAGATGCCTCAGGTATGACTCCTTCCTATGGCTGGCGAGCTTTTATACGTAGTCTAATGGACTTTAAATGACCCGAATTGGAAGTCGACAGACTCGAAAATGTTCTCGACGGCAGGTCCTTAACTCGAATCTCCGAGTCGCCTCGACGTCGCGCTTCCCGACGGCAGGTCCTTGGCTCAAACCCTTTTGAGTCGCCTCGACGTCGCAATGGTCTTCAGGTTGTAATCTTCGATTGACCAGGAGGCTATACTTTCACTTTCGCCCGTCCAAGCCTCAGTCAAAGTGGGGGCTCTGTAGATACCCAGTATCTGCGCCTTCCAAAAACCACCCGATGATGATCGGATTATAACGTGTTTTTGATATACGTGCGTGGATTGGCTATTCATGAGACGGTTTAATGCAGTACTCGGATATGAAAAATGATTTCAAAAATGGTTTTCTAACTTCATTTGCATTAAAATAACACTATTTAAAGTTAGAACCGTCTTCGGACTCAAAACCGACTCAAAAACCCGCAAACCGAGTCAATCTGAGTCAACCCGAGTCAACCC
Source organism: Silene latifolia (assembly GCF_048544455.1). Taxonomy (NCBI): domain Eukaryota; kingdom Viridiplantae; phylum Streptophyta; class Magnoliopsida; order Caryophyllales; family Caryophyllaceae; genus Silene; species Silene latifolia. Next base: position 88,334,606 of record NC_133536.1, read on the forward strand.
AAGTCTCGAATGTCAAAAATAATGCCATGAATGTCTTTATCATGTCATTTCCATTAAAATGACCCTAATTAGAGTCAAAACCGACACCGGGCCAAAAACCGACCCCAAATTCAAATCCCGACTCACACGAGTTAAACCCGAGTCAAGCACACAAAATACCTACCTCGAGTAACACCCAAAATCATCTTATTAGGTGCCCATATTGTTACATGATATCCTATTTGATTACCACAAATTAAACCAACCAAACAATGGATAGAGCAAAGGCCACGTCCAAATTGAAAGGGACGGTACACCCCTTTCAATCACTGGGTGGCTCGCGCCTCAATGGGCTACCTCCTTAGCCTCCAAGCAAACTCAACTGACCTACCACCCCACATTTCTCTATAAATATCAACCTTCACACACCATAATCTTCACGCGAGAGTCCGCCCCCTCACAGCTCCCTTAAACTTATATACTCGACTTCCTAAGTCACAAAATCGACACGTGTTTTCGACCTACCGATCGAAAACACAAGCCTTACACATTTTGTTTGGTACCGTCACCGTGCATGCGACCGGCCGATTCGACCAACTCAACATTAATCAACATGTTTTTCAACAACATATTTTCAACTTATTTTCAAAACAAAATCCTTTTTTAAGGCACTCTTTTAAACTTCATTGATCGCGAGTAGTCACAACGAGAAAACCGTCTCTAAAGTCGTTTACCTCGCAAACATCAATACACGTAAGTTTGAGGGTGTAAATATTCCATTTATTTCATATCTTTATTGTTTTTATGAGTTTATAAGTATGAACAATGCATAACACGATTCAAATATAGTTAGATGAGCCAAAACCGAATTTTGGCATGAGACAGAAGTTCTTTGCTATGCAAAGAGGCTCGCGCCTCTTATGGCTTCTCGGGTCAGACTCAAACGTGTTTGAGTTCATCTTCCTTCAACACTTTCTTTTATTTTTACTTCGTTTCTATTACGGCTTTTACCATTTTAATTCATTTTTAGGATAAATATTTTAACCATAAATCGTAATCAACCTTGGTTCCTTATACCATGACGGTTTAATTCATGACTCGGTGATATTATTGGTTAATTACATTTTAATGGATATTTTAACCCCCTTTTCTTTTACTTAGCTTTTTTCTCATTTATTTACATTTGCAAGCATATTAGTCATAATTCATAATCATCCTTGGTTCCTTATACCATGTTGGTTCAATCCGAGTACGATGACAAACTTGAGTAATTACAAAGAATGAACTGAACATATTAGTTCATATCAAACATTTTACGTTTTTATTTATAAACTATACTTTTCAAACTAGCAAATCCGACAACGATTATTACTAAGATAATAGTAATTATTCCGAGTCGTGCAAATCACTTAATCACAAAAAATGGTTTTAAACAACCTTTTTAACAACCAAGAGACGCCCCTTGGGTCGTCGTCTGACTCGCGCCCCAAGAGGCTGTCTGTTTTCATATTTTAAAACCTGGGCAGAGCACTTTCCCTCGCCAATAGGCTCGCGCCCCAATGGGGTTGCCTGGCCTTGTTCTGTCTTATTTAAGCACTTGTCTAGGATGATCCCGATCACGGTTAACCCGAATACATGACGGATCAGATTGACAAGTTTACATTTTTACACTTTGTCCTTTAAACACACTTTTTCAAATAAATGGACCGTGTTAAGCATCATAATTCCACTTTGGTAAATGGATGTTTAATTTCTGTTTTCAATGCAAATCAATCTAAATCCAACTCTACATCAATTACTTGATATTTGGATTAACAAACTGACTTAGGAAACTTTCACATGTTAAGTTAAGACTTTTGAATGCGCATTCATGCATTTAAACCTTCTTATCAACTTTTGCACTTAAACAACCACGAACGATCAGTAGAGGCCACTAATGCGGGCGGGATTGGGTACACTACGCCAAATCTGGCAATCAATATGGAGCGTATCACAACGGTTTAATGCATTTAATAACGACACTTAGATTACCGTTTTCCAAATATTGGCGGAAACCTAGACCGCGATAATGAGAATAATGGTTTCCCACGAAAACCTTTGTTATTATAATGTGACAACGGCTACTTAACAAACCGTTATAAAAAACGTTTAACGGTTTCCAAAAGCTCGTTATAAAATCGCTCTTATCAACGGTTGTTAGACAACCGTTACCAGTTTAAGAAAACAGCATTTTGAAAACCGTTACTAAATTAGCACCAGCAACGGTTTGTGGTACCCGTTGTTATGTTATAGATACGGGTTTCTTGTAACCGTTATCAATTTTAATTATGAAAGAACGGCTTTTCAATTCAAGCGTTGTCACTATTTGATTAGATTTCTCAGTTTGACCACTGCATGCAAAACTTTATCAGAACTTTAATAAATATTCAATTTGACCAATAATATTCAATTTGACCAAAATACTTCTATAAATATGTCTTCTTAATGTTTTAGGTCAAAATCTAAATTATCAAACATTTACTCTTTAATTTCTCTCTAAAAAAATATGGCCGGTGTATCGGAGCTACAATCATGTAATCGTTACACACAGCCTTTTACTTGCATTCTCCATAATCTCCCGGTTCGTTATGATGGGAATGGAAAGGGTTTAAACCCTAATTTTGGGTGGTTGACGCAAATGCTTCATGACTCCGGTTAAAAAAGTGTACCCTGTGTCTACAAACAAGCAAGGTTTTGTAGGATTTGCTTTTATCGAGTTTGACGAAGCCAACTGCCATGATAGTTTTCGTCAGGCAAGAACATTAGGGGCTAGATTTGCGGGGAAAGATGCGGGGAAAGAGGACTTCTATTCGGATGCTAAACAAAAGGGCCCTTATATATGGGTTGCAACCCATGTTGATCATCGTCTGCTGACACATTACAGGAGGCATCACATTCCTGCCACCGTGCCTATGTCATGGGAGAAAGAGGCCATTCCACCTGCGCTGCTCGTTGATGATGAAGAGTCGATCTACGACTTGATCTATGCCGAAATTGGGCATGAAGACTATCCTAATTCTTCATCGGATTCTAATTAAATTTTTAATTATTATCTGACATTATGAGTTGTATTCTGATTATGGTGGTTATTTGAATTTAAGTTTAATTATTTATGTTATTTGTTACTACGTTTTATTTAAGTCCTTACACTCAAATGCAATCCACCAAATAAAATATTATAATGACTAACTTTCTACTTATAATAATAAAAAAGAATGGAAACGGCATAATAAGATAATAATAATTGGAACCGTTGTAATAATAATAAGACAAAATGATAACGGTTCTTTGTTAAGCCGTTATCATATTACATATATCAACAACGGTTATTTTAAAGACATTGTCATATTACACCAATTAACAACGATGTTTCTTAAAACCGTTGTAAAAACAAATCCACTGTGAAAACTGAAAAGTTTGTGATTTTTTTTTTTTTTGGTGAAATGTGAGATGTATATATATATGTATAAAAAAATAAAATTCATGGGTACATATCAACTAAAACCAGTTACATAATACCAATTTTCTTAAGCCATTCTAGTTCTAGGAAAGCAAGCTTGCTGCTGTCTCTTCCTCGAACTCTCATCTTCATGTCATCAACAATGTTTGCTGCAACCTTCTCAGGCCTTAGTAGTACACCATTAGCCCTGCACTTATTTCTATGATGCCATACACGGTATATAGCTCCCAAGACCAGTCATGCTTGCACCCCTTTCTGCATCTTAGTTCCAGTAGCTTGTATACACCATTCAAGCATATTGTCAACTGGTAAAAATAGGCCAATTTTCTGCTGCATACATTGAACGATCCTGGAGCTGTAATCACACCTAAAGAATAGATGTTCCTAGTCTTCAGGTGCCTGTCCACATAAGTAGCAACTGTCATCAATGTCCAACCCATACCTGATCAGCTTATCTTTGGTTCTGAAAGCTCCATGGGCAAGAAGCCAGCCCATGAATTGGTGCTTTGGGACCACCCATTCATTCCATACCACCCCATCCCAGCTAACCTTAGGTCGAGCACCCAGGAGCCATTGATAACAGCTAGCAGTAGAGAATCCTGCCCCCTGTATATCCCATGCCCCATTTGTGTAAGCAGCAGCCAAGTCTTGTTTCACTCTATAAACTCTCCTCCACACCCAGCTTGTGTTAGTACCAGGCTTATACTGCCACCAGGTCTATCCTTTAAGATGGTTATGCTTTACCCAGTTGACCCAAATAGTGTCCTTATCCTCAGCAATCCAATTGGCCAGCTTACCTATCAGAGCCTTGTTCATCATTTCCAAGTTTTTAATCCCTAGACCACCCTCTGCTTTAGGCCTACACACAGTGTCCCATGCCACCAGTGGAGCCCTATAGTACTCAGCACAGTTATCCCATAGGAAATTTCTGCAAGTAGCCTCAACCTTTGCAAGAATTCCCTTTGGCAGAACAAACAAAGATGCCCAATAGGAGTATAAGGTAGTCAAAACAGCTTTCACCAAGACAAGTCTCCCAGCATATGAAAATTTCTTTGCTCCATAACCATGTATTCTGCTACAGATCTTCTCAACTAAGCATTCACAATCTTGTTTTTGCAATCTAGTAGTTTGAATTGGCATGCCAAGATACTTAAAAGGCAGCTTACCCTCTGCAAAACCAGACACGCTCAGGATGTCTTGTTTGAGCTGATCAGGAACCCCTCTAAAATAAGCATTAGACTTTGCAGCACTTATTTTTAGACCTGTTGCTTTAGAAAATGTAGAATAAGATTGGAGGAGTAACATTATAGACTTGGCATCCCCATTGCAGAATAGGAGCACATCATCTGCAAACATCAAATTAGCCAATTGCACTTGCTTGCACATAGGATGATACTTGAAATCATATTTAGCAGCAGCATACTTAATGGTTCTTGTCAGATATTCCATACATAATGTAAAAATTAAAGGGGAGAGGGGGTCTCCCTGCCTGAGACCTCTCCTGCCTTGGAAATACCCAAACATTTCCCCATTGAGGGATAAGGAAAAGGAGGCTGTAGTTATACATTGCATCACCATTTCCTGAAACTCCACAGGAAACCTTAGCTCATCAAGAAGCTTCTCGACAAAAATCCACTCCACAGTATCATATGCCTTTTGGAGATCTATTTTAAACATGCATCTAGGAGATGCATTAGGCTTTTCATAGCACCTAATTAAATCTTGACATATAAGGATATTCTCCTGTATGCTCCTATTTTGTATAGAAGCTCCCTGATTAAGATCAATGATAAGAGGCAACACTTCAGCTAGTCTTGCACATATCAGCTTAGGTATTACCTTGTAGACTACATTGCAGCAGGCTATAGGACGAAATTGGAGCACAGTTTGGGGCCTATCACACTTAGGGATCAGAGTCACATTTGTTGCATTCACTTGCTTCAGCAGCTGCCTAGTTTTGAATAAATCTTAGACAGCATTAATTACCTCCCCTCCTATCTCATTCCAAGCATCCTTAAAGAACTTGCTTGTGTATCCATCAGGACCCGGTGATTTGTTATCAGGGATACTAAACACGGTTGCTCTAACTTCCTCCCCAGTGACAGTCTCAGTAAGATAGAACTGTGCTCCTCCCTGCACCTTTGTCCTTGATCAATGATCTTCCTGTGTATTTTAGTGGTGGCCTGTTTAGTCCCAAGGAGCTGCATATAGTATTCCAGGAATGCTGTCTGAACCTGCTCTGGACTATCACACATCTTGCCATTCATGTCCTCTATCATGATCACCCTATTCCCATTCCTTCTCATTTTGAGAATACCATGAAAATAGGCACTATTTATATCCCCCTCTTTCATCCAAAACTGCTTTGTCTTTTGTGCCAAGTAGTTATCCCTAGCAATGCTTAACTTTTTTAATTCCTGAGAGGCCTAATATTCTGCATTAAGCAATTGAATATCAGTGGGATTCCTTCCAAGTTGTTCCTGCAGATCATGGACCTGTTTCTCGAGCCTGCTAGTTGAATGCTCAATATCATTATACCCCTCTTTATTCAAACTTTTCAGAGCTGGTTTCAGGTTTTTTAGGTTTTTTACCAGCCTGAACATGCTAGTGCCCATAATATCCTTGTCCCAATTACTTCTAACAGTGGGCAAGAATTCCATTGCATCTCCCCACATGTTGAAATATTTGAAGCAACGTTTCCTCTGGGAATTCTTAGAGCTGCTTACAATATAAGGAGTATGATCCATTAAACCCTCAGGCAAGAAATGAGCATAGAGATCAGGCATATGATCACACCAATCCTTATTGATCAAGAACCTATCAATCCTACTATAAATCCTCTCCTCAAGTTTTTGTTTATTGTTCTATGTAAAAAGAGAACCTGTAGCATCTATATCAATGACTCCACAATCTGCCACACATTGCCTAAAAGGCTCCATCTCACCTGAAGGTGTGTTGCCACCAACCCTCTCAGTAGCTGATAAAACACAATTAAAGTCTCCAGCAATAGCCCAAGGACCACTGACCTGACTAGCAATTCTTCTTAAATGATCCCATAGAGGAGCCCTATCAAGAATAGAGTTGAAAGCATAGACCATTGTCATATAAAATATGCTTCTAGTCTCAACTGATTCAACTCTCATATGGATGAATTGTGCATTATACTCTAGAAAATGAATCTTCACAGCTTGTGGTTGCCACAAAATCCAGATCCTCCCACCATTGTGATGACCATTATTAGTTGATATGCACCAGTTATTGAAATTATTTACAGCTTTCTTCAGAACCTTACTCTTTATTTTAGTTTCTAGCAGACCAAACAATCTGATCTCTTTATTATGTAAGAAAAAATTAATAGCTTTTTGTTTTCCTACTCTATTCATACCTCTCACATTCCAGAAGCCTATCTTATCCATTGGAAATTTTAAGTTGAGGACTGTTACCATTTGAACCACCACTTCTTCTAGGAGGAGATAAGACCACCTCTTTGTATGAATGTGCACCAAATGAGTCAGAGCTGTATCCACCTCCACTGTAATCCTGTCTCTGCAACTGAACTAGCCTTTTAACAGGAGTAACATTCCTAGCATCTGTATTCTGAATTGGGCCTTGCATACTCCCAGGAGGATTAGCAGGAGGAGGTAAAGAAGCCTTCTTCACCACAGGTCTCCAAACCAGCTGAGTTTTATGACCCTTCTTTTGATCACTCTTCCTGCAATTTTCCTCCATATGTCCCATTCCCATACACTTTTTACACTTAACTGGCCTCCATTCATATTCTACCTCAATTTGAATCACATTGCCATTTTCATCTTTGAATTTTATCTTTTCTGGCAATTCTTGATCCACCATTAACACTGCCATCACCCTTGCATAACCTAGTCGTGTTTTTTCCTCAGTAGCTACATCACTCTTGATGTATTTGCCAACCAAAGAAGTTATCTTAGGCAGCCCCTTTCCCCAAAATTTCAGAGGTAAATTATGCATCTTAATCCACGCAGGAACTGAGCTTACCTCCTCTTTTTTCATCTCTAAATCTCGTGTCCAGGACTTCACAATCATAGGTTTATTGTCAAACATATAATAGCCTGAGTTCAGCACCTTGTCCTTCATTTCTACAGACTTGAATCGAACCAAAAACACACCATTTGGCATAAACGAGATTTTATCAATGTTGAACTTGGTCCAAATCCTCCTAATAAAACCTTCTATCACCTCCCAATGAGGATTAGCTCCTAAGATATAGCAGACAACAGCCTGACTCCAGTATTCAATCTCCTCCTCTACATCCTCATGTTCAATCTGCATTAAATCATCATGCTCTGTTTCTGGATTCTCCTCAGGAGTTTCAGTACTCTGTTCTACCGTTTGTCTTACAACTTCCTCCTCATCCTCTATATCTTCCACATCTTCTTCTTCATCCTCAGTTTCTACTTCCAATTCAGGAATTCCTGTTATCTCATTAATATTTTTTGTTTTCCCTGCATTCTCACCATCCGGGCCTGTTTGAAATTCATTAGGGTTTGTTTTACCATCGGTTTCCTCTATCTCTTCAACAAGCGATGATGCCTCTGCAGTAACTTGAATACTACGTCCTCTTAATGTCATCTCACGCTGCTTCTGATGGATTGATTTCCTAGCCATTGGCTCGAAAATCAAATCAAAAATCAAAATTAAAGTGCATTAAATTGTCATTAGGGTTTTTTCTCTCATTAGGGTTTTTTCTCTCATTAGGGTTTTCATATCTACTTAAGTTTGTGATTTTAGTTTACTAATGCATGTCGTATTTATTGGTTGTTTGACCATTATTCACCTCATGCATGCTTGCATAATTACAACGGTACTTATAAGAACCGTCTTAGATTATGCAACTCTAAAAATAAATGAAATTTCAAAGGTATTAATAATAGAATGACTGATGGTGAACAAGTCATCTTTGTGGTCGTCGCCGTCATTAATCTTTATAGCTTAAAAAAGGTAATCTCATTTTCATAGCTACTGGCTTATATATGGGTCGTACTTTGATGATTGATGGTGAAATGGGTGATCCCATTTATAATGATGGAATTGCTGAATTTTACAATTTCGTTAGTGAAAATTTTCATCTCCACTCATCAATCCCCTGCCCTTGTAATAGATGTGGTAAAATTAGGGTTTTGCCTATCCCAGATGTCAAAATACACTTAAAAAAATAGTTTCAGTAGAGATTATAGGCGTTGGATTTTTCATGGAGAATTAGAGGATGAGGATGGGGAATCTGATGTAGAGGTAAATAATCATACACCTGAAGCTGCTGGTTTAGATATAAGGGATGGGGCATATGATGTGTGTGTAAACAATCGTTCACCTACACCTGAAGTTGTTTTAGGTGAGAAGTTTGCTTAAGATGATGGATTCGATCATTTTGAAGCTACCGGTGATGGGGAAATAAATGCTGATGATTTAATTGAGAAGTTGAGTCAATCTGAAATGCCTTTATTTACTTATTGTAAGAAGTATACCAAATTGTCCGCGGTGGTAAAGTTATATAACTTGAAGGAGGCAAATGGGTGGAGTGATAAGAGTTTTACGGATCTTCTAGCTTTGCTATGTGACATGCTTCCTGACGGTAATGTTCTTCCGAGTCGAACATATGAGGCTAAAAAAATGATTAGAGAATTGGGCATGGAATATGAGAAAATACATGCTTGTCTCAATGACTGCATATTGTACCGTAAAGATTATGAGAATTTATCATATTGTCCGCGCTGCTCTGTATGGCGTTATAAGACTAAGGAAGGGATCCTAGCTAAGGTGTTGTGGTATTTTCCAATAATACCAAGATTCATAAGGATTTATTTGAATGAAAAAGATGCAAGAATGTTGACTTGGCATAATAGTGGAAGGATTGAAGATGGAAAGTTAAGACACCCAGGGGATGGTCAACAGTGGAAAGAGTTTGACGCTAAATATCCTGATTTCGCCAAAGAAGTAAGGAACTTGCGTCTAGCGCTCTCCACAGATAGAATGAACCCTCATGGAAACATGAGTACCCAACACAGTACTTGGCCAGTTGTGTTGGCCATCCATAATTTGCCCCCATGGGTTTGCATGAAACGGAAGTATCTGATGTTGTCTTTGTTGATATCTGGCCCTCGACAACCTGGAAATGACATAGATGTGTATTTGGAACCACTTCTAGATGATCTGAAGATTCTGTGGGAAAGAGAGATACCAGTGTTTGATGGTTATAAGAAGGAAAGTTTCAATCTGAGAGCTATGTTATTGTGTACAATAACTGACTCTCCGGCGTACGGCGATCTTTCTGGACATACTGTACATGAGAAAGAGGCTTGCCCATGGTGTTGGGGGAGGGGGGATGTTGAATCAGAATATTTGAAGCATTCTCGCAAGCATGTGTACAGGAGAAATCGTCGATGCTTATGCCTTGATCATCATTATCGTAAGCTTCACAAGGCGTTTAATGGGTGTCCTGAGCAACGTGGGAGTCCTCAGATTTTGAATGTCATGAAGTGTATGAGAAAGTGAAAGATATTGAGATAACGTATGGGAAGAAGGGACCTAAGTTGTCTACTCGTGGTTATAAAAAAAATCATATTTTTTACCAAACTTTCGTACTGGCGTGACCACCCGATTAGACATTGCCTAGATTTAATGGACATTGAAAAGAACGTTTGTGATAATATAATCAATACTCTGCTGAATGTTCCGGGTAGAACAAAAGACAACAAGGCAGCTAGGGATGATATGGTTGAGATGGTTGAGATGGGTATTAGGCCCGAGCTGGCAGCTAAAACAAAAGGAAATCGGACTTTTTTGCCGCCTGCATCTCATACTCTTTCAAAAAAGGAGAAAAAAGAGTTTTGCGAATGCTTGCATGGTATTATGGTGCCAGAGGGCTATTCATCTAATATTAGAAGCGTTGTTTCGTTGCAGGACCTAAAACTTACTGGTTTAAAATCACATGACTGTCATACATTGATGCAACAACTACTAGCTGTGGCCGTTCATTCCATTCTACCTCCAAAGGTTCGACATGCTTTAATTAGATTTTGCAATTTCTTCAAATCAATCAACAGTAAAGTCATTGATCCCGATGAAGCTAAAACTTTGCAGGAGATCCTCGTCACCAGTCTTTGTCAGTTTGAAATGTATTTTCCTCCCTCATTTTTCACTATCATGGTTCATTTGACTGTCCACCTAGTCCGGGAGGTTTGATGAAAGTGTATTTGAGATATCAGTACCCATTCGAACGATTGATGAAAGTTTAAAAGGATTACACATCTAATAGGTATCGTCCAGAAGGGTGTATTGCTGAGCGAGCAATTATCGATGAAGCTCTTTCGTATTGTTACGCGTACCTCTCCTTGGATGAGTTAATTAGAGCTCCTATGAATCGTCGTAGCGACTGGATGGATGGAAAAGGTGTAAGGGGTCGTGTTTCCAATGATATGTCATCTGACATGCGACATAGAGCTCATACATACGTTCTATGTAACGATGATCATGTCCAGCCTTACAGTATGGAACACCAGAGTTACCTTAAGGGAAAACACCCTCATAAGAACGAAAGGTGGTATGCAAATGAGCATTACAAGCAATTTAGTGACTGGTTTAAGGATACTATTTACGATGATGACAACCCAATTGATGACTGCTCAACCAGCCTACGACATCTTGCTTTCGGTCTTGATGCTCGTGCAACTTTTTATAGCGGGTATGCGATCAATGGGTACACTTTCTACACCCGGCCCGCATTCAAGATGAGGCGAGCACAATGCAAAACAGTGGAGTTTGCGTAGATTCTGAGGCAATATACTTTGCTAGTTCAAAGGATAAAAATCCTATTTTAGGTACAATGCAATATTATGGAGTTATTCAAGAGATATTGGTTTTAGACTACATGGATTTTGAGATACCTCTATTTCGGTGCAAGTGGGTTGACAACAACAATGGTGTTAGAAAGGATGATTTAGGATTCACATTAGTAAATTTTGACAAGGTTGGAAACAATGACGATCCTTTTATATTAGCGTCACCAGCAAAACAAGTGTTTTATGTTACCGATCCTATGGATAAGAAGTGGTCAGTTGTTCTATCTTGCCATCGCCGAATTCCAGATGATGAAGACGTCAAATTTAAAAGACTTGATCACAGTGCTATATCACAATTTGGTAATAATGTTGAAAATGTTAACATTCCAAACATATATAAACGGGATGATCATGATGAAGGTATTTGGGTTAATGAAGAGACTAGCAAATCCAAAAAACAACGTTCCCGGCAGCCGTGAAAATATCAGCAATCCAATCAAGATATCTTACGTCATATGTAATTATTGTCTTGCTGTTATATATCAAACTGCTGTTGTAAACTTTTTCTGCTGTTGCAGCGGGCGGGTTAGGGAAAAATCGTATCAAACAAAATGAATTATTAAATAAAACAGTTATACCTAAACCGTTGTTCAGGACGTGTACAGTTATAACGGTGCAGGCTGTAGTTATCTATATGAAAATGATGCTTTATTTCTTGGCGGTAAAATCAAACAAAATGACATATAAAGTAAAACGGTTGTACCCAAACCGTTGTTCTGGACGTGTACAGTAATATTGGTTCAGGCCGTTGTTATGTATATAAAAATGTTGCTTTATTTCTTGGCGGAAAATCAAACAAAATGAAAATATTACAGACAACGGTTATTTCTAACCCGTTGTAGATAGTACGAATCAATTACGGTTTCAAACAAAACCGTTGTCTGTTTGGAAAAAAAATATAACGGTTTTTCTTATACCGTGTATATTACTTTCCAATAAACAAGGTCTTGCAAGTGTTGTATTATTCACACATATATACTCTGAGCTTCCCCTCCCCCATATAATATTCTCAAACATTGAGCTTTCCCTCAACCACCAGCCTACCCCATCGCTGTCGCAGTCATCGTCATCATCGTCATTGCCGCCGCCAGATCAATCCGGATTCTCCTTTTTAAAGAAGTAATAAAACCTCCTATCTAGAGATTTGTTTGTTATTATAAGTATGCATTATTATTATTTGTTTATTAATTTCTGCTTTAGATATGGTCGAAAAGCGCAAAAGAAACGATGGAAATGCGCCAGGCGACGACTCAGGTAATGAGAATAATTTGCAACACACTGCGGGTCGAATGCGCCACAGGATTTCCCTAGAAGCAATAAATTCAAAGATACCTAATCATTTACAATGGGATAAAGACACGAGGCTGCCATATGGTGAGTATGTCGGGTATTTTGCGAGTTGGATTGGTTGTTGTGTAAGACAATATGTGCCTCTCGGTACGCCGCGTATCAGTGAATTGAGTAAAATACGGAACACTATGCTAATAAACAGAATAAAGGTATGTATATACAATAATAAATATTTTTGCTGAAATTAAGTTACTACTTGATATGTGTATTAGCCGAAACACTTGTACCAACTATGCTCATCATATATGCAGTTAGCTTACGTTGTCCCCGAAATGTATGATAAGTACCTAAAAAAAAGACAGGGGAAGCCCTCAGATCTTGGAAGTTAAAGATTGCTGAGAACCACTTGTTCAACATGGAAACCGGGGAGATGAACAAGAAACCACCAAAAAAGAAGTATCCGTATGTCAGTCAGGACCATTGGGATAGCAATATCGCTTATAGGCAGTCTGACAAGTTTAAGGTAACTTAATAATAATAAGTAAAGAAGTATACTAAGTTTAGTGTTTGGTCATGCTTGCGTTTCTTGATACAATTTATTTGATGAAGGCTATGAGTGAGAGGAATAAGGCGAATATTTCAAAGAAAAAGACCGTCTTTTACGGCTCCCGAGGTGGTTATAGATTGATTAAGAAGAAACTTGTAAGTACATTATTCTTATAGTATTAGACTATTAGGTGTTTTAGTCGGATGTTATATATGTTCATAGTAATCATACATATTTTGAGAGGATATCAATATGATGAATGAATTGTAGGCAAAGCTTGGAAAATTCAGTCGTCACGACGCTTGGGTGGAAGGTCACACTCCTAAGAATGGAAAGACGGAAACTGAATATGATAAGGACATCAAAGAGAAAATTGTAAGTTTGCATAAATATGTCACTCCTACCACTGGTAGTCGGAGTTATATAATTGTGAGTTGCTTAATGGTTTTATGTGTATGTAGAGGATCTGTGAGAAGGAGGTACATCAAGGGAAATGGAAGCCTGAAGGACTTGATGACATTCTTGCTAGGGCAATCGGCAAAGCAGAGCATCCAGGTCGTGTGAGAGGGGTAGGAACGCATGTTGGTATCACTAAGTATTTTGGGAAAACTACTCGACGTGGTGATGATTCCAAGAAGGTAATCTATAAATACTGTATTTGAACCAACGTAATTAATTTACAACTATATATGCTGACATTAATTTCTACTACACAGCTACAGAAACTAGCCAAGTTGATGGTGAGAATGTTGGAAACTGGGGAAACGCCATCAGAAAAGGAGTTGGATATAGTTTAAGAAGTCATAAAGGAAGCAGCGGAGGAGGAGGAGGAGGAGCAAGAGAAGGAGGAGAAGAAGAAGGAGGAGGAGGAGGAGGAAGGGGAGGAGGAGGAGGAGGAGGAAAAAGAGGTAATAATATTTATGTCTTATATACAGTGTGTTATATGATTTGGAAAATCAGTACGTGTTATATGGACAAGTGTTAATTTACAGAAGGAAGCCGAGGATGACATGACAAGGGAGACGGAAATGGGAAAGGAGACTGAAGTGGGAGCCGAGGATCGTTATCAGGCAGTCGAAGAGGAAGAGGATGCCAGGAAGGCCGTGACACAGGATGAAGTGGAGGTAGTTGATGATCAGATGTTCTTCTCAACACCGAAAAAGGTAATAGCTGCTAGTTTAATTTATAATTATTCATATCATACACGTTATTTACTTAGGAAATTTATTAAAGGTAGTGAATGTATGTGTACTAATTGATTAAAGCTGATGTGAAGGGCGATTGCAAGGTGGCTTGTCGTCTGTCCTATTTACAGGGGAAACAGAAAGTTGTTGTTGCTAGGGGATACGTGTTCTATTACGACCGGTTTCAGCAAGTTAAGGTTCATGGTATACCCCTTCGTCACAATTTCAGGAAAGTGGAAGTGTCCCAGTTATATAAAGACGAGTATGGGGAAGTAAAAGTACCATTCCTAATGAGGAGGTCACTTATTTGAAAGAAGCCCTAAGCTCTTATGTGCAATGGCCTGACAAACTCATCAATGTTGTCATCCCCGAGGTACCTATATACAGACGTTAATTATTACTTGTTCTTTAAATATATTAGGCTACGAAAATTAACATATCATAAGTACTTTAATCTTTACATTTGCAGATCTTAAGCAAAGCCATGATGGCAGCTAAAGCAATTACTAATACGTTAACGAAAGTTGTTGCAGTCAAGCCTACTTATGATTCTTATTATGAATCGTGCGAATATAAGAAAAATATGAAAACTGCTTCACTGAAGGCTTTACATAACCTGGCTGTAAAGAGGTCACCTACAGGTGATGTAGTCATGATTAACATTGAAAATGAAGTTATGGGCGCAGCTGATATAGCCATACTAGACCCGAAGCAACTGATGGAATTTGTCGACCTTGACAGTTTAGATGTTGTTCACATTTTATTTTGGATGAAGTAAGTTTTATTAATAAAACTATTTAGTCATTTCCCTTTACGAATAATGATGTTTGTTTAAATTATCAATTACAATAACAATCTTCGTTCCATGTGGCGTAATAGATACCTCAATAATCAGCTTGCTGAGTGGAAGGTCCCAATTCACGCCTATGGATTCTTGAATCCTAAGGCGTTCTCTGTGCACAGAATTTCATACGAAGAACAAATCAATAGTATCGCTCGTCGGTTGATGTCGTCCAAAAAACTATGGCTTGCCCTCTACAATGAGAATATGTATGTATAGTACTTGATTATTGTAATGAATCACAGTTCTATAAATTTATTATTAACATGCTTAAATGCGTGTAAATGAACTAACATTTCAATGTCCCAAAATGAATAAGAAGTATTGGGTGCTACTGGCAATCCAGTAGAAACAAAAACAGTGTACTGGATTGACTCTCACGAAGGCAGCCCCTCTGACAGTTGTGTAAGGATGATAACTGAGTAAGTTTACAACCTTCAATAATGTCATTTGTTATCGTATGACTTGAGCCATATATATGCAAATAATAATGGCATGTGTGTATATTTATGAATTAGTGTTTTTGAAGGAAAAAAAAAGATTATGTCCACTTGGGAAATATGAAAGCAACACTGATACCAATTTTATCACGCCAATAGTAAGTTTATTCTTAATAATTACTCGTATCATTTAATTATTGTTTATGCGAGAGGTTGATTATCTAATTCAGCTGATTTGTGTGTGATTTATATAATAGTCTCCTAAAGCACCAGACGACAAACAATGCGCCTTTTACGTTTGTCAGTCCATGTGGAAGGTTATCAACGAAAAACTTTCTACCATTCCGATACGGGTTAATGTGACTTAAAAACTATTTCAGACGTAAATTGAGTTCAATTTTGTATACTTCCATGTATTATATCTATTTTGATTATATATTTTTTGAATTTTAATTTCCACTAATACTCAACAAAGCCCCAGAATATTCGCTAGAGGACATCAATCAGATGAGAAATATGTGAGCCAGTTATGTTGTTTCATTAGCGGAGTCTCAATAGTTTGCTCATGCTTTATGTACGTGTGTGTGTGTGTGTGTATATATATAGCCATTGTGTATTGCTTCTTTTGTTTTTTTGAGGAAGTTGTGTTTTGGCTTTTGATCATCCTGTTTGTACTGTTTTGAAACTGGGTTTAATTGATCACGGTGTGTAATATTTTGATGCAGGATTGAATTTTTGCGATTGTACAAATTTCTTTGGAATGCTATTTTCAGAAGAAATTTGAAAACTAGCATTCCAAAGGCTAGCTAAATATTCTTTGAAAAAATAGTATTTCAAAGAATTTGCTAGAACAAGCTAAAATCAATTTTTTTAAAAAAAAAAAAAATTAAAAACGGTAACGGTTAAAAACAACCCGTTGCAAACAATTATTTGACAACGGTTTTATTTATATAAATAACCGTTGACATCTTTTCCCTCCCATTTAAACCGCCAAAAATATAAGATAACGAACGATAATCGTTGTCGACTTCGAATTGTTAAAAACGGTTTATTTAAGAAGAACCGTTGTCAAAGTTTCACCAATTGATAAATATAACAACGGTTTAGCACGCAATAAAACCGTTGTTAAATTTTGACATTTAATTAAATAAGATAACGAAATGAACCGTTATCATATATAATATTTAACAACGGTTTTGGAACCACTAAACCGTTGTCATTAGTAAACTAGGACAACAGGTTCGAAACCGTTATTAATATTTAATAACGGTTTCTTAAAAGTATACCCGTTGCCATAAAAATATTTAACAATAGTTTTATAACGGTTCTTGAGTTGTGATAACGGTATCATAGATCCGTTATTGATCTTATATAACGGTCGCGTGTTTGTATACAACCATGGTATATATTTAACAACAGTCGTTGCAATAACGGTTCCGTGTTTCTATTTAATAACGGTAATTGCATTATTTGACCGTTATTGAAGGTCTTATTTGGCGTAGTGGGTGTCCGATTAAAGGGCTTCCCAATACGTACCCTCACCCCTTACTCAAAATCTTTGGATAGTGGATGGCCTTATCCAGGGCGTACGAGAGTCATTCTAGCGATATGATGCTAAAAGGGGACGATTCCTTATCTTTAGTACCTATGGCAAACACCGCTTTTTGCCTTGATTGACCTAAGTATAAAGTGGATTCGAACGGGTTCCAAGCATCCCACAAATGCTTGGTGGCGACTCCGAACATCTCTGCATCGTTTCGAGACCTTGACCGAGACGAAACCGGCCGATCTATAACGATCCGGTCGAAAGTATTTTTTACGCCGCCGAGCGTGGCTTTCAAAAGACCGTTGCATGTCCACAAATTGGTTTGGCGTGCAGGTGGCCCGTGACTACAGACCGGTAGGTGGCTCGCCGCCGAGCGTGGCTTTCAAAAGAAACGTCGTCTTCGTGTTAATGAGTCGGTTTGTAGTATTAATTACCTCTAGTTTGTATGGTAGCTAGTTTTTGATATGTAATCGGATGATATGTAATCTCCTTTTTTTACGTTTCTATAAAGTAGTACACGTTGTCTAACAAAAAAGATAAAATATAAAATATAAAATATGGACTTCCATAATTTTTTTTGAGGAAAAAAAAAGGACTTCAATAATTATAAGTTATAACATACTCCAATTATTATAGAAATTTGGAATAGGGTCAAAGACACGGGAACTACATATAAAAACACAAGAAAAATTGGAAGACTTAGGCAGCACTCTTTTCTATTCATCAATTGCAGACTCTAAAACCTTGAAGGTGAGAAAATTCTGTCTGCTTTTATCTTCTCTCTAGTTTTTTAATCATTGATTTTCCTCCCAGTATTATCGTAATTATTATTGTGTTTGTTGCTCCGTCTCCGATCCATACGCCATTTGTGAGAATTCCGGCATGTTGAAAATAATTTATCTATGCAATGTTGTGCCTTTTGGTTCCATGGGGTTATCTTAATTTATCTATCTCTGTTCACTTACCACGGTGAATGTGGCGCAAATATTCTATGTAAACCATACAAAAATATACTGTAATTAATAACTATTGTATGAAACGGTCTTACGCAATGAGAAGGTTCCATAGTGTAAAAAGGCAACTTATTTATTAGGGATAAATGAATACCCTTTTTATAAAAGTGAACGTAACCGTCCGTCTCACAGTGTATGAGACAGAGTTGTTTTATCTGGATTTTTGGTTGAAAGATTTGTAAGATAAATTATAAGGATCATTGTATAGGGTACATACCTTTAGCGGAAGCAACAGTCAGATCGTCTGAAGCGTATAATAATAATAAGTAATAAGATGATTAGTATACTAGGATCTTCTCCTCCCTCTTCTAGGTTTTCCTTATGTTGACAATCAATGGGGCATGTCAACCCAATAACCTATTTATATAGGTTAGAGGTATTCTAGACAGGAAGAGAGACCTAGCCATAATAGAACTGTATTTGGGCCCCCCATCAGCCGCCCATCGTATAATAAATGGCCCTACACTTATCAGTACCATCACACTATGTACTTAACCGTACTGACTGAGACAGACCTAGGCCCAATGGATCATATAACTTTAGTGGGCTTTACCGGTCACATTCAACCCGTTTTCATAAATAAGAAAACCGACTAATGGAAGTCCAAATCCAACATTCTCCCACTTGGGCGACATTGTTGTTTTATTAAAATATTTTGTTTCAAGAAAACATTTCGAAAACTTTTATTTTGTAAAACGACTCTCGGGTTGAACAACATGGCCATTAAAAACATCTCAATCAACAGAACTCGGTCCAATACGCAATTTAATGTGAATCATAGCGGACATAGTACAATTAAAGTCATACAAGACCTTCCATGATCACAACACCAAAAGCTTACCGACATGAGTCCCAAGTGTGACAAAGTGTAGTGTGGTTTTAGCATAATAGATCCAAACTTTAAGATGAGCATGCTTAACCACATTCGGTCACAGTCTCAAACAAGACCCACTTCTGAAGAAGTATTCCCCTTAATTACCTTAAAGGTAAATACCACTTAAGGTATATTTATACTCATTAGAGATTAAACCACCCAATAAAGGGTAAATACACCAAAAACAGGCAATGGCTAAACCGCCAAAATCCATTAAAGGATAACTTCACCCCTAAAGGTCGAATACACCACAACTGGCAATGGCTCAAAGGCCAACATGCATTACAGGACAAAATACACCCACTAAGGGCAAAAGCTTTAATGCAGGAACATCTCTTAACGAGACACAAATTGAACTATAACAATAATCATACATGCATTAAGCTTATATTTAACATGCATACATTTAGTGAGAATTAAAACATCAACCTTATTACTGAAAACATATATACAGTACCTCAAGTACCAAAATATCTCAATTACAACTCCCACTAATTCAATGCATCATAAAACTCATAATACTCATATCTTTAACATACTTTTCAAAACTCAATAACCATGAGTACTTTAGTCAATGGTGTTGGGAAATGTGTCCTCAACGATAGTGCGATCACATGATTTAAATATCATTATTAAATCTCATTTTAAAGAATACAATTGGGAAGTAATATTGTTACTGTCAACTGGTCAACATATATCGGTAATGATTGGCTGACTAGAGTTTGACATTACTGTCGTGTGACGGTGGTGATCAGTTGACCCCCTAGGTCATACCTATAGGGCGATACTCTTAATTGATCATTTAATTAATCGTATAATGTTACGAGTTAATTAAATTACTTGAAAATTGACGGACGATTTTGGAAGTGAAATTTACGTATCAAATTGAAATGTGATTAAATGAGATACGGTCTGAGTAATTAAACTGTATAATTACTCGGATGAAATAAATTGTTTAATGTGACAATTGGATTTGAATGAATTATTATAAATACGATTTATAAATTGGTAAAATATTTTGGCACAAGTAATTATGAAATTACTAAGTCGATTTTTGTATGTGACGTATTTTTATTAATACGTTGATTTTTAATATGTTAAAAATACATAACAAATTTATGTCACACATGACATGTGACATATTGACAATTGACAAAATAATATGGAATCCATATTATGTCAAAATGCCGAAATAATGGAGGAGCATTAGGCTAACATTATGTTTATATTTAAAATGGAAAACACAATGATGAAAAAGCTATAATAGCCATGCAACCCTATTCATCTTGTGAAGACAAATATGGGCATGCATTGGCTCTCCTTCTCCTCCACTCCCACCGGTTTTGGGAAGAGAAAAATCCTAGTGATTTTTCTTCTTATTTTACCTATTATTCACTTAGAGAAAAACTAGTGAATCATTATTCTTATTCATCAAAAATAAGAGTTTTAGAAAGATAAAATCCTCCATAATCTCTCCTCTCCTACCCGGTTTTAGGAGCATAAAACCAAATAATTTTGGTTCAATTTTTCATAAGATTAATATTATACTAGTATTTGCAATATTAATCAAATTAAGAGAAGCCTTGGGTATAATACATAGGGAGAGATCTTATACTTAGATCTTTGTTCTTCCATAAGGATAAGCTCAAGAACAAGAGAGAAAGGTGATCTCTTTTGTGCCCTCTAAACCGAAATACTACAATGTAAGGACATTATTTCTCTTCTCTTTTATTAATGTTTGCATGCATAAAATCCGTTTTAATTTTATGACAAATTAATTAGACATATATGAGTATGTTAAATATGTATATAGATTTACATTTCCTTCAATCGGTATCAAGAGCCACGGTTGTTTGCATGCAAATTGGTTAAAAGTTTTTCCGAGTTATATGAATAACAAAATAAAACTTGTAAAATTTGTGTTATTATGATATATCACGAAATAATTACATGCATGTTAATATTTCTGGTCCTAAAGTGTTTTAGGATATTTTGGTTAATTTTTCGGATTTTTATTGTTCATAATTTACAATAATGGCATTTAAATGTGATTTTATGAGTAAAAATGTCATTTTTGGTCTAAAA
Organism: Silene latifolia; assembly: GCF_048544455.1. NCBI lineage: Eukaryota > Viridiplantae > Streptophyta > Magnoliopsida > Caryophyllales > Caryophyllaceae > Silene > Silene latifolia. Next base: position 88,355,778 of record NC_133536.1, read on the forward strand.
ATAGCTATACTTCGAATTTTCACTTGGTTTTTGGATATGTTGTTACATATATTATTTTGAGATAACCTGTAAATTTTCATAATTTTTGGACTTGTTATGCTCGAAAAATGAATTTTTCATCATTAAATTCGGATTTAAGAGAAAAATGGGTTAATATGAGTTAAATTTCGAATCTGGTCATAGAAAATTAATATGTTGTCACATGAAATTTTACAAGATGTGTGTAAAATAATTGGCTATAAAGAAGTCTTTTAGCATGATTTATGAATTTTTGAAGAAAAATGGCATAAATAGTGACATTATTAGTTGAAAATTAATAAAACATAACCTATGACTTAGGAAAAACGTCTAATGTTGCATTTTATTATATTTTTCAGATCTAAAATTGAAAAGTTAATGAAAATAATTTTTCCATGATTTTATGATTATTATATTAAATATCGATAAACCGCAACATTGTTTTTCCGGAAAAATTTCGAAATTTTTAACCTAAGATTTTGAACATTATGAGTGTCATGGAATTTTTCCAGAATGTTCATGAATTTAAATTTCAAATTTCAAATTTATTTGAAATTTTGGATTTATTTGAAGTTTAATAGCTTATTTTTGGTAATTTTTGGTCCATTTATGAACAATTTTGTAAATAAAAGTTAATTATGGTCAAATTATTAGTGAAGACTATATTTTGAGTCCTAAGAGGTTAGGGTAATTAACTTATGCATAAATATGAGTTTATGTATTTTTGTGATTATAAAATGTTGAAATCACGCAAATCCGTAAAAACCGAGTAATATACGATATTGGCTAATTAAAAGGCGATTTAGCATAAAATTGAGCATGTTCATACATATTATAATGCTGCATTTTTCTTTATGATTGTCATAATTTTTAATTTATGTAATTTTGAATTATGTAATTTTACTTAGTATGGCCTTAGATTTTAATTGGTATTTCCCGAAATGTATGGGAATATCGATTCCGTTGTAATTTTTATTGTGATCTCGTATCACCGTTTTGTAATTTAATAGATTTATTTTATTTTAGTTACAAATGTATAATAGGAAATTATGTAATTTATTATGTAATTTTATTCATTCCGGAGTTCCAAAAGACGGATTTCTTCAAGAATGGCGATACATAAAGACGGTGTTACCTCGAGATGCGTGCCACAACCGAAGTTCAAGGGACCAATGGAGTTGGTTTCCGAATATGTAATAGATTAATAGTTTTTCTATTTTAGGAAAGGCCATACTAGGATTTATTTATCTTTATGCTTGCATTTTATTTTATGTCACATGCATCGCTAAATCGCCATAACTAAAACATGCATCCTTATTTTATCGAGTTTATCGACCGTGTCAATTCAAATTATCGTAGTTCACCGCTTTAGTTCACTTAAAACGTGATAGATAATAAATTGACATGACCTCTCGCTAAAATAAACAATTGAGACATAGCCTTACCAAATAGTAGAAACCATGAAAACCTATTTCGCGAGGGAGTGCACTCGGCCCTACCGGGGTACAAACCTTGTTACGTAGGGGAAGTGGGTGATGAGTGTTAATCCACCGAGTTCATATTAATGAGGGTTTCATCGGCCATACCGTGCCCAAGTTGATATGGATTTGGATTATGGACACATTTATTCGAAATTTGGATTGAGCTCAACGGAAGTATTCGCGACCGTAGTTGCATGTGTTCCGGGCTATAGATAAATATTAGAGTAATTTTATCGACCAAGAGTTCTAAAAGTAGAATCGATTAAAAGTTAATCCACCGAGTTATATTGATAAGGGTTTCATCGGCCATACCGTGCCTAAGTCGATATGAATTTGGGTCTTGGAATCATTTATTATAGTTGGGTAGAGGTCACTATATAAATGTTCATATCTTGTTAAATTTGCAAGTATGATTTAAAAAGACAAATGTTGATATTTCCTTTCCTCCATATTTGTAGTGCAATGAATCCATCAAATGCTACCGCACCAATTACTATTGAGTCATATCACCATGTTCTTGACGACGTATGCTCCAACAATAATTTCGATACAACTAGAGAACTTCATTTCGGGATAGGTTCGGATGGAAACCTTAATTTCATCACCACTTCTAAACCACCCACTACTACTAGACCTCGTGTGAGTCCGTCTCAGGAAGACTACCTCACACAATCTATAGGGTCTTTGTCTCTGGAAGATAAAGATGCCAAAGTTAGTGGGAGCTCTAGCAATCAAGTTCTTGCTTCAAAGGGCAAGAGGTTCAAGAAGAAGGGAAAGAAAATCAAGAACTTCAAGCAAGTTAATGATGAGTGCCATTATTGCTATGGCATGGGACATTGGCTAAGGAATTGCCCTATGTATTTGCGAAATATAAGGGAGGGACTCATTACTCCAAAAGGTACAATTCCTAAAGAAATTTATGTTATTGATATAAATTATACTTCCACTACGACATGGGTACTAGATACCGGTTGTGGTTCTCACCTTTGTAATCTTTTACAGGGTTTAAGAGATGTGGAGAAGCTTAGCAAGGGAGATGTGGATCTTCGACTTGGAAATGGAGCTCGAGTAGCGGCCGAATCCAAAGGAACTTATGTTCTAGCTTTGCCAAACGGTTTTGAGTTGTATTTGCATAATTGTTTTTATGTTCCTACGCTCTCTAAAAATATTATTTCAATCGCCATGCTAGACATGGACGGTTTTTGTTTTGTCATTAAGAACAATCGTTGCTCTATTTCTAGGAATGATTTGGTTATTGGCCAAGCTTCTTCCATAAATGGCATTTACATTTTAGAGACCTCAAATCCGACAAATGATATTTATAACATTCAATCAAAGAAACTCAAAACAAGTGACCCAAGTGAAGCGTTCATTTGGCATTGTCGATTAGGTCACATAAACGAGAATCGCATCAAAAGATTAATTTCTACTAATGTGATTACACCATTTGATTATCAATCATTTGGTACATGCGAATATTGCCTACTTGGCAAAATGACTCGTAATCCTTTTAGTGGTAAAGGGACACGAGCTAGTGAGCTATTGGGACTCATACACACCGATGTATGTGGACCAATGAGTATCACCGCTCGTGGTAATTATGACTACTTTATAACCTTCACCGATGACTTAAGTAGACATGGGCATGTCTATTTAATGAAACATAAGAGTGAAGCGTTTGAGAAATTCAAGGAATTTCAAAACAAAGTAGAGAACCAATTGAACAAAAAGGTAAAAGCACTACGTTCCGATCGTGGTGGTGAATACCTAAGCCTTGAATTTGATTCACACTTGAAAGGTTGTGGTATTATATCACAACTTTCTCCACCCGGAACACCACAACTCAATGGTGTTGCCGAAAGGAGGAATCGAACCCTACTTGATATGGTTCGATCCATGATGAGCCAAACCGAGTTACCGAACTCGTTTTGGGGATTTGCGCTTCAAACCGCAATTAGATCTTTGAACAATAGTCCCACTAAATCCACCGAAAAGACTCCATATGAGATGTGGACGGGAAAAGTTCCTAATATATCCTATATGAGAATTTGGGGATGTGATGCTTACGTCAAGACTAAAGCCGACAATAAGCTTGCCCCAAGATCCGAAAAATGCACCTTTGTAGGTTACCCCTCGCATTGTCGAGGATACTACTTCTACAAACCTCAAGAAAACAAAGTGTTTGTGTCTAGTGAGGCTGTCTTCTTAGAAAGTCAATTTATTTCTAAGAGACAGAGTGGGAGAAATTTTGAACTTGATGAAGTTCAAGAGCCACAAACCGAGGTAGAGACGCAAGAAGATGTTCCTTCGTCGTCTAACGCGGTAGTACCTCCTCCACTAAGAAGGACGGGCAGAGTAATTCGCCATCCCGATCGATATGTGGGACTTATCGAGGAAGATGGAACACTCGATGTGTTGCTTATGGAAAGTGACGAGCCCGCCACCTACAAGGCCGCAATCTCTAGTCCTAATTCCACCTTATGGCTTGAAGCCATGAAGTCCGAAATGGATTCTATGCTTGAAAACCAAGTTTGGGACTTGGTAGATTTGCCTAAAGGGGCAAGACCCTCCAATGCAAATGGATATTCAAGGTCAAAAATGGCATAGAAGGACATGACGATGTCTACAAAGCTAGGCTAGTGGCAAAAGGATTTACCCAAGTCCAAGGTCTCCATTATGATGAGACCTTCGCCCCCGTAGCCATGCTAAGATCCATACGGATTTTGTTAGCGATCGCCGCATTTCATGATTATGAAATTTGGCAAATGGATGTCAAAACCGCTTTTCTAAATGGGCATTTAGAAGAGGAGGTGTACATGATACAACCCGAAGGTTTTGTTGATTCTAAAAATCCTAACAAAGTGTGCAAGCTTAAGAGATCCATTTATGGTCTTAAGCAAGCATCAAGAAGTTGGAATCATCGATTCAATAATGTAATAAAGGAAAATGGTTTTACTCGAAACGTTGAGGAACCATGTTTATACATGAAATTTAGTGGGAGCAATGTTGTGTTCCTAATCTTGTATGTCGATGACATACTACTCATTGGAAATGATATTCCAATGTTGTCTTCTGTTAAGAAGTGGTTAGGTAACCACTTCCAAATGAAGGATTTAGGAGAGGCACAACGCATATTAGGTATCCGAATCTATAGAGATAGATCCAAGAGGATATTGGCACTAAGTCAAGAGTCTTATGTTGATAAGATTCTTCGACGATTCAGCATGGACAAATCCAAAAGGGGTTTGGTACCTATGGTGACGGGAACGATATTGAGCAAGACTCAATGTCCCTTCGTACCCCATGATGTTGAACGCATGAAGTTGATCCCTTACGCTTCCGTTGTTGGATCAATCATGTATGCCATGATATGCACACGTCCTGATGTCTCGTATGCCTTGAGCATGACGAGTAGATATCAAGGAAATCCAGGTGAGAGTCACTGGATTGCTGTCAAGAACATCCTTAAGTACTTGAGAAGAACTAAGGATTCTATCCTTGTGTTTGGAGGAGACACTGAGTTGCGTGTTAATGGATACACGGACTCAAGTTTTCAAACAGATAGAGATGACATGAAATCACAAGCTGGTTTTGTTTTCATGCTCAATGGTGGTGCCGTAAGCTGGAGAAGCTTCAAGGAAGTCAGAATCGCGGATTCAACAACGGAGGTGAGTACATTGCGGCATCGAGGCTGCCAAGGAAGCTATGTGGATCAAGCAATTCACGGAAGGTCTAAAAGTAGTACCTACCGCCAATGATCCCATCACTCTCTATTGTGATAATAGTGGGACGATCTTCCAAGCTAAGGAGCCAAAGTCTAGTAATAGATCTAGACATGTACTTAGAAAGTATCATGTAATAAGAGATTTCATTGAAAGAAAGGAAATTGCGATTTGTAAGGTTGGGACGGATGACAACATAGCCGATCCGCTCACCAAGCCTTTATCGCAGGCTAAGCATGATGGACATGTTACGTCCATGGGACTTAAACGTGTACCAAGTTTTTGTTAGATTTTGAAATGAAATAAAAGTGTGGTTTTTGTTCATGTTCATAATCTCATTTGTCTTTTATCTTTAATTTATACTTTGTTACATCCCAACGGGTTGTAGAGACAATTGAACCCCGTTAAAGTGAACATGGATTAACATCGTATTTGCCCATAGTCACTTGTATGAGGTGACGTCTCGAAGTGACTAGAGTGTGAGGCGATTGATGGCAAGTTCAAGTGCCATAGAGTCATGTGAGATGACTAGTCGATCACATAGGCAGACTGTTAGGAACATTTTGTCGGGCCTTATGACCGCTTATAGAGTTCTGGCAAATTTATATAGCCTGGTCGTGGCGAGAGCTACTATAGTATTCAAAATGAGTCGATTCTTTTGACTAAAGACTATTCTCCTAAGATGGCACAGTTTCAGATTAACTTTGATTTGTGTTACTACGACCTTCGTAAATGGGGTCAAATGGGCATATTTTGGGTTATGATGGCTGTGGCTAGTCGAAGGGAATGAGTGCGATAGGAATTGTCCACCCCTAGTCAGGGTTATAACAATATCTCAGGGCCACTCGAGGAGTAATGAACTGGAAATGCGTGGCCACGCTCGGAAGGTATCCAGAGTGGATAAATCCGGTCAATCAGTTATTCTCCAGATCGAGGAAACCACTCTCGATATGATCACTTGCAAGTACGACCTGAAAGACACCTTGCATTGAGTGGGAGATAGTAATAGGACAAGAGAATTGGTGACGCACACTTGTCGAGGACAAGTGGGAGATTGTTGGGAAATATGTCCTCAACGATAGTGCGATCACATGATTTAAATATCATTATTAAATCTCATTTTAAAGAATACAATTGGGAAGTAATATTGTTACTGTCAACTGGTCAACATATATCGGTAATGATTGGCTGACTAGAGTTTGACATTACTGTCGTGTGACGGTGGTGATCAGTTGACCCCCTAGGTCATACCTATAGGGCGATACTCTTAATTGATCATTTAATTAATCGTATAATGTTACGAGTTAATTAAATTACTTGAAAATTGACGGACGATTTTGGAAGTGAAATTTACGTATCAAATTGAAATGTGATTAAATGAGATACGGTCTGAGTAATTAAACTGTATAATTACTCGGATGAAATAAATTGTTTAATGTGACAATTGGATTTGAATGAATTATTATAAATACGATTTATAAATTGGTAAAATATTTTGGCACAAGTAATTATGAAATTACTAAGTCGATTTTTGTATGTGACGTATTTTTATTAATACGTTGATTTTTAATATGTTAAAAATACATAACAAATTTATGTCACACATGACATGTGACATATTGACAATTGACAAAATAATATGGAATCCATATTATGTCAAAATGCCGAAATAATGGAGGAGCATTAGGCTAACATTATGTTTATATTTAAAATGGAAAACACAATGATGAAAAAGCTATAATAGCCATGCAACCCTATTCATCTTGTGAAGACAAATATGGGCATGCATTGGCTCTCCTTCTCCTCCACTCCCACCGGTTTTGGGAAGAGAAAAATCCTAGTGATTTTTCTTCTTATTTTACCTATTATTCACTTAGAGAAAAACTAGTGAATCATTATTCTTATTCATCAAAAAATAAGAGTTTTAGAAAGAGAAAATCCTCCATAATCTCTCCTCTCCTACCCGGTTTTAGGAGCATAAAACCAAATAATTTTGGTTCAATTTTTCATAAGATTAATATTATACTAGTATTTGCAATATTAATCAAATTAAGAGAAGCCTTGGGTATAATACATAGGGAGAGATCTTATACTTAGATCTTTGTTCTGCCATAAGGATAAGCTCAAGAACAAGAGAGAAAGGTGATCTCTTTTGTGCCCTCTAAACCGAAATACTACAATGTAAGGACATTATTTCTCTTCTCTTTTATTAATGTTTGCATGCATAAAATCCGTTTTAATTTTATGACAAATTAATTAGACATATATGAGTATGTTAAATATGTATATAGATTTACATTTCCTTCAAATGGGTCCGCAATCATCTCCTTAGTTTAAAAGAGACACAAACTCGACATTTTCAAGTTCAACCCATTCTTTAACTTTATGAATTTTCAAATCAAAAACTTAGATTTGCCAGATTTTACATTCTTCTTAGTGCATAAGGCTAAACCCCTATTATCACAACTAATAGTGATAGCTTGTGTGATATGAAGAATGACCATAAAGCTATAAATGTAATCTCTCAATTTCTTGACATGATGAGTGGATGTATAACAGGCTGTAATCTTTGCCTCCATAACATAGGTAGACAACTAGATATATTCTTTCAAGAGATAACACCACCAGTTAACATAGAAACAAATCCTGTACCGGATTTCACATCATCAAACACAGCCTCGAAGGTCTAATACACACTTCAGTATACATCAAATTATAAATAACACTATCATAAAGAATTTCCTACATAGTGTTCTCATCAAGTATACTTTAAGGACGACATTCTTTCTTACTTAAATTGTCACTTTTAGATATGAGAGTTACACCAGGTTATTCAACTTTATTTCTCCCTTAAGATAATCCTAGCCAACATTCTGTTAGACATGTCACACACAATCTTAATGCCAAGCACAAAACATTCTTCCCCCAAATCGTTCATGTCGAAGAGAATGAAAAGATTTGCTTTTGTGTCATGCAACAATCCAAGATCATTACTACCAAGTAAAATAGCATCAACATAAAGAATGAGGAATATCAATTCAATATCCTCCCACTGATCTTGTAATATATGTGTGTAGACACCTCGTTTCTGCACCCCTCGCAGACCACCCGGTGATGATTGGGCCGCATGTTTGGTTCGCGGAACGATTTGTGACAGTTCGTAAGATTATCGTCAAGTGATTGCTCAAATATTAATGTCAACCTCTTAGTTGTCATCTACGTCCCGATACGGTCGTTTTGGCAGTAATTAGAGTACATTCGGAGTCCGGGTCAAAAACCGTCTCCATTTTCTGATAACTGTTAAATCCCGAGTCAGAATGTTCTGGAATGTTCCGGATATTTCTATTCCATATTTCTCAAATTTTATCTTTTGGCAAATAATATCCCGTAATATTTACATAAGATATTAAAGATAATCGAATTAATTCCGTCCTACCATAACTTAAACACGGAAATCTTTCTTAAACAGAGGAAACCTCCGGGAACAGACGCAGCCAGGAGTCTGCGCCTCTTCCAAGAGACGCAGTGGCTCGCTGCGCCTCTTCCCAGTGCCCTTCTTTGCATGATTTACGTATCTTTTTTATATCTTTCCGAGATTCACTTCCAAAGAGTCTCCGAAACCCTATTCCTCCGTGTGATTAGTATAAATAGGAGCCTTCGTTCCTCATATTTCTCACGCGAGTGTCCGCCCTTCTCTTCTCCCTTTGCATTCTAGACTTCGTTCTTACTAATTGGCGCCTACGTGCTTGAACATTCGGCCACGTAAGCTCGGATCCTTCCGGGTACCAGCCTCTCCGTTGCATGACCGACCAATTTGACCACTACACTCAATCAATCTAATTAATCAACTTGTTAAATCGTTTTCCTCTTTCGAGGGCACTCTTTCCTTGCATTCGCGTCGAGCATCACTAATCGATCTTCTTAGTTCTTCTCGTTCCGTCAACATGTAAGTCTGAGGGTGTATTAATCTCTCTTTTATTTATTGTATTTTATTATTGTATAACAATTGTAAGGTTTATGTCGAAAGTACCTCATTAAAACCGATTTCTAAAACCGTCTTTAAAACCTTTTTTGCGGATTTCCAGTAGACAGACGTCGAGAAAAGACGCAGCAACCGCTGCGCCTCTTCGAAGGAGCGCAGGCGCGCCGCCGCGCCTCTTCGTGAGGCCGCCGATTCTCGCTTCTTTTCTTCTTCCTCCGTCTCCTGTAATTCGTCTTTTCTTTTTGTTTTCTGTTTGTTCTTTAATTCGTTCGCATGATAGTCATCAATAATTCATATGTATATTATGTATCATTCATCCACATGTTTTAATCGTCATAAATCTGCCTCAAATCCCAAGTAATCAATATTTGCGGGTTTTCGTCATTAATATTCAATTCGAGTTTTAGAGATTCAATTCGTTCATGTTGAGTTTCTGGGATTCATTGTTGATATATTTTCATCTGTTTAGTCCTTAATCCGTCGTCAATTCATCATGTTTAGTTAATAATTCGTTTAGTTAGTTAGTTTAATTAATTATTCATTAACATCGACCCTTCACATAATTAATCCGTTTATTTCCGTCTCATCCATGTTTTACTGTTTTTATGACCATCATTCACATGTAATTAATCCATTAAATCACTTTCATCCGAGTAATAATCTAATCAATCCATTAAAATTTACCAATTAACATTAACGGTTTGCGATTCCGGCTTCACAACTGAGAACTCACCCTTGGAATGACGCAAAGCTGCCGCGCCTCTTCCAAAGGGCGCGATGTGCCTGCGCTGTTCGGATGAGTTCTGTCTCTCGAACTCCTTTTTTGCCTTGACGTAGTTTAATTAGTTTACGTATTAATCAACTATTATTCGTATTATCACCTTTCATTCGTTCGTAATTCCTTCTTTTATTTCTTTTTCTCAAATTGTCCGTTTTAAAGGTATTTTCGACATAAATCGCCTATTCCAATGTAATTAATGTAATTTTCATTATTGTAATTTATAATTTTTAGTTATTTCTTTCATTGCTTGTATGCTTTCACATGTAAATGAGCATTAAATCCAACTTCGACCCAATTGTGTGCTAATTACGTGTGTCAACCGACTTAGTTAATTCTCACATGCTAGGATTAAAACTTGGATGTTGCATTGCATGCATATAGCCGACGATATATCAAGTACGAATAACTTCCCTAATCATTAGTAGAGGCCGCTATCGAGGCGGGCGGGACTAGGTGTTCGATCAAAAGAGCTTCCTAATACGTACCCTCACCCCTTACTCCAGATCTCCGTGAGCACCCGTGTTCATTGGCATCCACGAGAGTCATTGTAGACATAGAATGCTAAGGGTAACGATTGCTTAGTGTTCATGTCACTACTTTGTGTCTTGACATGACACGAGGTATTCGAACGGTTCCAATTTCCCATAAAAATTGGTGGCGACTCCATACAAAATGCAAACGCTTGTTTTCGAGCCCCTTCACCAAGCGCCCCCGTGGGCGGCCCGCTGTCCACAGTTTGGCGACTCCGCTGGGGATAATACACTTACGTGTAGCCAAAAGGGTGAAACTTGAACAAGGTTAGGGAATAGTTTGTACAAGACAATTGTCAGTTTTCATAACTCGGTCTTCCTAGACCGTTTAAATCGGCCTTCCTAGGCCCAACCCAACCCATTCGACCAATCGTCCCGTCTAAACGGTCCTAATTCTTATTTGGGCCTAAGGACGGATAGCGATTGACGTCATCCATACCATGATGCTTACTCTTGTTTGTATCAAGGGCCTTCACTACTTGAGGAAATGGACTAGGAATCGGCCTTACTCTTGTTTGGCACGAGCCTCTCCACAGACTTCGGGTTTGATGGTTCGGTATGGCAACCCACCCTTTAAACCAAAACCCTCTTAAATGCACTCAGCATCCCGTTATAATGCTTGTATAAATATGTAAACCTTACATGATCACCATTTCAAAACAAGTCATGACGAATTTTCAAAAAAATAAAAACCCAATTTCAATCAAGAATTTCGAAAATTTAGGCCTTTAATTAGCGCAAAATCCGGTCAAAACTCTGTCCGTTTGTCGTGTCAAAATTCGGGCCACAAGCCCATTTCAAACCTCACCTCGAGTCCACTCCTACAACTACACTACAGTTGGCTAGGACACACATTTTCAAAGACCTTGTCTTTCTTCAAAACTCACTCAACACAAGTGGCACACACCCACTTCACGAGTCAAAACTTTTCCTCTTTTAGCAAGTGTGATAGAATGGTCGATCGTGTTTTGATTCGTCGCCGATCTCTTATCCAGTTTCCAAGATGCCTGGGTCAAGTGATGATACGAACCTCCAGCAAATTCAAGAAAGTAATGATCGAATCCTAGCCGCGATAGCCCAAATGCAAATTACCCAAGAACAAACCTATGACCGCCTTGAGCTTATCGAAGGCCGTATCTTTGATGTAGAGGGAAAGCTACCTCCCCCTAAAGGTGGAGTGCTACAATTTTCCGATGACGAATCTAAAGATGAGAATCCTGTCCTAGGAACAATGCAATGAGAAAAGACTCCAATACCTAGAGGAGCAATTGATGTACCTTAAGGGGGATGACATTTCTGGGGGAGAACAATCGCAAGTATGAAGCCGTCAATTCCAAATTGCCCACTAACTTTAGCATGACGGATATCCCTAAGTTTAAAGGACATGAGAACCCTTTGAACCACATCCGCGCCTTCAAGGACTACATGTCTATCAAAGGCATCAAACCCGAGATGTTCTTAAGGATCTTTCCTTCATCTCTTGACACCATCCCAAAGCAATGGTTCTACACTTTAGATCACAAAAAGGTCGCTACTTGGGAGGACGCCGCCATCGAGTTCTTGAAACAATACGCGGATAATGCCGAGATCCAAGTCAACATGCGCACTCTAGAGGTTCTTACCCAAAATGACAAAGAAGGATTCACCGACTTCCTAAGTAGGTGGAGGAAGACTAGTACCCAACTAGTTGAACGCCCGGATGAGGCCACCCTCGTGGAAAAGTTCGTGGATAATCTCAAACCCATATATGCCAACCATTTGAGATATCAAAACATCAAGACCTTCAAGGACTTAACTGTACTAGGAACACGAATTGAAGACGACATCCGTAAAGGACTCTTGTCCAAAACGGTAGGTCGAGGATACCAAGGGTCCACAAGTCGTTCATACAGCTCTACTAGCAAGACCGACGAAGTTAACCTTCTCGAGCCATCCAAGAAGACTAGCCCACCAAGGAAGTTCACGAACCTTGGGGACACATACTCCAACGCTCTAAAAAGGCTAATGAAGCAAGGTAAACTCCAACCCATTGGACCTACTCCCGAACCTGAAAGAAAGTCCAAATTCTGGGATGAAAACTCCTACTGTGAATACCATAGGGGCAAAGGGCACGACACAGAAAAATGCTACAAGTTGAAACACGTGCTTCAGGATATGATTGAAGACGGTCGACTTCCAATTCCACCAGGAGGTAAACCCAACAACACTCAGAATCCTCTTGGAGTTCTAGTGATTACAAGTGACGAATCTACCTTAGATTGCTCACATCTCATTTCTCCCACCGAAAATGAAATTCATGCAATTGAGAAAGAAAGACTCTACTCTACCATCTCCCCTACCATTTCCGACTTCATCGCATGGGCAAGGAGTGTAGATAGACAAGTGTGGGAACTAGAAAACATGGTAACGACCTTACGCGATCCCAAGGCAACGCCTAAAGAACGCGTACCATTGACCTTCTCTCAAAATGCCACTATGCAAGAAGTAGTCGCCGTGGTCGACAAGCTAGTCAATCAAATCATACAACTAGAAAGTGACATCATGAGGATGAAGGAACTAGCTGCAATCAATGGGGTGTGGGCCGATGACGATGAAGACGAATACCTCATTGAAAACTCCTTAGTCAAAGAAATAGTCCAAAATGGTGAAGACCAAGATGTGGATCACCTAACTCGTTCGGGTCGCCCATACCAAAGCACCACTCAAAACGGTCCAACCAATGTCATCACACCAAATGACAACGAAGACGACCCCACTGATCATTTGCTCAAGCAATTACAGAAAACCAAGGCTGATCTTTTTCACGGCAACTAGTGGCAAGCTCATTTCCGCATCGCCAAGCTTTACTGCAAGCTTTGGCCAAATTGAATGTAGCGCATAACTCTACTCCCGAAGATGTAGTCAACTTGGTCTTCCAAGAATCACCGAAGCTAAGTAATCCTATTACTTTCTCAGATGAAGACTTGCCACCTTTTGGCGCTAGTCACAACCTTGCTCTATACATCACTGTCATCTGTCTAAAGAAGAATGTGCCAATGACTTTGGTAGATGATGGCTCCGCGGTCAACGTCATACCCCTCAAAACGGCATACAAACTAGGCATGAAAGAGTCGGATTGGACTCCCACCAACCAAGGTGTACGTGCATATGACGGTACACGACGAAAAGTGGTTGGACTTGCTAGCCTAACCATAGCCACGGGACCAATCGAGCGAAAAGTCAACTTCCAAATAGTAGACATCGAAGCTTCATTCAACATACTTCTGGGAAGGCCTTGGATTCACGCTTCCAAAGCGGTAACATCCACCCTTCACCAAAAGATCAAGATCCCACTCAATGGCAAAGTAGTGACGATCACTTCGTCGCCTATCAAGGCAATAATTGAGAAGCAATCAAACAATCAAGTCCTTGCAGATCCCATATACGAACTTGGGGGCTTCCAAAGTGTAAATGTCATAGAAAGTGAGTTGGCACCCTTGTACTATAATCCCTACTCTAACTTGGTGGTCAACCACATACTCAAAAATCAGGGATACTTCCCTGGAATGCCTTTGAACCCGATTCGAGAGAACACCTTTGCACCATACAAGAAAGGCAACTCATCGAGAATACCACTTGGACTAGGGTACAAACCCACAACAGAAGAAGTTCTCGAAATGCTTGCTCAAGTCCAAAATCGCAAGTATGTAGGAGCCCAAATGAGGCCATATCTCCCCACCTTAAATGGATACTTCGTCCAAGAAGGAAGTTCAGAACTCTTTCATGGGTTTCCCGAACCTTGGCATTATCTTGAGAGGAAGTTAGCCGGAATCGAGATCTTTCACGATTGCTACTTCATCCCTCCCGAAACGGTTCCTACCGTCAAAACCCGTCAAGCACCCTGCTTCGACGAACAAGCCGTTAGCCTATTATTTGGAGAGGACCGATTCATTAGGGCCGCGCAGGATGAGATCATTACTATGATACTTCAGGACGATCGCTTCAACCCCACCGCGTTGATCACAGAAATCGACACAAAGCAGCAGAAAGGATGGAGGAAATCCATCAAATGGACCAACAACCAAGGAAGACTCTTCAAGCTCACTACTGGAGAAGGAGAGATGTTCAAAGGAGAACCAGAAGACGACGAGTTCGAGTCGGAGTCGGAGTCGGAGTCGGAGTCTAGAGAAGTCATTAGAGAGTCTACTCCTCACCGTCATCCCCACTCCCTTCGTTCATCCTAGCCTAGCATCGAGTAGTCACGGTAGTTTGGGAATGCCCCAACATCGTTCCTTTGCCGCCTTGACCATGGATCAGTTGGCTTCTTTGTTTCAACTTTACTCGAATCTTAATATGAATAAATCAGGTTCTGCTTACTCTTTGCGTTATCTTGAGTGCAATTCTGTTTATGATGATACTGAGGATGACCAAAACCCAGACTTGACCGAAATACCTCCCTACGTAGCCAAAGAAATACTACAGGAAAGGGAAGGGGGACCAGTAATTGAGGACACCGAACCCATCAATGTAGGAACTGAACTAGAACCCAAAGAACTTAGGATAGGGACTACCTTGAGCTCTACCGAACGGGCCGACCTCATAGACCTCCTAAATGAATTCAAAGACGTCTTCGCTTGGTCCTACAAAGACATGCCGGGGATCGACAGGGATATTGCCGAACATAGAATTCCGATTAAGCCGGGTTTCAAACTCCGTGAAATGAAGCTTCGACGAATGAGAACAGAGTGGGCTCTAAAGATTAAGGAAGAAGTTGACAAACAATTCAAAGCCGGGTTCATCAAAGTTTCCGAGTATTCTGACTGGGTAGCTAACATAGTACCCGTACCCAAAAAGGATGGGAGAATCCGAGTTTGTGTTGACTTTAGGGATTTGAACAAAGCGAGTCCAAAAGATGACTTCCTCCGCCTCACATCGACATATTAGTGGACAATATTTGCAGACCATGCATTACTATCCTTCATGGATGGATATGCGGGTTACAACCAAATCAAAATGGCCATGGAAGACATGCATAAGACCACATTCGTCACCCAATGGGGAACCTATTGCTATACTGAGAATGCCGTTCGGATTGATCAACGCCGGAGCTACATACCAACGCACCGCAACTACACTCCTACATGACATGATGCACAAAGAAGTTGAGGTATATGTAGATGACATGATCGTCAAATCCAAGGAGAGAGAGGGACATATTGCGAACCTTCGCAAGTTCTTCGCAAGGCTACGAAAGTACAACATGAGACTCAATCCTCAGAAATGCACATTTGGGGTAACGTCTGGCAAACTCCTAGGATACGTCGTTAGCCAACGAGGTATAGAAATAGATCCTTCCAAAATCAAAGCTCTGATTGAAATGCCACAACCTCAAACAGAAAAAGAAGTCAGAGGATTCCTGGGAAAAGTTCAATACATAAGTCGATTCATATCGAAACTTACGATGATTTGCGAGCCTATCTTCAAGAAACTCAAGAAAACAGACCACGCCATGTGGGATGATGATTGTCAAAAGGCGTTCGACCGAATCAAGGAGATATTGGCTAAACCACCAGTGCTCATGCCACCACAACAAGATCAACCTCTTGGTTTGTATCTCACGGTAAACGAAACCGCCATGGGTACCATGCTAGCTCAAACCGTAGGAAGTGAAGAAAGAGCTATTTACTATCTAAGTAAGAAGTTCTTGGAATACGAGTGCAAATACTCACAACTCGAAAAGACATGCCTCGCTCTTGTGTGGGCAACAAAGAAGCTACGTCATTACATGCTTAGCTACTCCGTCAAGATATTCTCCAAAATGGATCCAGTCAAATACCTCTTCGAGAAACCTGTCCTCAACGGACGCCTGGCAAGATGGACCATGATGCTCTCGGAATTTGACCTCAAATACGTGCCACTGAAAGTAATAAAGGGTCGCGCCGTCGCCGAATTCTTCGCAGAAAATCCCATCAACGACGCACAAACCATAGATACTTGGTCATTTCCCGACGAGGATATACTTCAAACAGATGTAGACTCCTGGGACCTATACTTTGATGGAGCATCAAACCTAAGAGTATTCGGGATAGGAGTGTTGCTCATTTCTCCTGAAGGTGAGCATACACCGATTGCTGTCAAACTCGACTTCGAGGTGACAAACAACGCCGCAGAGTATGAGGCTTGTCTAATTGGACTACAAGCGGCAGTAAGCTTAGGCATTAAAAACCTCCGAGTGCATGGAGATTCGTCACTAATCATCAACCAAGTTACGGGATCCTGGAAAATCCGAAGTGAAAGCCTAGCACCCTATCAGGCTAGGATAGACCAAGTCGCTCAATTCTTTGATCACGTAACCTACTTACACCTACCTCGAGAAGAAAACCAATTTGCAGACGCTCTTGCGAAACTTGCATCTTTGATAAACATGCCAGATTACATGATGGAAATGCCTTTGTGTATCGAACGACGGTCGGAGCCGGCTTATGTCCATCAAATTACCGATGAAAAAGAAGTTGCATAGGAACCCTGGTTCCAAGCAATCCTGAACTTCAAGCTTAATGGTACCTATCCACCAGATATGGACAAGAGGGGACAACGAGCTATACGCCTATTGTCTTCACAATACGTTCTCATGCAAGGAGAATTATACAAAAGAACACCTCTTGGTGTAGTCCTACGTTGCCTTGATCATTCACAGGCACGAAAGGTGATGGAAGAAGTCCACGACGGAGAATGCGGTCCTCATATGAGTGGACCTATGATGGCAAAGAAAATCACACGTCTAGGGTACTATTGGACCACAATTGAATCCGATTGCATCAAATATGTGAGACATTGCCACAATTGCCAAATCTTCGGGAATGTACAACATGTCCCTCCTTCGTTGCTCTATACGATGACATCTCCATGGCCATTCTCCGCATGGGGAATTGACATAATTGGGAAAATAACCCCAGCTGGAACAGGAGGTCACTGTTTCATCCTAGTAGCAATTGACTACTTCACCAAGTGGGTAGAAGCGGCTTCCTACACCGCTCTTACGGCCAAAAATGTAGCCAAATTCATACAAAATAACATCATCTGTCGATATGGTTGCCCACATGAGATCATTAGCGATAATAGGTCCCACTTCCAAGCCGAAACCGAACAATTGCTAGCCAAGTACAAGATCAAGCATCATCACTCATCGCCCTATAGACCACAGACTAACGACGCGGTAGAAGCGGCTAACAAGAATGTCGTCACAATCCTCAAGAAAATGACTGACAATTATAGAGATTGGCCAAGCAAAATACCATTCGCTTTGTGGGGGTATCGAACATCCGTCAGGACGCCCACTGGGGCTACTCCTTTGTATTTGACTTACGGCATGGAAGCCGTACAACCAGTCGAGCTAGAAATACCATCCTTGCGTATTCTACTAGAGAGTCAAATCCCGGAGGCCGATTGGAAGAGGGATAGATATGAAGAACTCATCCTCCTGGATGAACGTAGGCTTCGTGCCTTACATAATGTCCAAACATATCAAGCACGTATCAAACGAGATTTCAACAAAAGGGTCAGGCCAAGAAACATCAAAGAAGGAGATTTAGTTCTCAAATCGGTCAGAGCTCTTTTACCTGTCGACCCAAGGGGAAAATTCAAACCTAACTGGGCCGGACCATATCTAGTCAAATCAATACTCCCAGGGGGTGCGGTTAGAATCACAGATCTAGACGGGAATGAGTTCTCAAACCCCACAAATCTCGACCAACTGAAACGATACTATGCCTAGAACAGGAACAAAAACGCGCCTCGCGTAAACCTACGTGTCACTCTTGTGGCACTAAATAAACGGCCCTTGGCCCATTTGAATGTCACTATGCTCTTGCATCTTGGCAATCTTGTCATCCTCATATCATCAAACAAACTAAATTCGCACCTCCAGAGTAAGCAAAGGCTCATGCTTATTTTCTATGTTCATTACAAGCTCTTGCTTCGAACAATTATTCTTTTACATTTACTCGAACTACGCGCAAGGGTTTGATTTCGCTTTTTAAGTGAATACGTAGGCAATCCTTCACGGGATTCAACCCACCATTATATTCAAAATGTAAATAGAAGGACATTTGCATTGCATTTGAAATTCGACAAGAATAATTAAAGAAAATCACAACGGTTTCATAACCACTTAACCTTTTTATTTCATTCAATTTCTAATAATAATAATACGGCAAATAATAAAAATAGACTAGGCTAGGATTCTAAAAATCCCTCCTTTCTTATTACAACAACAATAATAATAATCAAATAATAAATAAGACTTGGGCTATTCCTCCATCTTTCCCTTGCCCTTGTCGTTCTTGTCATATTTCTTGTCACGACCTCGAGCCGGGCGCTCTTGCACCACTTCAGACCTAATCACCAACGGTCTTTCTAGAGGCCTGACTCTTCCATTCTTGCCAACCACCATCTCTGCGCGACAGAGTAGTCTTCGATTTCTTCGAAGGATGAATGACTTGGAACCCGGCTTCTTCTTCTCCTTGATCAGATGCTTCTCCTTCTCTTTCTCTCCCTCGCGCACCTTGTAGTCAACGGGCTCGCGCTTCCTCGATCTTCGCGCTCTTCCAAAGTTGCGGCCTTCCTCCACCTCGGATAAGAGTCCGACACCCACAAGGCATTGGAGGAGAAGTTCAAGAACCACATGTTTCTTTGGGCCCACTTCATAGCCCACTCTCTTCGGCTCTCGTAGTCGGCGCCATAGCGGTCTGCGGAACGGTGTCAAGCCTAGGGATCATCTGCTTCAACCCGACTTGCCTCATCAATCTCTCAGGAAAGATGCATACCATAAACTCCAATCCGGGAATGCGCACGGACCTAGTAGGATCCAAAGAAGACACTCCAGTGACGGACTTGAGGTGCCACCACGGAACGACCCACCGATCGGCGGGCCATCATCATTCTTGACTTGTTCTTCCGATCGCAGACCGGGTGAAGTCCACCATGTACAGCCGTGTCCTCATCGAAATCATACGGGCATGATAGGAAAGTGCATGTACTGGGGGCTCGAGCAATCGGAGCCGTTCCATAAGCCAAACCTACCAAAAAAAACAGGTATTAGACACCCGCAAAAAAACGAAAAAAAAAAAAAAAAAAAAAAAAAAAAAAAAAAAAAAAAAAAAAAAAAAAAAAAAAAAAAAAACAAAAAGGAAAGAAAGACGGGTGTCTTTTACCGGTAGGATAACGGGACTCCCCAAAAACGGTAGATCGCGGTTGGATTTCCTATTATCCAAACCCGGGATAATCTCTCCTAAGCATAGACAAGCTGGGCTCCTGCGCAGCTCCATTTGCTCAATAAGACCCAATAGACGGGGATCACCTCTCAAATCTTCGTCAACATGCCCATGAAAGACATAAACATGAAGCAAACAGAAGCCAAATGCTCTCCTCCTAGCAACATAAGAGACAGTAGGGTCGGCCCTGTTGATGAATCGGTCTATAAAATCTAGCATCCTCACGCCTTTCGAAGTAACGAGACGATCTACCTCAAGTCTAGTAAGTCCAAGCAAATCTCTAAACTTGCTCTTATACCCTTGAGCAGTAGAAGGGATGGCAGGTAAATGTTCGGGGTCCCACCCGCCAATAGCAGCAATTTCCTCCGGAAAAGGACAAATATCACCTCCTGGGAACGCAAAAACATGATAGTTTGGGTCCCAATAATCAAGGCAAGCATCCAAGAACGGTTTTACAACCTTAATAAGTTTCAAACTCAACAAAGACCCAAGGTTATAAGCACCCATGTCATGTTTCTCAATGTTCGAAAACTCATTAGTCCATTCCTTCAAGCGAATCTCTAAGGTATTCATGATGATAATTTTCTCTTGAAAATTTATTGGGAGTTTTTATGTGTGAATCGACGAAGAAGAGATGGAAGAATTATATGATTTAAAGCTTCGTCGACGCTTTTATTTATACTAATTGCTGTTTCCAAAAATCTGTCGAACCGAGGCTTGGGAACAGCGCGGCACGCCTTTGCGCCTCTTCAAAGGGACGCAGCTCATGCTGCGCCTCTTCCTGACCTCACTTCTCGTGATTTCGCGTTTGGATCTTTCCTAATTCTATAAACGAATAATTTCCTATTCCTACGGGATTTTATTTTGGTAAATCCGAGAAATTTACCATGCTTCAGGTTGCCTTAATCCGCAAACGCGCATTTCGAGGCGACATCAACATTTTCCGCCATTTTTCTCACACTTTTTATATTTAGTTTTCATTTTAATTCTTTTTTATTTCAACATTTGCTTAGTCATTTCATTTTCTTAATTTCTATCTTTTCCATTTTCTAACTTACAGATTTCTCTTTTTCTTTTTTTTTCGGGGGTAACCCTCCCTACCGTCCGGTCATTTTCGACAAAATTTTTTGCATTTTCACGTCCTTTCGAGTCTCATTTTGCACTAATTAAAGGCCTTATGTGTATATAAAAATGTATGTGTTACGTGATTTTCTATGTAAATTTCGGCAAAGATGATGACGGCGTAAACCGTTGTCTACAAACTGTTCAAAAGCTAACTGCAGGTACAAATAACACAACCAAAAAGAAAAGGCACTCGGGCCGTCGTATATACAACAAAAAAGCAAATATACAAGCAAGCTGGGGGCTTCGCCCCAAACAAGTCCAAAAAAAGCGGGGGCTTGCGCCCCAAACAAATCCAAAAATGTTCAAAATCAAGTCTACAAAACCACGCAGACTACTGGGCACCCTCCAGCTCGGCAACCCTCGCCATAAGAACGGCGATCTCGGCGTCCCGAAACTCGAGCTCCCTCGACAAACGAGCCGCCTCCTCCCGAGACTGGGTCAACTCTCGCTCCAGCTCACGATCGGCCTGTGGACAACAAGAAATTGGCTCATGTCAATCAATTCAAACAAAACTGAAAAACCAAAGACCAAGGAAAAACAAATGAGGTTCATACCTGACGACCTCGACCGCCGACGAGTGCCTCGATGGCCGCAGCTCGTAGCCGGTTGGCCACCCTCCATAGTGCCACAAACCGGGATGGCGCGACCTGCGTTTCAAAAGAATTCTCGAAATCGAACAAGTTCAATCAAATGTGTTCTTACACGAAAACTATGCAAAATAAGAACTCACCCTCCGAATCGATCTTTTGCCGATCATCTAGGCCAAGATCCGTCACGCCCACGTCAAAGTCACGCGGCTCGGAGATCGTCGTCCTCCCAGTAACGTCAGTGTACTCGAGGGTCTCGGGGAACTCTGGGGGCTCGATGCCCGCCGCCTCAACCTCCTGCAAAGACCAATGGCTCTCGTTAATCGATGATCTTTCGTCGCGGTTCTCGAAAATCAAAATCCAACAAGAAACAAGAGATACTCACCACTACCGGCCAATACGCCAACATCCCATAAAGGAACGCCGAGTAATCCTCGTCAGGGAGAAGAAGGTCGTCGCCACTAGCATCAGCCAAGTCCGCCTCCCTCTCAGCCTCAGAAGGCTCCCTAAACATCGTCCTAGGAGGATCGACGAGAACCGTCAACGCGCCCCGAAAACACTGACGAGCTAACCGCTCGCCCAAATACCACACATGACCCATCGACGTCCACAACAGCAGCCAACTCGAGCTCCTAGGTTGAAGGACCTCAACGACAAAAGGAGGCGCTCCAGCGTACTCCGCCCAAGGTCTGGGCACCCACTGCGACAATATAAAGGCAAAGGTCATTCCTATGATCAATTTAAAACAAAGTATGAGAAGAATAAATGCATACAAATATGATACTCACGCTGATCAGCTGAAGAGCGTTCACATCCCGCCGGTAGACATTGTGAGAAGAACGCTTGCTCTTCGTCCGGCACAGGACCCAATCCCTCACCACGGGGTAGGCCCTCTCCAGCGGCTCCGTCCTCTTGGGCGCGAGGCCCGGAAAGTAAGAGTATACCCACGCCTACAAAGCATAATAATCAATGACGATCTGTCGGTCGTCAATAAAGAAAGAAATTGACTCTGGTCTAAAGGAAGGTTCATACCTCCAACAGAGCCTGTGTCCGACGGCACCAGGAGAAGTCCCTTCTCCATCAACTCCCGGACGAACCATGGCCCTCATAAAGCGGATGAGGACCGCAAAACCAAGATGACCGGCCCCAACGCCCTAGGGAGCTCGGGTCGAAAGAAAGGGGAGAAGCTTCGTCGACGTGACCTCTCACCCTTGTCTCCGAGGTAAATCGAAGACAAGAACCACCAAAGCCACAGACGAGCCCTCTGCTCAGCTGTACAAGGAGGGGGAGCCGTCTCCCTCCCATCGATCACCACCGATGCCGGGGTCTTCCCCGCAAAGTAATCTCGAACGAGGTACGGGTACCAAACCTAAGCACCGCAACACCTTCGGCGACGGGTTCCACCGATCAACCTCCTCGCCTCGGCCGAATCCGCCCTCATGCCAGTCTCCGGCCACACCATCTCCTCAGTCCCACACGGCAGACCAGAAATCATGCCGTAGTCCTCCAAGGTGACTCCCACCTCACCAAAAGGCAGGTGAAACGTGGAAGTCGTATCCCAAAATCGATCCAAGAAAGCGCGGACCAGGCTAAGGTTGGCCCGCAACTTCCTCTTCACGATATCCCTCCGGACTGAACCAGGAGGACCGAACGCTCCACGCTCGATCATGGCTCTCTCCTCCGCCGACAGCCGCTCGTAGTGCTCCATCGCCGTCGTGTACCCCGAGAACGACCGGATGTTCCCAGCCTCCTATTATGATTCGAAATAAAGCTATCTTTAGTTTTGAGTAAATTTGAAAGGAAATTTGAACAAAAGTAGAAAGGGGTAGGTAATGAGTTAGGGAATTCCTATTTACCAAGCTCTTCACCGTCCTGTAGGACAAATGACCCTCTGCAGCCCACACAAGGTGCCTACTCTCCCAGGTCTCAGCCCACGCGGGAGCTCCTCTCAGCTGACGACCCCCTCGTCCGAGGTGGGCCCGTCTCGGAATCTCCTCCTCATCAGCGGCCTCCTCCTCGGGAACCTCGTCTGCAGCGGCCATCACCGCGTCGGTGAAAGCCTGCTCCAAAGCCTCCTCAACCACACTGGCGTCTACCTCCATGGGAGTCCTCCCGGAAGTGGAAGCCTCATCACCTGCAACGATAAAGTAAATTTAGGCCGCGTCACATGACGGCGAGCCTTTGTTAAGAAGTTTTCGAGCCTCCGGAGCCCTGAAAACTGTCCTTTCTGGCCATCTTTGGCCATGTTCTCGCCAATTCAATCACTCATGTGACAAATTGGGTCAAGTCAAGTCCGAGTCAAAGCCTAGTCTCGGGTTCAAGTCGAAAATTCGGCAGCATTTCGCTATAATGGCGGTTATGCCCTAGAAAGGTGCCCTGAAAAAGTTGTCACAAACCAAACTTTCGAGATGGTAGGAAGTTTACCCATCATCCAAGGATCCCAAATATCAAATTTCATCACAAATGGGCAATCCTAAGGCCATTTTCGAAGCAATTTACGATCTAGCTGTGAAACCGTCTCAAAATTCGCTCAAGGGCTCAAAACTCGATGAGAATTCAAAGCAAATACATGGTTATGTTCCTAACATTACCTATTATCCATTCCTAGCATCAATTTGGCAAGACAAATCCATTTGGGGGAAAAGGCCCAAATTTTCGATCAAAAGGGTCGAAAACCCTAGATATCGCGGCTCAAAATTCGACAAATACGGATGATTAATGCAAGATTAAGACACATACCTCGATTAGTCATATTTAAAGCAAGCTTTTGAATCCAACCTCGACGGAAATGGTGAAGATTTGAGAGAGAAATTGAAGAAAAATGAGTTTCGAAATAATGAAACATAAACCTTCTGATTTCGCGTTTTTACGCAGGAATTGCCAAATTGGGGAAAAGACGCAGCAGGCGCTGCGCCTCTTCCAAGAGACGCAGCTCTTGCTGCGCCTCTTCCTTTTGTTCCCTCCACACGAATTTTCGAAAATTCGTTATGAGTTCGTTATTTGTGGGCCCATCTTTGGTGCGCCTCTTCTTCAATGCTATTTTATCCTTTTTGGTCCGTTTCGACGATTTTCTTTCGCTTCGGCCCGCATTTTATCCAGCGCGACAGTATTTTGCAGTATTGTCCAAACCCGTTTTATCCCGCGCAGCAGTATTTTGCAGTATTGCTCAGTTTGTTTTGCCCGGTAGCAAAGAGTATTTTGCAAAGATCGCTCACGCAAGACTTCTTCCCCGACGATCAAGATGTTCCTAGTCGTCAGTATATTCCCCAACAAGAGTTCGCTTGAGACCAACGCAAGCAGATTCAACCTCAAGTTTTCTTGCCTGAGTTCGTTTGAGACCGACGCAAGCGGATTCCCCCAGCAGTTTCTACCGACGTCCTGCTGCTTTCAATATTTCTTGTTTCCCCGCGGAGTTCGACAGGGTGTCGTTCTCCGGAAGTTCCTATACTCAAACCTTAGTTACCCTTAGGTCGAAACTCATATTTGGCCTCCTTCCCGTCAATGCTTTCCTTTAGGGTCCCACACCCTAGCACAATCCTTATATATCTTTTAGGTCTTACCCTTAGCTCCCAAGCTCAAACCTTAGCTCCTATGCACCTCCGAAAGCATCTCGAGAAGAAGTCTCAGGTATGGTCTCTTCTTATGGCTGGCGAGCTTCCTTACGTAGTCTAATGGACTTTAAACGACCCTCCCCGATAGTCGACAGACTCTAAAATGTTCCCGACGATAGGTCCTTGGCTCAGACCCCTTGAGCCGCCTCGCGTCGCCATAGTCGTCAGGTTGTAATCTTCGATTGACCTGATGGCTATACTTTGACTTTCGCCTTGTCCAAGCCTCGGTCAAAGTGGGGGCTCAGAGACACCTCGTTTCGCACCCCTCGCGAGACCACCCGGTGATGATTGGGCCGCATGTTTGGTTCGCGGAACGATTTGTGATAATTCGTAAGATTATCGTCAAGTTATTGCTCAAATATTAATGTCAACCTCTTAGTTGTCATCTACGTCCCGATACGGTCGTTTTGGCAGTAATTAGAGTACATTCGGAGTCCGGATCAAAAACCGTCTCCATTTTTCGATGCAATGTTAAATCCCGAGTCGAATGTTCGGAATGTTCCGGATAATTCTATTCCATATTTCTCAAATTTTATCTTTTGGCAAATAATATCCCGTAATATTTACATAAGATATTAAAGATAATCGAATTAATTCCGTCCTACCATAACTTAAACACGGAAATCTTTCTTAAACAGAGGAAACCTCTGGGAACAGACGCAAGCAGTGTCGCGCCTCTTCCAAGAGACGTGGGCTGCTGCGCCTCTTCCCAGTGCCCTTCTTTGCATGATTTACGTATCTTTTTTATATCTTTCCGAGATTCACTTCCAAAGAGTCTCCGAAACCCTATTCCTCCGTGTGATTAGTATAAATAGGAGCCTTCGTTCCTCATATTTCTCACGCGAGTGTCCGCCCTTCTCTTCTCCCTTTGCATTCTAGACTTCGTTCTTACTAATTGGCGCCTACGTGCTTGAACATTCGACCACGTAAGCTCGGATCCTTCCGGGTACCAGCCTCTCCGTTGTATGACCGACCAATTTGACCACTACACTCAATCAATCTAATTAATCAACTTGTTAAATCGTTTTCCTCTTTCGAGGGCACTCTTTCCTTGCATTCGCGTCGAGCATCACTAATCGATCTTCTTAGTTCTTCTCGTTCCGTCAACATGTAAGTCTGAGGGTGTATTAATCTCTCTTTTATTTATTGTATTTTATTATTATTGTATAACAATTGTAAGGTTTATGTCGAAAGTACCTCATTAAAACCGATTTCTAAAACCGTCTTTAAAACCTTTTTTGCGGATTTCCAGTAGACAGACGTCGAGAAAAGACGCAGCAACCGCTGCGCCTCTTCGAAGGGAGCGCGCGCGCCTGCTGCGCCTCTTCGTGAGGGCCGCCAGATTCAGCTTCTTTTCTTCTTCCTCCGTCTCCTGTAATTCGTCTTTCCTTTTTGTTTTCTGTTTGTTCTTTAATTCGTTCGCATGATAGTCATCAATAATTCATATGTATATTATGTATCATTCATCCACATGTTTTAATCGTCATAAATCCGCCTCAAATCCCAAGTAATCAATATTTGCGGGTTTTCGTCATTAATATTCAATTCGAGTTTTAGAGATTCAATTCGTTCATGTTGAGTTTCTGGGATTCATTGTTGATATATTTTCATCTGTTTAGTCCTTAATCCGTCGTCAATTCATCATGTTTAGTTAATAATTCGTTTAGTTAGTTAGTTTAATTAATTATTCATTAACATCGACCCTTCACATAATTAATCCGTTTATTTCCGTCTCATCCATGTTTTACTGTTTTTATGACCATCATTCACATGTAATTAATCCATTAAATCACTTTCATCCGAGTAATAATCTAATCAATCCATTAAAATTTACCAATTAACATTAACGGTTTTGCGATTCGGCCACACAGCCTGAGAACTCACCCTTGGGAACAGACGCAAAGAATCGGCCGCGCCTCTTCCAAAGGGCGCAGTGTTCTTTGCGCTGTTCAGGATGAGTTCTGTCTCTCGAACTCCTTTTTTGCCTTGACGTAGTTTAATTAGTTTACGTATTAATCAACTATTATTCGTATTATCACCTTCATTCGTTCGTAATTCCTTCTTTTATTTCTTTTTCTCAAATTGTCCGTTTTAAAGGTATTTTCGACATAAATCGCCTATTCCAATGTAATTAATGTAATTTTCATTATTGTAATTTATAATTTTTAGTTATTTCTTTCATTGCTTGTATGCTTTCACATGTAAATGAGCATTAAATCCAACTTCGACCCAATTGTGTGCTAATTACGTGTGTCAACCGACTTAGTTAATTCTCACATGCTAGGATTAAAACTTGGATGTTGCATTGCATGCATATAGCCGACGATATATCAAGTACGAATAACTTCCCTAATCATTAGTAGAGGCCGCTATCGAGGCGGGCGGGACTAGGTGTTCGATCAAAAGAGCTTCCTAATACGTACCCTCACCCCTTACTCCAGATCTCCGTGAGCACCCGTGTTCATTGGCATCCACGAGAGTCATTCTAGACATAGAATGCTAAGGGTAACGATTGCTTAGTGTTCATGTCACTACTTTGTGTCTTGACATGACACGAGGTATTCGAACGGTTCCAATTTCCCATAAAAATTGGTGGCGACTCCATACAAAATGCAAACGCTTGTTTTCGAGCCCCTTCACCAAGCGCCCCCGTGGGCGGCCCGCTGTCCACAATGTGCAATTATCATTAACATTTCAACAAGTCCATTAAACTTCACAAACTTATAAAACTTCATATACCACTGACAAAAAACCTTGTTTCAATTCATAAATTGATTCCTTCAATTTACATACCATATGTTCTTTAACTTTCTCAACAAAATCATTCAAAACAGAACAATGAGAATATCCATTTTAGTATAACTTTAAATCATGAACAGTGAAAGACCTAAGAATCCTTTGAAGTGATAGGTAAAACTGTTTCATTTGATATTCACACCTTCTCTTTAGTATAACCCTGTGTCACAAATCTCTCCTTATGTTTCTAACAACACCTTCAAAATCCAACTTTATTTTAGAGATTCACTTTACAACCGACTGGATTAAAAAACAAAACTCACTGGAGTAACAATTAACTCCTAAACTTTATTAGGTATCTTATCGATTGCATCTCATCATACATATATAACCTCCTTATGATTTATCTGCTTGCACAAAATAAATACCTTGTTTATAAGTTATAATCTAAACTATTTCACTCAAGACATAATCAACTTCCCCTATATAGATAACAAAATCACCATAGTTAAATGCTTAAAGCCTTTTTTAAAACACTTTAAAATGTACAACAACATAAGGGTTGTGAAATGACATTATTGGTCATCATACTTCCCCCATTAGAAAAAAATAAATAAATATTTTTCTAATGCATAAATAAAAGACCAACAAACTCATGATGAGACAAATAAGCCTTCTGTTACAACAACAGGTCTCTAAGCCATTCTCTAGAAAATTTAACTGTTATATACTCTACAAATTTTAATCTTTAAAATCTACAGTAGGATAAGTAACAAAAGGATTTAGGAGTGGTTTTAGGATCAAAATTTTCCAGAAAGATTATAAATATAAATTCCCAACTTAACTGTCAGCCCCACACCCAAAAAAAAAAAAAAAAAGTTCAAACTTGGCTTTCATCCATCCATAGTTCATAAGACACTTAAAAAAAGTTTTCAGGTACTGGGTCCAAGATATATAGGGCAGATTTAAAAGCTTTACTTTAGCTATAAGCTGTTAATTTGTATTTCGAAGCAAACTCCTCACCCTATCCTTATTGGTACAATTACAACGCTCAGTCACATGGTTTTATTCACACCGTTTTGTTCAAGAAGACTTGGCATCATATATTGTCCAACAATAAGTATAAAACAAAAAAAAAACTCATATACAACTATGAATCATCATGTTTAATTTGACATAACAACTTTCCAACTCGGTATCATCTTTCAGTCTTAATAATGGTCATACATAAGAAGCTCTAAACCTTAATACTTTAAACTTAACAAGAGCCTTAGAGTTACCACTTATAAGGTAAACATAACCACATCTAGAATCACCATCAATGAACATGATATATGACGTATTTCCACAAATAGTAGTGGTTCACTAATGTTAGTGTGAATATCCTTTAAGAGTTCCTTAAAAATTAAGTTCAGATACAATTTCACATTTGACAAATCCATGAATTTTCTCTTTGGAAACATGGCTAAGAATCCTATGCCATAAAATAAAATAAAATAAAAAAAAAATCTTTGGTCAATCTACTTTAGTTCCAACACTCTCAACATTCAAGAAAATGTAATGGAAAATCAAATCCAATCCAATTAATGCAAAACATCACAAAGGAAAGCATTTTCAATCATATGAGAGTTATGAAATAATTCAACCTTTAATTACAAGTAACCAAACGAAATCCACACATGTCAAATTGCGAAATAGAATCAAATATCGTCTCATATACGACACATAAAGAAAATTTTCTAGAGTCAAATAAAATCCTGAACTAAGCTTTAAGACAACTTCGATGAAATCCACATCAAGTTTCTCGCCATTCATTGCGGACACGCTGACTATAACCTTACTTGGTGTTTATTTATTTTGGGACCCTTTAAGGAAAATACAAATATAAACAAATGATCCACTATCTAATCATCAAAAATGAGGTGACACATCTACTAAACATGATTCAAAACAAACTGAGGCCAATAAATTACATGTCTTTATTATCCTTGCTAACCAGATTTTGTATTTTAAACACTTTCTCAATTTATGGTTAGTCTGGTCGCAAAACCAACAAGTAACTCCAGTAGTAATACTAGATTCTTTATTACTCTTAAGTCTTAACCTCAAGACCTTTTACAAATATTCTTGTATAAATGTTACCTGACTTCCCCTTCGAAAAAAGTTGCTTAATGAATAAGTTCACTGCTTTTCCTTTATCTCATTCCCTTATTTCCTTTTCAATACTCACCCATATAAAATAAGTTCTTGTCGGTCCATGTATCGGTTTGGGCGATAAGCTATTTGAAGTGACTCCTTTCCGGGAAGAGAATTAAGAATTTAACCGACAAGGAATAAACTCAACAACGGGTACTTTGTCTTTAGTAAGATGATATGCACTTCAATACTACTAATCACATCATACATGATTTAAATTAATGAGACAGTCCATCAATTCCGCAATTTTCAGACTTTTTTAAATTCTTTAGCATCAATTCCCATTAGAAAACCTTGAAATTCCCAGACATCGAATTCTTCAATGTCAACATACATAATTCATGTACCAATTCCCACCTATAAAGGTGATAGTCATTTTAAGCTTGAGTACTCTCATGTACGAGTGCAAGAGGTTTGTGCCCAGTTAAGTCGATATATACATATATTAATCAAATAAACCAATGGCCAACTTAACATCATTTTCCACTTAACAAAAGTATTCTCATTTATACTCTTAATAGCACAACTTTCATTGCTCAAAGAAAATGACTGAAACAATAGATCAAGGCCACTATTAGCATGATATGGGTATAACTTTTTCATAACTTTACACAAGAATATGCTAGGGGAGTCGCAATATTCTCACAGGAATTCATATTATATTTTATGCATTCACCTTTGGGCAGAATACACAAAACACAATAACTACCTCCAACAGGAATCATATTATACCTTATGCATTCCCCTTTGGGCAGAATACACAAGACATAATAACTACCTCCAAGTAAATAGACAAGGAAATTTCTCAAAAATAAATCACCTTTGGGCAGATAAATTTCCAAGAAATCAAATTATTACACTTGTATTTACTCAACCACTTACTTAAATTAACTTATACAACTTCCCCCTTTGGGCAGAAAATTATAGAAACTAATTTAAGAAGCACAAACATTAGGAATCCTTATGAATTATTTTAAATATTGATAGATAGCCCGCTTTGGCCAAGCTACCCACCGCAATTAAAATAAATCACCGAAACAATACCCATATATTTACACATGCTATTACAAAACCTATGTAATCTATCGTTTGTTGTTGACATACACACGATTACATGATATTAAGTACAAGTTATATATATGAGTAAACAAACATACAGAAACTATAGAATCATGTACCATTGAAACTTTGTATCGACAACAAACTTTTATTATGTCTTTTACCTATATCCGAAAAGTAACAATTAATGGTGTACGTGTTTATATTTTCCGGAATTTGGATGCACTAAATCCAACCATCAATAAGATTTTGACTTACTCAATAATAACAATTCACTATCCGTTTTGCATTAAACAAATCAGATCAAAAGCATTAGAAGGTGTTTTGTGAAAACACAATACAACGCCACTATGAAGTTTGGGAATTTTGGTAAGCTTGCAGTGAGAATATATGGAAAGATAGACTAGAAGTAAACCAAAAGTACAAGCCACTATGACGTCTTTGATAAAAACGACTTATTGCTTAGCTATTAACTTTATAGGAAAACATGTGTATTCATTAGAATTCCTCATTAAACATGAAACATGAACCACGTGTAATTTATTTGACAAATATCAATCATAAGCGTGTTAAAAGTGATCGGATGAAAATTTAGATAATCATCAATAATTATTGCCGATCAGGAGAAGAGGGAAAAATAATTATTGAACAATAAACCCTAATACAATCTAGCTCTGATACCACATGTAAGATAAATTATAAGGATCATTGTATAGGGTACATACCTTTAGCGGAAGCAATAGTCAGATCGTCTGAAGCGTATAATAATAATAAGTAATAAGATGATTAGTATACTAGGATCTTCTCCTCCCTCTTCTAGGTTTTCCTTATGTTGACAATCAATGGGGCATGTCAACCCAATAACCTATTTATATAGGTTAGAGGTATTCTAGACGAGGAAAGAGACCTAGCCATAATAGAACCGTATTTGGGCCCCCATCAGCCGCCCATCGTATAATAAAGCAGTTTTCTACACTTATCAAGATCATCACATCACACTATGTACTTAACGCATCGATCGAGCATGACCTATGCCCAATGGATCATATAACTTTAGTGGGCTTTACCGGTCACATTCAACCCGTTTTCATAAATAAGAAAACCGACTAATGGAAGTCCAAATCCAACAAGATTTTTACAACTTCTCGGACTCTATTAATTTCATCAAAAGATTTAGTTTTTATCTAATACCTACAAGGTCTTGTAGTTCATAATTTATCGTCCTTTTATTCTATTCATTCCTACAATTAGGTCGTACGGGAAAGAGGAATTTTTAGGCCACAAATTCTTATTTAAGACGGCACTACCGTCTTAAGCTTAAACGGTCAAGTATCATATCACTTGTTTGTATATGAGACAACCGGGAAAGTATCATATCACTTGTGTATAAATGAGACAACTATATTGTTTTTTTTTTTATACATTCTTATATACACAAGTGATATGTTTTGACCCTTTGTAAGCATAATAGGGATACTTACTAATTTTAGGCTCATTCCACGTGACCAATCTCAAACTGAGTCTGCAATTTATACTCCCTCTGTCCCGGTCATTTGTTGTCCATTTCCATTTTGGGATGTCTCAGTCATTTGTTGTCCTTTCTATTTTAAGAATGAACTTGATGAGTAATTTGATCATTCTCATTCAATTTGTTCCACTTGTCATTTAGTTATTGGCCTTTTCCTCATTCCTTGGTGTTTGTGCCAAAACGAAAGGACAACAATTGACCGGGACGGAGGGAGTAGTTTTTTTGATAAGATATCTTGATTCTAAAATTACATGTAACATATGTAATAACAAAATTATAAAAATTTAATTTATGGTGTTAAAGTTTGTTAAATTTGATGATATAAGTCCTCAATACAATGAAACTCATTTATTTATTTTTCTTTTCTGATCTAGAATTAAAAAATATCATGGGCTTGAGCTTAAGTGAAAGTTGTAGAAATGGGTTATCTAGTATACCAGATGATCTGATTTGTCAAATACTTTCATTACTTGCGACGAAAGATGCTGCTGTTGCTAGCCTATCATCAAGGAGGATGAGAGCTGCTTTTATGCGGAGGACAACCCTTGATTTTGACGATTCACCTATATCTCATTGTGCCGATAATAATCCCCAACTTATTGAACGTTTTCAAATTTTTAAGCTGTTTGTGGATAATGTACTCCAAGCATCCCAAACCATTCATCTTAGCAAGTTTACACTTACATTTGGAGGAGACGTGTCAATCAAGGCGCATCACCATTATCAACGGCCTAAAACTTGCGGTGTACATTGTTTCCCTGATTTGGAATCTACCCATGTTAATGCATGGATAAGCTTTCCGTTAAGTTGTCGTGGTGTTAAGGAGATTGAATTGTGTTTTCATGTGAGGAAACCTGATAAGCTTCCCTCAGCTCTTTTTACTTGTGAAACATTAGAGGTGTTGAAGCTCGATACAAATCTTGGTTTTGAAGTAATTTCTAGTATGCCGTCCTTTAGTTTTCCAAACTTGAAAGAACTTGAGTTGTGTTCGATTACCATACTCGAGGATGACTTTGTGACTAGGCTAGTTTCAAACTGCCCTGTACTTGAAGAACTTTATATGGATTGCTGGTGGGTGTATGGGAAATCGATTATCATATCGTCACCTTCACTCAAGAAATTGACTCTATATGTGAGTACGGAAAGCGAATGCATTAGCAACGATGCCATTTGCAGTATTGATACTCGTAATTTACAGTATTTTAAATATTGTGATTACTTAGCAATGAAGTACTCTGTTGCAAGTATGGAGGCTCTTGTTGGAGCTTCGTTTCACATTTCGGACCGTATCATCACTGGTGAAGAATCTTCTAATAGCATCCTTACACTACTAAGAGCTGTGTCAAATGTTCAGCGTCTAAGTTTGCAGTGCGTATGCATGACGGTTAGTAGATCTCTAGAACTCTTACGTTATATTTGATCGTTTCAACTGTTACCTTATTTGTGATTACGTACCACTAAATTTTTCAGTTCAAATGAATGCAAAGATGTAAAAATTCTTTGGCTTTAAAGTACGTTGAAATTATGCAAAATAATCTTCACTAACCTTTTCAAAATTGTGGTATTTTGGTGAGTCGGTCTTGATTCAATACCATGCACGCGGTTAAGAGCGTGTGCATCCTACTCTATCAGCTGACCCAACCAGTGATCCATCATCATAGATGAGAGTGAGAGTCGTCAAGGTTGGGTGCCTGCCAAGATACCTTTAAATTTTGGTCTGATTGTGTCCGTTGCTCTTTGCATGAAGGTTTTGTGTCACCAGGACTCAAGGAATCAACTGCCAGTGTTCCATAATCTTACACATCTGAAGCTAGGTGAGAAGTCAGAAGACGAATGGGTAGAAGTGGTGTTGGAACTTCTGAATTGCTCACCTGTCTTAGAAACACTTGGATTTCCAGAGGTTAGTATGTACTCCCCATTGCTTTTTCATTTTCTACATATTTGTTTTGACACACAAAGACAAGGAAAGAGTAGGGTGTCGTATTAAAATAGAAAGTTAAACAATTGACTGAGACACCCAAAAATGAAATTGATAAACAAATGGCCTGAAAGGAGGGAGTACATGAATTGGTATTTGGCTTCTACTGGCCCAAGGCCGCCAAATATTTGCTACTTCAATTTTCGTCCAAGATCGCCACCAGTTAATTCATGTACAAGATGTCTTGGATGATATTGATCTCACCCCTTCCTTATTTTACTACTATTGGTAGACCTTGCTACCTTAGGGCACTATGGTAATTATAATTGTATGTGCAGGGAATTATTTGGGACCCCAATCCTCGATATATTTATGATGGTTATATAGAGATGGTGGAGTCAGAGCAAGAGTTCTGAGGAGTCTATTGATCGAATACGAAAGAGGGGGGTGAATTGAGTATTAAAACGATGACCACTTTTTCGAAATATATGATGTAAAATTAATTGTTTGATTTTATTGATTAAAATTAACTAATTAATTTACTAATAATAAGCGCAAAATCGAAATAACAAAAATAAAGAGAGAGAGAAGAGAGACACACAGGATTTTTGAAGTGGTTCAGTTTCACAAGTCGAAACCTACGTCCACTATTCTCGATTAATAATTTTTAGTACCTTTCTCCGGATTACAAAAATTATCAATCCACTCGTATAATCAACTATATGATTATAACTCAGATTGAGTATCACTAAATACTCTAGGTTGCTCTTACGTTAATAAGAAAAGTACAACGATAAATACAAATCTCACGTTATACGAGTGAGTACAATATCTTGTGTACTTAGTATCCTATAACGATTTCTCTTCGAGTGATTGACAAATATGATGCGCAACTTTTGTATAAGCAAATTGTAAAATAAGAATTAAAGCTCAAAGAATTTTGCTTAAAATATTTTTCTCTCTAACTCTCTAAGTGTAGATGTGTGTGTCACTTTTAATTGTTGAATGAATGAGAGTATTTATAGTTGTAGAGAATTAGGGTTTAGAATATTCTGGAATGTATAAAACCCTAAACGACTTGATGAACAAGTAAGAGGCAAGGAATGGAGGAATTCGGCCTCCTAGGGTTTCGGCCACTAGGGTTCGGCCGGCCCATTCGGTCCAATCGGCCTCCATAGTCCACAACAAATCGAGATAGAATTTAGTTAAAACCCTAGGTTGCATGACGACATAAATATCGTGTTACAAACCAATAGTTTATTCAACTTAAATTCTTATTAATTAATTCCAATTAAAATAAATACTCTCTTATTTTTATAAATCACTAAAAATATATTTTCCAAAAATTAACGCATCATTTTTGTCTAGCAATGAAGTTATGGCTATGAGGTCATAACTTCACTAACCTTTAAATCAAACAAAGTAAAACCATTACCGGATGACGACCTATACTATCTAATCTTCAGTAGATCTTCAGTAAACGAATCGTCTCTTCACAAGTCTCTCATCTTGAGTCTCGTGGTTGTTATTTGGTCTTGATCTTGAACATTACGATCAAATGTCTTTGAAGTAAAACCTCCTTGGTCCAATACTTCAAGCTTGCGTCATTGTAATTGTTCCTTTCTAAATAAAGACTTAAGCACACAATTACACGCATATGTTTATAATATTAAGTCCACATACAAATCATTACTGTCATTATCAAAACAACTAATTAGGACTAAAGGTCCAACAAATTCCCCCTTTTTGATGATGACAAGTCTCCTATGATTTGTGTCTAAGTCTAGTTCCCCCTCAACATAATACTTCCCAAATTATAGAACACTTGAGCGCAGAAACTAATAATCTTTTCAAAGTTATAACTATAGAACGCCTAGAGAGAATTAACTTGAGACGGTCGCAAATCATAAAAACAATTCCCCCTCTTGGCATCATTGAAAAGATGAGAACAAACATAAAACGACTAGAATAATATATTATGAGACAAGAATTAATCATGAAAAACATATTATATTTAACGCAATCTAGTTCTTAATTAGCATAATAATATTATAAACCTGCAATCACACAAGGAATAAAATGCGGAATTGAAAGAGCTAATATCCATAAGAATGGATTTTTATTGTGAGCAAAGGAATTAAAAAGATAAGGCTAGGTTGGATTGGTTAGGGCGAGATGGTCACGGGTAGTGTGGGCTCGGCGGTTGTGACCTAGGACGGGTCCGAAATTCCAAGTCCTCGAGTCGCGCGTGACAATGGTCTAGGAGTGCAGCTTCAGCAGTCAATCGAGTATCGAAGTTACCAATCCTCAAAGCCATAGCTTTAACTGCTTCATATATCGTATGCATCTCAGACCTCATCTCCTTTCCAGATTGCAAGAGCTCATCACCAAACTTAACCAAACTATCCAAACCTTCCCTCATAAGAGTAGACTCGGAGTGTGTTCGCACGGCAGCCTTAAGAGCATTATCGATTTTCGTGTCAAATCGTGTTAACACGGTGTTTAGATGAGCCGGGCTAATACTACTTGGTCCACTAGTATCAACTCTTCTTTCCTTTTTAATAAGCTCAAACAACTCACCTAATTTCTTGTCTTGCTCATTAATCCTTCCAAGAATAGAAGTAAAATTTGATTCCATCTTAGAATCCAACATCTCAAAACTTATATTGCTTTTTCCTCCTTTTTCTCCTTTTTCTCCTTTTGTTTCAAAACATAATTCCGGGCCATTAATAACGAGCTTCATATAATATAAATAAGGATCGCTCATCTCGTCATTTGTTATAAATCCACAACTATGCTTCCCAATAACTCCTTTCTTCTCTAAAATTCGTGAGATCCAATTCCCATAAGGCAAACTTAAAGTAGAAGCTAAATCATCCATCTTAGCCGTTACACTAGCTTGTATAATTTTATGAAACACAAGCATAGGTAGACTAACCTTTTCTCCTTCAAGCCAAGCCTTCATAATAATCATCTCATGAACCCCGAATTTATCTCTACCTTCTTTTCGAGGAACAATGGTAGTCCAAAGAAAGTTCAAAAAGAACCTCAAAGATGGCGACAATTTAGTTGTTAAAATAGTCTCAGACGAAGTCGCATCTTGTTTGAAATACCGTTTCACTATTAACCTGTCATCAGGTGACATACTTCCCCATTCTACGCTTGGATTAATTTCGATTCCTCCTTCAGGAACTCGAGCCAAGTCACAGAAATCACCAGGTGAGACACGTATAGATGTCTCATTAACCACAGCAAATAAATTTCCTTCCTTAAATTGAACAGTAGCATAAAATTGATATACCTCAATAGGAAAGACTGGACCACTTACAGCAACAATATTTTCCCATCCTTGATCTTTGAGAAAATTCCTGAAAAACCCAAGTGCTTTATATTTCTTTAACCAATCAATCGAATATACTCGTCCTGCGTGAATGCGATATTGAGCAACTTGATTGATATTCCTTCGTTCTATTTGAGTTAATCGAAGATTATTCAGTCCATTGTTGGTGTAATCATCCATATGCTGTGCGTAAAGAACACGTGAAGAACCATCTTGAAGTATATAGCTCTCAGTTTTCGAGCTTACCTCAGTTTCCGAAACTAATTTTCCCTTACCCTTAATCAATTTTCGTCTTTTTGTGAGGTTGTCGGGTAGGTCGACGGCGGACCGTGGGGAGCGAGGGGTTTCGGGCGGTGTGACGGAGCGCGTGGTTCTCGGGGGTGATTGGGTTACCTTCTTTCTAACAACAACATGTTTCTTGGATTGAAAACGGGTTGTAGGTTGATTTGTCATTATTAATCTTGAATGTTTTGAAAAAGTATTAGGGAAGAAGATAATTGAATTGATGAGAATTATGGAGAGATTAAAAGGGTTTAAATAGCATAAGGAATTTGTGTTTTGGTAACAATAGAATACTTAAAGATAGAGAATAATACCAATTTCCTTATTATTTTTTTTTCTTTCGGTGCCTTCCTTTCCTTTTTTTTTCGCACTTTCCTCTTTTTTTTTTCGCACTTTCCCTTTTTTTTTCGTGCTTTTCTTTTCTTTTTTTTTCGTGCTTTTTTTTCGCAACTTTTTTTTTCGTGCTTTTTTATTTTATTTTTCCGGCACTTTTTTTTTTTTTTCGTTTTTGGTATTATCCCCTAATTCTTATATGATAGGAATAAGATAAGAATCCTCTAGTTTGTGTTTAGGCAGGATTGTAAGAGGTGGTTACAAGATATAGCAAGGATAGAAATTTGTGTAGGAATATAATAAGATAGAATTATCTTTATTATATTTAGGCATTTTATTGTAGATTTTGTCGAATTTTTGTAAGAATATGTGATCATACAGAATATAAAATATTACCATACACATAAGCAAGATATAACACGTAAAATAAACATTATTTAACATAATTAAACTTGCAACAAAAATATACGGACACAATCGTACAATCTCATCTTCCTAGTCAGTCATTCAGATTCCCAGACATAAGTATGACGGATTTAATTATCGCTAATTAAACCAATCTCAAGTCTCAATAACTCAAAGCGTTTTCTAGCTAATGGCTTAGTCAAGATATCAGCCCATTGCCTTTCGGTACTACAAAATTCAAGTGAAATGTTGCCTTTCTCTACATGATCTCGTAGAAAATGGTGTCGAATATCTATATGTTTGGTCCTCGAGTGCTGAGTAGGGTTCTTAGAAATTACTATAGCACTCGTATTGTCACACATAATAGGCATACGACCTACATTTATACCATAATCACATAGTTGTTGCTTTAACCAAAGTAATTGAGAACATACCAGTCCAGCAGATACATATTCGGCTTCAGCAGTAGACATTGCAACTGAATTTTGTTTCTTTGATCCCCATGTGATAATACAAGGTCCAACAAACGTTGCATACCCAGAAGTGTTTTTCCTATCTAAAGAGCATCCTGCATAATCTGCATCTGAATACCCTACTAGATCGAAATTACACTCAAGTGGATACCATAAGTAAAAATTAGATGTACCAATTAAATATCTCAAGATACGTTTAACTGCAATCATATGTGACTCTTTAGGACACGATTGATATCGCGCACAAACACATACACTATACATTATATCAGGACGACTTGCAGTTAAATATAAAAGTGAACCAATCATACATCGATATGTAGTCTCATTGACACACTTACCATGTTCATCTATAGTTATCTTCTTTTCAGGTACCATAGGTGTATCGTAAGATTTTGCATTTTCCATACCGAATTTTCGAATCAGTTCCTTGATATATTTCTGTTGGTGTATCTTTATACCATCCTTTGTTTGTTGAATTTGTAAGCCTAGAAAGTACTTCAATTCTCCCATCATGCTCATTTCAAACTCAGAAGTCATTAGATCTGAAAAATACTTGCACAATTTTTCATTAGTAGAACCGAATATAATATCGTCTGATACCCGTCGCTGTGAGTACCAAAGATAATATTTATAAACTCCTATTAAGACTAACCTAGGCTAGTGGTAACAGGGTCGATCCACAAGGAGGCAGTTGTAAACTTTGGTTGTTCTATGATCAGTCTAAGGTAACTATTGTGGGGGTTGGTTGAATTGGTCTATAACTAATAACAATAAGAAGAAAATAAACTAAAGATGTGGATTAAACAGATAAAAGGAAGGTACTAGGATGGTCGGGTCATTACAGCTTCGGCGGCAGCAAACTAGGTCGGTCTGAATCAAACACAAGTAAGGCGGGAAATAAGAGGTCCTCTCGGTCCACTCCTAACAGATAGCATCTCTCGATCTCGCTATAGGTCCCTAATGTCACTAATACTAACTTTCGTCCTGAAAAGTGACTAATGGTCTAAACTATACCTATCTTTCGATCTTTAGCACAGTTTAGTCGAATTAATTGATGGTCAAATAACTACCCTACCTCTCGGTCTAATGGGTCGATCACAAAAGAGGTATCTAATGGTCGCATGCATTCAACTCGTCGATACAAGATTAAAAACAATTAAAACGAAAGTAACCTTACAAGGTCAGTCGATCGACCAACTATGTCAGTCGATCGACTGACACGCGGGTTCATTCCATATCTAACCTATTGCCGCCTAGCCATAACTCGCCTACATCCTAGCACTACAGGTTTAGCTACTCATGACGAAGGTAAAAACAACATATAAACTAATGACAATTATGGAATTCATGTTTGATGTAAATAACAATAATAATGAAGCGATAATTGGCTTTGGGGAACGCTAACTATCAATTCTATACTACTAAAAGCAATAAACGGAAATAGGGCAGAATGAATACCGAAAATTCAGAGGAAGATTAAGATTAAGAACTGAAAGATCCGATGCAAAGTCGATATATCAAACCCTAATTGCGAAATTAAGCTAAGTTATTATGAAGAGAAACTTAAATAAAACTTGATGTAAAAACTCTGATAAAAGCTAGATCCCCCTGTTCGATATGCTGCTATTACGTTATATAGGAACTAACGCAACAACTTATTCCAAAACCTAAAACTTCACGGGCTTTCTAAATCTCGTCTGGAATCGAAGTCTGGT
Organism: Silene latifolia; assembly: GCF_048544455.1. NCBI lineage: Eukaryota > Viridiplantae > Streptophyta > Magnoliopsida > Caryophyllales > Caryophyllaceae > Silene > Silene latifolia. The sequence goes on from NC_133536.1 coordinate 88,396,854, forward strand.
CGATCGACTGAAGATGCGGCGTCGATCGATCAATATCGCAAACAAAAGTAGCTTCGGGAACCGAGCCTTGGTCGATCGACTGACTAGGTTGGTCGGTCGACTGGCTGAGCTGCTTACTTGACTTCTTTTAACTCGTGGACTTGTCTTTCGGGCCTTGGATTGCGCACCAAGCTTGTTCCTTAAGCGGTTCCTTTACGTCATTTGCAATGCAGCTTACTCGGAAACAGATTTGGCTTGATTTCCCGCTAAATTCTCCACATTTCTGCAATAAAGTACAAAAGCACGAAAGTAGAGGAAAATAGAGAAATATGGGCATATATAGCACAATTGAGCTCTGAAATGCGTGTAAAAAGAGATGTAGAACATCATATAAATGACACGCATCAAATCTCCCCAAACCAAACCTTGCTTGCCCCCAAGCAAGAACTAGACTCGATCTAATGACCTAATGGAACGAGTTCAAACTCAGAGCGAAATGCAAACTGTAAGGCCTAAACCAATTTAATGCATAACCAACAATCAACTAGTAATATGAATCATGCAAACGAATTATAAAGTCGTCAAAAAAACTGCTGAACCGTTGACTATAGAGACTTATCAAATCGGACTCTCGCGGGTCGCTCAAATCACTCAATTAAGAACAGGTGATATATTCGTAAGATAGAAAGAATTAATTTTGTAGTGACTCTCACCTAACTACGACCTATGAAGACATGCCAGCAATAAATTATGAAGATGACCTCTATGACCGTACATATGCATTCCAACCAAACAGATGACCATTGACACATGCCGAGGTATAATTATGGAAATGTGAGGTATGGGTAAGAAGAGGCAAAACATATTATGGTAAAGTGGAGGTACAGGTGATCAAGCTAGTACCAAAACGGAACCAAGTGACAAAATCCAACTTCTTGCTCAATAACGAACGAAACGGTGCTATAACGAGCACAAAACTCACAATCTCCAACTATCAAATCAATAAAACTCCCCATAGGATATAAATGAATCATGGGAGCAAAAAATCGCCAAAAGATAAGGATAAAGTATGCGAATTGATTTTCTTTTTCTTTTGTTTCACGCACACGTCGATCGATCGATTGAATGAGCAATCGATCGATCGCTTTGCTGATATAGAAACTCTTTTTTTTTTTCATTTTCATTTTTCTCTTTTTTTTTTTCTTTTCTTTCTTTTTTCTTTCTTTTTCTTTTTCTTTCTTTCCTTTTTCATCTCAACAGAGCATATGCCACCAAAAATGAATAACAATCCCAAAAACACAGACTACTAGCTTGACAAAGGACAGGCTAAATGTAGGATGTAGAAAATGGGACAAAAAGGGATATTTTTGGCAGATGTGGAGCTTATGGGTAAAATGAGAAAAGGAAACCTCTACCACATGTGTCAACTAACCACAAACCGAATGCATACAGGTATTAAGTAGATCAAATTCATAATTATGCAAATTAAGGAAACATGCCTCATAAGGAGTACTACTCACATTCCTAAATAAACTGGTCATGAATGACACCAGTTGTAGGCTCTAATAACTCAGAAATATGATGTAGCTTGCCAATTATTAAAGTCAAGTCTCAGGCTCAGCAAATAAATTTAACGAAAACTCGTAGGTATGCACTTATGATTCTACTAGTAACATGTAAGTCAAGCAAGGCTCAGTGCAAAACAATTGCAAATGCTAAATCATCATAGAAATACTACCGTTCCGACTCGACCTATATGCTAAAATAAACGTGCATTTTATGGAAATTTTTGAAATTTTTCAATTTTTTTGATTTTTCTGTATATATATGTGAAATGAAATAAACAATGCAAAACAAAAAGTAAACGTGAATGCAAACATATGATATGCGACGCAAAACCCTTCCCCAAACCAAATCGCACAATGTCCCCATTGTGCAAAATCATGTAATGAAGAAAAATGGAGAAACGGGAATTTGCGAGAAATGGGAAATAAAACACAATGACATAAAGGAAAGACTTGGGAACTCACAAGACTTTAAGCGCAAAAGGAAACCTCCCCAAACCAGCGTGAGCTAGGAGGTTCAGAGAGCAGAGCAGATGCTACCGACAAGAGTGCCGAAAGACAATCAAAACCACGCATAAGACGGAAGAAAGCAATTTTGGAACGTAAATATTGTGCATAAATGAGACAAAAGAAGAAATAGACAATTCGACGGAAAATAAAGTGGAGTAGGAGACTCCCTTAAATCCGCATATCGACCAATCACAGCAGGGGAGAGGTCGTGGACGCATATAGCAAGAAGAGTAGATCGATCGATCGACCTACGAGAGGCGATCGATCGACTAAATGGCGAGAACAAGAGCTCTCGTAAGTCTCAGTTGATCGATCGACCAAAGATACCAATCGATCGATCGAAAACACTTCTTCGCAGATGTCTTATTTCTTCGTAATTGCTCAATGATTTGAGCTTATAAGCTCTAAATACCTGCAAATGCACAATAGTACGCGCCAAAATTGCAAACCCGTAACGAAGTCTATAGTACTTAAAAATCCTAAGCAAACGAAAATAAAAGCGAAGTTTTCGCGCACACAAAAGCAATAAAAAAAATGGTTCGAAAGCAATAAAATGAAGTTTATAACGAATTTGATCAACTAGTAGTTGATCAAAAAGGACCATGGTATGGCCCACTTCGTCGGCTTTTGGCTACTAGAGGTAGCTTCAATGGTGCTCATCTTATCAGTTGCACCCTTCCCAGCTTCGACAGACGGAGAATTGGTGATCGGCGTCGTCATCTTCCCAATCAAGGACTCCCTCGGAACCATGAGTCCAAATCAGCCCCATCTCACCTTGGGCGGCTCATCTTCTACTTCTTCATCAGTCCCATAGCTTAGACAACCAAGACCTCCTCTTGAAACGACCGCTCTGTCGCACTGGAGCATCCAGCGCTCTTCCTTCCCAAACCAGCTCTGCGATGTCTAAAACAATGATTCTTCCTCCTTTTGCTCCCGATCGGGGCGGAGGGGTTAACACAAAGAATAGGAATAGGGACAGCAATTCGGGAAGCACAAAGTACGATCTCTTTTCGAGACCGTATTACAAGTAATGAGCCACATGGCATCCTTCTTTTTAGTAGGTTGGGCAAAAACGATAGAATGTTTCCCAACCTTGAAGGTCAAGGTTCCTAAACCGACGTCAATAACTGCACCGGCGGTGTGCAGAAACGGCCTTCCTAAGATGATCGGTATATGTTCATCCTCAGGCATATCTAGGACTACAAAGTCGACAGGGAAGAAAAACTTCCCTATCTGGACGGGTATGTCCTCTAGGACTCCTATAGGCTCGACCGCAGATCGGTCAGCCATCTGAACTGTCATCTCAGTAATTGCAAACCGGGTCAACTTGAGTCTCCTAGCTAAACTCAAGGGCATGACACTTATACTGGCCCCTAAGTCACACAATGCCTTCTCAATTGAGAAGGTACCTACTTTGCAAGGGACAGAAAAAGCTGCCGGTCCTCTAACTTGAGGGGCGCGGTGTGAGACAGATAAGAACAAGACTCCTTTGTGAGTGCGATAACAGGTGTGCACTTGTTTCAAGTGACCGCTTTTTGACAACAGTTGTTTCATAAATTTGGTGTAAGCGGGTACTTGGTTAACTAACTCAAGGAAGGGGACTTGCACATTAAGACTACGGATAACTTTCTCAAACTTATTGAAAGATACCTGTTCTTTGGTCGGCACGAGTCTCTCCGGATATGGGGCTGTAAGGAGCACCTTAGCCCTCTCTTCTAATTCGCGTGCGCCGGCGTCCTTGGACTTTGGCTGAAAGTCCGTCACCTTCTCCTTGTTGAAGCTAGACCCTTCCTTAGACCGTCTCAAATGAGACCCATTGACCGTCATTGGATCGAACTTCGGAGCCGGGACCGACCCATCGCATTCGGCCCGCCCTAAAATCTTCGGATCGTGGTACCGGAACAAGTGATCTCGTAAATTATTTGGCATTAAAGGACGAGATTCTTCAAGATCAGCGATATTGGTCGATCGACCAACCTCCTCGCCGATCGATCGAATGGAATGCCCGATTCGAAGCTCTCAGAACCCGCACCTCGATCGATCGACTAGGTATATCGATCGATCGATCGATTTTCTGTGACGTCTTTTTCTTTGAATTGTTCGTTGAAGCTTTCTCTTGGCTTGTTTCTGGCTCATCTTTCTCAACAGCATTCTCAACCATGGCAGGACCGTCAAGGGTAGACCCGCTCCTCAAGGTGATAGCATTTAGGGTCTCCTTTTGTTCGGGTTGAGTGGGTAAGTGTCCGGGAGTTCGAGTGTTGCTTTTGCTAGCTAGTTGAGCAATTTGGCTCTCAAGTAGCTTCATCCCGGCCTCTCTTGCTTGGGACTCCTTTAGCAGCAGATTCTTGAGCTCAGAAAACTCAGAATTTTGTGATTGTTGCTGCTGCGGCACATAAGGAGGCTTCGGCACGCTTTTGTTGCTTTTGATGAGGCGGAACATACTACATTCTGCTTTGTGGCGGAGGTTGAGTTGGGTTTTGGACATTCTCGGCTTCTCCAACTCAAGTTCGGATGCGGTGGCTCGTAGTAAGAGTTGTTCTGCCTATAGTGTTGAAAGGCAAAGACACATGATTCAAAAGGGCTAGGGCGTTTTTCGAGACATGGCCCTCAACTCCACACCTTTCACAGACGAAGGGACCGTCCTGCACAGCATTGACTTGGTAGATCCCACCTTTAGATGCTCCCCCTAGCTCATATTTGTCGAATCTCGCGGTAAGAGCCTCAAGTGCAGCAACAGAGGAGGATTCAACAGCTCTCCTCTGGTTCCCTCTCGAATTCCCATACTCGGCCTTGTGGGTAGCTAGATCGTCAATGATCTTCCACCCCTTGGTTGCTCCTAAATTTTCAGCAAATCTCCCATGGCAAGCAGCATCCAAAATGGCCCTCGATCGTCGTACAACCCATTGTAGAAATGATTGCACAAACTCCATTTTGCAATCCCATGGTGCGGTATGGTCCGCACCAATTTCTTGAATCGGACCCATGCCTCGTGGAAATTCTCATCTGGCCCTTGTTTAAAGCCCGTAATTTGAGCTCTAATGGCGATCGTCCTTGAAGCAGAGAAGTACTTCTTGTAGAACGCCAATGCCAGTGTATTCCAATCGTGATCTCCGAACGGTCTTATCCAAATCCCTATACCATTCCCTTGCGGCATCACGAAGGGAAAAGATGAACATGGTCTCCTTGATTTGATCCCGGGTCACGCCATTTGGTGGGGGAATGGCGCTGCAAGAGAGTCAATGAAAGTCTCCATGTGCTTAGCCGCATCTTCATTTGCAGCTCCCCAAACCGGTTTCTCTCGACCATAGTAATGTAGGCGAGGCTTTGGTTCGAATTTCCTGGCTTCTCCTGGTAATTCGAACCCTTTGTACAAGTCGGCGGCTGTTGGCTCCGAAAAACTAGCTATACTCGCTTCCTCGGCCATGACTGAGATTTCTGGAGAGGTAACTGTTTCAGCCGAAGAGGTGGGTGAAGACTGTTGGTCTTCTTCAAACAGATCGTGCTCTAGATAGCTTGACAGAGTACTCAGCTCTTCCTCTGTCGACAATATCCTTCGTGCTCGTCTCAACCCGCGCAAAGATTTCTCTACCCAGAGTCAAATGGTAGTAATTCTCCACCCCGTGACTGCGCATAAGATGAAACTACAACAAGAATATAAGAAAAGTTTAAGGAACAAAAGTCCCTTAAACTGAGAAAGACTGAAAACAAAAACAACTAAAGTTAGGACTATTGCCTCCCCGGCAACGGCGCCAAAATTTGATGCGGTCGTTTCTACACCAAAAATAAAATACCTAAAAACAACTAACAGAAGCTAGCAGTAAGTAGGGTCGATCTCCACAGGGAGGCTATTTTGCTAATTATCTGTTTAATTCGGTCTGTCAGGGTGTCACAGAACTGGGGGTTTTGAATTGATTCAACTAAACTAGAAATTAAAGCAAAGGAAAAGAATTAACAGAATATGCGCCAACATTTGATACAATAGACAATATACCGCAGAACAATCTAAACTAGCTTGACAAGGCAGGCTAAATTTGGAATGTAGTTAAGGGTCAACAGGCAAATTTGGCTAATGTGGAGTTTATGGGTAAAAATGAAAGAAAGGGAAAATGTAAGCACCTCCCTGCATGTGACACCAACCACTAACCCGAATGTATGACGGCAAAAAGCAATTGAATTTCATATATGTGCAAATTAATGATACATGATATGCAAGGAGTAACTACTCACAATCCTACATGAAACTGGTCACAAATGACACCAGTTTATAAGGCTCTAAATCTTAGAAATTATAAGTAGGTTGCCAAAATTTCAGGTCAAGTCTATTCGTTCAGCTTAATTAAACATTAACTCGTAGATTATGCAATAAGACAAAGCTAAAAGATAACAGTTCAATGCAAGGCTTAAGCAAAAAGACAGTTATAGAGCAATATCATCATGGAAATCTACCGTTCCGACTCAACCTATATGCTAAATTAAACATAAAATTTTTTTTTTTGAATTTTTATGAATTTTTTAATTTTTATGAGATTTTTATGCATTTAAACAAAAATAAACAACAATGCAAACATAAATAAAACGTGATAACTGAAATGCAATAAAAACAATATGCAGACGCAGATATGGATGCATAACCTCCCCAAACCAAACCGTACAATGCCCCCATTGTACCAAAACATGGAAAGGAAATGCAAACTAAAGGAGAAAGAGAGAGTAAAAAGCGGACAACTCACAAAATGCGCGAATAAGGGGACCTCCCCAAACCGACCATGAACATGGGAGGTTGCTAAGGGCCCGGAAAACCGTCTCAGGAAACTAATCCGAGTCAAAAACACTCGATGGCCGTCCAACAGTGGTCGATCGAATGAATGGGCGCTCAAAAACTGCTCGATCGAATGGAAACTAGGTCGATCGAGTGGTTTCAGTTCTGCAGGGGGTCGATCGAGTGGGTTATCTGTTCGATCGAGAGGATCTCTCAGCTAAGGTGCTCGATCGAGTAGAATGACTACTCGATCGACTGGTCCTCGATGAATTCCTGCAAAATGCAATGAAAACAGCCCGCAAACTAACAAAATTAAGCTTACTGAGATAGTCTATGGTATAAAACCATTTATTACAACTGAAATAAAATAAAAAGCAAAATAAAATCGCCGGGTTGCCTCCCGGGTAGCGCTAGCTTCAGTCAGGTCCCAGCTCGACCTTCTTTTCTTTGAGGCTCTCTAATTAATCACAATCAAAACAGCTCAAAGCGCGCAACAACCTGTCAAATATTTGCGCATGTGCTACACAAAAATGTAAGTAGCACCATAAAAAAAGTGATAGTATAGGAAATTAAAATGTAATAACATTTAAGTCTAACAAATTTCCTATGATGGCTCCTAAAATCATTCACAAAATAATTCGCCCTCCGCCTAAGGGCGAGAATATAAAAGCTCAAATTATCCGCAGGTGGAAAATTAAAGAGCTCAGGAGCAATTAACTCAAAAATAACGCGAGTAGAATTAAGATGCTCAGACGGGTATGAACTGTGAGGTGGAGGAGTCTGGTCTACTAAGGGAGAAGGTGGATAATCGTCCCAAATGCATGGGGCGGTAAAGTCAAATGGGTCAATCGGGTCCTCTATAATAGGTTCATCTATAATATCGTCATACACATCCCAATTAACCTCAAGACTCTCAAAATTTTCCTCCTCACTCTCCTTATCGCTAGACTCGTCAAGTTGGAGATTCTCAAAGAGATCCTCCAAATCGGCCTCACTATCAGTGCAAGAATCATAAATGGGTTCTAAACTATCCTCATAAAAAGGATTGTCAACCACGCTAATGGTCTCCTCTATGTCTCCGTCAGCATTTCCTAGATTGGTTTCTAAGGTCTCACCCACCCCCTCATTTGAGTCAACATGAAGAGAAAAGTTGGGTTTAAGAGATTCAGCAGCAAACCAATTAAAGAATTCTAATACCTCATTTACGGGGATTCCTTCGAAATCCCACTTACCAATAGATTCTAGGTATGCTCGCGTAGGGTCATTCACACCCCGGAAGATAGTCCAGCACAATTGGAGTTCAGAAAATGCATCTCGTCTGGGCTCAATAAACTCCCAAAGTCTGGCTAAATAAACACCAAAGATTTCGTTCTCTTCCTGCGGAAAGAGAAGAACGAAAGACATAATAACGGTCTCAAGGAACCGAAGCTCCTTAAGACAAGAAATAAACTAAATAAAAAAACAGATAAAACTGCGCTGCCTCCCCGGCAACGGCGCCAAAATTTGATACCCGTCGCTGTGAGTACCAAAGATAATATTTATAAACTCCTATTAAGACTAACCTAGGCTAGTGGTAACAGGGTCGATCCACAAGGAGGCAGTTGTAAACTTTGGTTGTTCTATGATCAGTCTAAGGTAACTATTGTGGGGGTTGGTTGAATTGGTCTATAACTAATAACAATAAGAAGAAAATAAACTAAAGATGTGGATTAAACAGATAAAAGGAAGGTACTAGGATGGTCGGGTCATTACAGCTTCGGCGGCAGCAAACTAGGTCGGTCTGAATCAAACACAAGTAAGGCGGGAAATAAGAGGTCCTCTCGGTCCACTCCTAACAGATAGCATCTCTCGATCTCGCTATAGGTCCCTAATGTCACTAATACTAACTTTCGTCCTGAAAAGTGACTAATGGTCTAAACTATACCTATCTTTCGATCTTTAGCACAGTTTAGTCGAATTAATTGATGGTCAAATAACTACCCTACCTCTCGGTCTAATGGGTCAGTCACAAAAGAGGTATCTAACTGGTCGCATGCATTCAACTCGTCAGATACAAGATTAAAAACAATTAAAACGAAAGTAACCTTACAAGGTCAGTCGATCGACCAACTATGTCAGTCGATCGACTGACACGCGGGTTCATTCCATATCTAACCTATTGCCGCCTAGCCATAACTCGCCTACATCCTAGCACTACAGGTTTAGCTACTCATGACAAAGGTAAAAACAACATATAAACTAATGACAATTATGGAATTCATGTTTGATGTAAATAACAATAATAATGAAGCGATAATTGGCTTTGGGGAACGCTAACTATCAATTCTATACTACTAAAAGCAATAAACGGAAATAGGGCAGAATGAATACCGAAAATTCAGAGGAAGATTAAGATTAAGAACTGAAAGATCCGATGCAAAGTCGATATATCAAACCCTAATTGCGAAATTAAGCTAAGTTATTATGAAGAGAAACTTAAATAAAACTTGATGTAAAAACTCTGATAAAAGCTAGATCCCCCTGTTCGATATGCTGCTATTACGTTATATAGGAACTAACGCAACAACTTATTCCAAAACCTAAAACTTCACGGGCTTTCTAAATCTCGTCTGGAATCGAAGTCCGTCGATCGATCAAGATGCCGGTCGATCGATGAATATCGCAAAACAGTAGCTTCGGGAACCGAGCCTTGGTCGATCGATCGACTAGGTTGGTCGGTCGATCGGGCCGAGCCGCTTACTTGACTTCTTTTAACTCGTGGACTTGTCTTTCGGGCCTTGGATTGCGCACCAAGCTTGTTCCTTAAGCGGTTCCTTTACGTCATTTGCAATGCAGCTTACTCGGAAACAGATTTGGCTTGATTTCCCGCTAAATTCTCCACATTTCTGCAATAAAGTACAAAAGCACGAAAGTAGAGGAAAATAGAGAAATATGGGCATATATAGCACAATTGAGCTCTGAAATGCGTGTAAAAAGAGATGTAGAACATCATATAAATGACACGCATCATCGTCTACATAAATTTGCACAACAAGTAAATTAGAACCCTCGGATTTTAGAAACAAGGTTTTATCGACAGATCCTCTTATAAAATTATTTTGTAATAAAAACTTGGATAATCTGTCATACCATACCCTTGGAGCTTGTTTCAGACCATATAAAGCTTTGTCTAATTTATAAACGTGGTTTTGAAACTTGCTATCTAAAAATCCGGGAGGTTGTTCTACATAAACTTCTTCTTCCAAATAACCATTAAGAAATGCAGTCTTAACGTCCATTTGGAATAATTTCATTCCTTTATGAGCAGCAAAGGCAATAATGAGACGAATAGCCTCAAGTCTTGCTACGGGTGCAAAGGTCTCGTCATAATCGATCCCTTCTTGTTGATTGTAGCCTTGGACAACTAGTCGTGCCTTGTTTCTTGTAATAAGTCCTGCATCGTCTAGTTTATTTCTGAACACCCATCTTGTACCAATAACAGTTCGATCACTAGGTCGTGGCACTAAGTGCCATACCTTATTGCTTTCGAATTGTTGAAGCTCATCTTGCATAGCAGTTATCCAATCAGGTTCCGCAAGAGCTTCTTTAATATTGGTAGGTTCAATGGTTGATAGAAACGAAAAGAACGAGCAGAAATTATTCAAGGACCTTCTAGTTTTAATGCCTTGTTCTAGATCCCCTAGGATTTTGTCCAAAGGGTGGGAGCCTTGATGTTTCCACTTTTTGAGAACTCTAGGCTCATTATCATTTGATGGACTTGCACCATCTGCAGACGAGGAATCATGATTTGTTCCCCCTGAGTTGGACTCGGGATATTCTTCAGATGTATCACTAACTTCATTAGAAATTTCATGATTTGGATCGGAAGTTACAACATCATTAGGTATAACTTCAAGATCTTTTTCCTTATCTAAGGAAGGGTCAATAGTATTATTAACTACGGACTCATCACTTCTCTTAGAATCGTTTGCAGAATTATCTAGTTCATCATTGATACCTTGAATATTTTCATCTTCATTTAAGGGCCCATTTCTTGCTAAAAAGAAATCGGGCTCATCTGGATCCTCTTCTTCCTGTTCAACTTTATCAAACACATTATCTTCGTCAAAGCGAACATGAACACTTTCTTCTATGCGCAAGGTTCTTTTATTGAACACTTTGTAAGCTTTACTATGATCCGAATATCCCAAAAAAACAGCTTCGTCACTTCGGGGTCAAATTTTCCTAAATTGTCTTTTCCATTATTGTGAACAAAGCATTTGCTCCCGAAGCAACGGAGATGTGATATATTGGGTTTTCTCCCTCTTAAGAGTTCATAGGGAGTCTTTTTCAAAATAGGTCGGATCATAGCTCTATTATGCACATAGCATGCGGTACTAACAGCTTCTGCCCAAAAACTTCTAGGCAGGCCACTACACAAAAGCATAGTACGAGCCATATCCTCTAGGGTTCGATTCATACGTTCCACGACACCATTTTGTTATGGGGTACGTGGTGCGGAGAAGTTATGCCCCACACCATTATCCCTACAAAATTCTATAAACAATTGATTATCAAATTCTGTGCCGTGATCCGTCCGAATCGAAATAAGCTTTTTATCATATCTATTTTGGGCAAGCTTCATTAATACCACAAATTCATCGAAAGTTTCATCTTTAGAGGAAAGAAAGATTGGCCAGAGATACCTTGAGTAATCGTCGACTAGAACAAATATATACTTTGATCCACCACGGCTTCTAACTTTCATAGGTCCACATAAATCCATGTGTACCATCTCAAGTGGTCGTTTAGTGCTAACTACTCTTTTAGGTTTAAATGAGGATCTAACATGTTTGCAACGGGCACATGAGTCACACATTGTCTCTTGCTCGAATTTAATTGAGGGCAAGCCTTCAACTAAATCCATAGACTTAAGTTTCTTTAAAATAGTTGGACTAATGTGTGCAAACCTCTTGTACTGTGCCACAAGCAAGACTCATCTGAGGTTGCTTTCATACACGAGAAGGAATTTGTATTGACAACATTTAAGTCAATCATATACACATTCCTCATACGGTGACCCTCAAGTAAAACATTACTAGTACCTTCAATTATGATACGACAAACATCGGCATGAAAAACAACTCTATTTCCTTTGTCACATAATTGAGAAATACTAAGTAAGTTATGTTTAAGACCACTTACCAGATATACTTTATCGATTGAATGGGAGGTTGAAATTCCAATTTTTCCTACTCCAATAATCCTACCCTTCTTATTATCTCCAAAAGTAACCTTGCCACCAAAGAAGGGCTCTAGTGAAAGAAAAAAATTTCGGTCTCCTGTCATGTGTCTCGAGCATCCACTGTCGAGATACCATAGATTATTTTCTTTCACTACTACCTGCAAATGAATCAAATACAACTTTTAGGTACCCAAGCTAAGTTGGGTCCTTTATGGTTAGTGACTCTATATATTTGATCCTTTCTAACCCATACTTGTCTTATTATTGTTTTGGCTTTAACATTGGGTTGTCTTGGTCTTTGTCTAACAATCGGAACATAAGGTTCTCTAGGTTTTGTTCTAACAAAAGTAGCTCTAGGTCTAGTACCTTCATGAGACGCTCTAGGTTTAGAGTTATGAACTTTAGGCTTGAATGTATGCTTTCGATTCTCATTTATTTTGTTTGATTTTGAAGGAACAGATGAGTAATCAAAAGCCATATCATAAGTCCATCTAAGCTCATTATTGCGTTCTTCGTTGTCGTTAGATTCATCTATAGTTAGACATCATCTTCAACTATGAAATCACAAGTCTTAACAGTTTCGACATTCTTTTGCTTATCCAAAGCAAGTTTGACACAATTGACTTGAATATGTCCAGTAGAGCCACAGTAATTGCAAATCAAGTATTCTGGAAGATTAACATATTTTCTTTTTCTGAAATCGTGATCAGAAGGATTAGATTTGCATTTATCATGGTCTCTACGGCTATAGCATTCATGACCAAGTCCCATCTTCATGTTTTTATCAGACTGTTCAGTAAGGAAGTTTAAAACTTTTGTGCTTCCTTCCCATTTATCATGAACTTTTCGTGCATGTAAGAGTAATTCTTTCAAAGACTCAATTTCTTTTTCACATTTCGAATGATCTACACTTGAATCCTTGGAAGAGTTACCTTTCTCAAAATCTTCACGAAATTTATCAAAACGTTCATTCAAGACACGTTTCTCATTTTCATATTTTTCCTTAAGGTCAGACATACTATTACTAGCTTCTTCCAATTGCTTAGAGAGAAATGTAATTTCTCTCTTGTGTTCGGAAACCACACTATTTTTGCCATTAAGTTCATCTTTTAAAATCTCATTGACTTTCTTCAACTCAGAAGTTATAGCATCACTAGCTGTAACTTTAGCTTGAAGATGCTTAATGTTGAGTTTGAGCTCTGAAGTTATGGCATCACTGGCCTTAACTTTTGATTCAAGAGCGTTTTTCTCAGCATTTGTCATGTCTGAAGTTATAGCTGGGGTAGCCATAACTTTAGATTTGAGCTTTTTGGCTTTGGCTTTTAGAAGTTGGTTTTCCTCAGCAATGTCTAGAATTTGTTCCTTAAGGTCTTTTAACTCCAGACTTTGTTCATGACAATGATCAACGGACTGTTCAAAATACTTAATTAAATTATCCTTAGAAAGTTTCTTAACTTGCTTTTTGAGTTCAAGAAAACTTACCTCTTCATCCTCTGAATCTGAATTTGAATTTCCAACAAGACACATCTCAGCATTTGAAGCATTACTTTCATTGTCATTTTGTCGGAGAATAGGTCAAGATCGACGCCGCTTAGGCAAAGATTGCGATCTCTTCATCATCTTCGGATTCGCCATCTTCAGAGTCCAAGTCTCCCCAACAATATGCCATCATAACTTGCTTGAATTCTTTCTTTGTTTTGTCACGTTGATTTTTGTCTTTAATTTTCTTCCATGTAGGGCAATCTTTGATCATGTGATCATTATCACCACACTTGAAGCATCCACGATTAGAGAAAGACCATTTTGACTCAGAATTTTTCTTGGGAGTTTGTTTTGATTTGTTATTTGTTTTATTTTGATTTTGATTGAAAGCCTTTTTCCTAAAACGTTTAACAAACAATACGGTTTCATCTTCAATATCTGAAGAATCATTAATCTTGCTAGACTCAGCTTGTAAGGCCATCTTTTTGCTTGTGCCAGCTTCCTCCTCATCCTGATTCAGAGTAATCTCGTGAGCCATTAAGGTTCCGAGTAGCTCCTGATAGGATAACGAAGTTAGGTCCTTACATTCCTCTATGACATATACTTTATGTCTCCATCTGCGAGACATACTTCTGAGAATTTTTCTAGCAATTTCCTCGGAGTCAAAAGTTCTTCCTAAATTCTTTAGCTCATTGATGATGCTAGAAAAGCGAGAGGACATGCTATCAACTGACTCGTTTTGCTCCATGGCCAACAGCTCGTATTTTCGCATTAGTAATGCCATACATTGCTTTTTGACAACAGTGGTTCCCTCATAGGCTAATTCTAGACCATCCCATATTTCTTTGGCAGATGAACTGGTTGAGAAACGATCGAATTCAGTAGCAATCATACCGTTTTGCAATAAGCTTATTGCTTTTGAATTCTTCTCAGCCTTTTTATAATCCGCCTCAATATAATCTTCTTCTTTCTTTTAGACGGTAGTGCCATTATTGGTTACAAGTAAGATCTTATTCGGACCATTCTTGATAATCAACCAACACTCCCAGTCGTTTCCTTTAATGAAATGGGTCATCATATTTTTCCATAAACCATAGTTCTTCCCATTGAATATAGGACACTTAAGGTGTTTGGAATCTATTTGATAAAAAATAAATGCAGCGGAAAAAAGATAAATAGACTCAAAAAAAATAGAACAAACTCTAGCCGTTAGGCTTATCAAGAGCACGAGGCTCTGATACCAATTGAGGAGTCTATTGATCGAATACGAAAGAGGGGGGGTGAATTGAGTATTAAAACGATGACCACTTTTTCGAAATATATGATGTAAAATTAATTGTTTGATTTTATAGATTAAAATCAACTAATTAATTTACTAATAATAAGCGCAAAATCGAAATAACAAAAATAAAGAGAGACACACAGGATTTTTGAAGTGGTTCAGTTTGACAAGTCGAAACCTACGTCCACTATTCTCGATTAATAATTTTTAGTACCTTTCTCCGGATTACAAAAATTATCAATCCACTCGTATAATCAACTATATGATTATAACTCAGATTGAGTATCGCTAAATACTCTAGGTTGCTCTTACGTTAATAAGAAAAGTACAACGATAAATACTAATCTCACGTTATGCGAGTGAGTACAATATCTTGTGTACTTAGTATCCTATAACGATTTCTCTTCGAGTGATTGACAAATATGATGCGCAACTTTTGTATAAGCAAATTGTAAAATAAGAATTAAAGCTCAAAGAATTTTGCTTAAAATATTTTTCTCTCTAACTCTCTAAAAGTGTAGATGTGTGTGTCACTTTTAATTGTTGAATGAATGAGAGTATTTATAGTTGTAGAGAATTAGGGTTTAGAATATTCTGGAATGTATAAAACCCTAAACGACTTGATGAACAAGTAAGAGGCAAGGAATGGAGGAATTCGGCCTCCTAGGGTTTCGGCCACTAGGGTTCGGCCGGCCCATTCGGTCCAATCGGCCTCCATAGTCCACAACAAATCGAGATAGAATTTAGTTAAAACCCTAGGTTGCATGACGACATAAATATCGTGTTACAAACCAATAGTTTATTCAACTTAAATTCTTATTAATTAATTCCAATTAAAATAAATACTCTCTTATTTTTATAAATCACTAAAAATATATTTTCCAAAAATTAACGCATCATTTTTGTCTAGCAATGAAGTTATGGCTATGAGGTCATAACTTCACTAACCTTTAAATCAAACAAAGTAAAACCATTACCGGATGACGACCTATACTATCTAATCTTCAGTAGATCTTCAGTAAATGAATCGTCTCTTCACAAGTCTCTCATCTTGAGTCTCGTGGTTGTTATTTGGTCTTGATCTTGAATATTACGATCAAATGTCTTTGAAGTAAAACCTCCTTGGTCCAATACTTCAAGCTTGCGTCATTGTAATTGTTCCTTTCTAAATAAAGACTTAAGCACACAATTACACGCATATGTTTATAATATTAAGTCCACATACAAATTATTACTGTCATTATCAAAACAACTAATTAGGACTAAAGGTCCACCAAATTCCCCCTTTTTGATGATGACAAGTCTCCTATGATTTGTGTCTAAGTCTAGTTCCCTCTCAACATAATACTTCCCAAATTATAGAACACTTGAGCGCAGAAACTAATAATCTTTTCAAAGTTATAACTATAGAACGCCTAGAGAGAATTAACTTGAGACGGTCGCAAATCATAAAAACAATTCCCCCTCTTGACATCATTGAAAACTATATAAGGATCTTACCCTCGACACGACGAACTCAACGGTGTAAAGAACGTGACGATCCGACAACCTTAGCCCTTGGGATTTGATGGTAACGCGACGACGTAGACAACGTAACTTCTTTTCTCTTTTGAAAGGTTTTTATAAAAAAGTACAAATGATGAAGAAAGTGACAGAAAGCTTAATGTATCAATCACGCGTTACTAACAAAACCCGACTAAAACAACCCGTAAAAGTAACTTACTCGATCGAGTAAGTAACTTACTCGATCGAGTGCCCCTTACTCGATCGAGTGCCATACATACTCGATCGAGTACCCATCAGACAGAATACTGTTTCGTATAAAAACATACTTACTCGACAGAGTAAGCCCCACTCGATAAGGTACCCAAAGACTCGTAAAACCGTAGTATTACAACTACTTGGATGGAACGAGCGAGGAATTTCTATATAAATATGCCATCAGGAAGAAGAATAACAGACACAACGAAATAAACTACAACAATTAGTTAATCTATCTTTCTTATCATCTTAGTTCATAGTAGCAATTACGACCATTCCTTCCTATCTTGAAGATAATTAGCCATTTTATCCTTTAGGGCATGTAATTTCCTAGTTCCAAACAATCTTTTATGAACTCTAGCAATCTTATATGTACATTTGATATTTCATGATATATAAGCGTTACTTGTACAATTAAGTAATCACCTTTAATTGACCATTGTAATCTTCGGTGGCACAAGGCCTTCATATTCAGGGAGGTTCACAAAGTTTAGGAGGATAAATACCATCTCCCGCGTACCATGTTATTATGCTTCGTACACACAAACAGTTACTCCATGTTTCATGTGAGTGGTTCCACGTGGGGCATGATGGTAATTGGATTGCTCAAAAGAGTCTACGGGATTAAAACTACTTGTTCATGATGACGTGATTTGTTTAGAACAGTTATGTTGACAAAAGTGGGGTTAACGTTATAAGAATCAGTTTAGAAATTTTTTTTTTAATTTTTTTTTGGTACTTAAGAGGGGAAAGCTCCGATGAAACTAACTACTAGCTATTACACGGGAACAACCACCCCAAAAATATCTTCTCTAAGAATAGTACGGAGAACATTAAAAGGAGAATCGAAATGTAGTACTTCCGTGCTAGACAGAACACCTCGATTGGCGAGGAGGTCAGCTGCCCTATTTGCTTCCCGGTAGGTATGTTCAAGTCTAACCTGTAGGGTAATATCCGTATAAAACCCCTTAAAATTAAGGACTATAACGCAATTTTATCATGTGATTAATTGTCATAAACGAAAAACAAGAGAAACGATAAAAGAACAAGAATCAACCTCGGGTCCTGTGAATTTCGGCCTAAGAACAGAAATCAATATAGATTTTCTCCTAATTGTTGCACCCAAGATCGTCTGAGACTATGCCCCTTGTGCTAGAAATTACTCTCTAATTGCCTTGCAATATTGAGAGAGCTATTTGTGAGTTTTCTGATGTGAGATCTAGAATTTTAGAGAGAAATGCTCCAAAACCATAATTTTTGTGCAAATGATGATGATTAGGTCAAAAGGAGAGAAGGTCTCTCCTTTTGTTCATCTCGGCCAAACCGTGAGCTCAAGGGGGGATTGGGCTTTCCACTTTCTCCTTATTTAACTCGTGGTCCGACTCGTTTCGCTAAAATGTATATGACGGGTTTTAATTATAAATCGTCACTCGTTATCGGATAATAAAATATCGACTAGTAACATGAATTAGTCGACATATTAATACTTGCCCGACAATAACAATATTGTATAATTAATTAATTCAATATACATTAATTAAATATAACCGTTTATATTCAATTTACGAATTAACCGCTTAATTCACCTTAGCTAGTATTATTTAATCCGTATTAAATAATTATCTCAACATCGCGTTTGACTAATTATTAGTCAATATCTCCGACTAACCGCTTAGTCATATTAGGCATCAACATGACTGTATTTTCATACCGTCACATCTCTCAAACGTATCCTATAGGTGTGACTTTTAGGGACCAGTTGATCACCACCATCTGTATGACAATAACGTCAAACTTATCTAGCAAGCCAACCGTTATTGATAAACGTGGACCAACTGATAATAATACAAAAGTATACCCTTTGATCCTTTTAGAGATTTATATGTCATTGCACTAACTGTGGAGGACACCAGCCCCAACAAGCTCCCACTTGTCCGTACAAGTGTACGTGCAATAACGTTATCCGCACTAACTGGAGGACACCGGCTCCAACAAACTCCCACTTGTCCGTACAAGTGTATGTGCGATAACCGATTCTCATATCCATTTAAAAATTTCTCCCACTCAATGTAAAACAATTTGCAGATCTGCATCCGCAAAGGTCGTATTTTGCAATCGATCTGTATCAAGAGTGGTTTCCCCGACTAGAGAGTAACTTAACTGATAAAACGAATCCGTATTCGAGCATGGCCATGCATTTCGATTCTGACTCCTCGAGTGGCCCCGAGAAATATCGAGTACGATAAAGGCTGAATATTTCCTTCAACTCGACTCCTGCCGATCTAAGCACAGTATGAAATGACCCAGAAAAAATCTACTTGGCCCCCTGTTACGGATGACCGTGAGAAAGAAACCAAAATCACCCAAAATCTGCCTTAGTCTCAAGAGACAGTCGATAGTCAAAAGAATCGACTCTTAGGATCACCATGGAGGTCCTATCCACGACCTGGCACCGAATGTTATAAAACATTTAGGACTCCACGTCGTTGTCACAATTGTGTCCTACGAGATATCCGTATAACTCGCCTCTGTGATTGGTCAGTCAACCGTTTGACTTATGGCTCGTTGAACCCACCATCAACCAATGTCACAAAATAATTGCCAGAGTTATCAGCTCACTTGGGCAATTAAGGACCAAAAATATAATGTTTGCCAGTTCACTTTGTGGTGTTCAAGATAGTCGTACAACTCCACATGAAAAACAAAATATATAAATATCAAAACGATGATGTCGTATAGAGTACACGAGAAAAAGAATCTAATCCATAAAAGAGTACTACAACTCAGGAACACGTTTAATTCCCATGGAAATAACATGCCCTTCATGCTTATCTTGTCGTAATGGTTTAGTGAGAGGATCTGCTATATTATCATCTGTAGCAATCTTTTCTATCACTACCTCCTTTTGCTCCACGTAATCTCGGATTAGATGAGCTTTCCGTTGTACGTGTCTAGACTTGTTGCTAGACTTAGGCTCCTTAGCCTGGAAGATGTCCCCTCTATTGTCGCAATAGATGGTGATCGGGTCATTCGAACTAGGCACTACAGATAGTCCTTGTAGGAATTGACGCATCCATATCGCTTCCTTTGCAGCCTTCGAGGACGCGGCATAGTACTCGGACTCGTCGTAGAATCTCTTTGTAACACTTTGTTTGGAACTCTTCCAGTGACTGCAGCGCCATTAAGAGTAAAAACGAATCCGGATCGAGATTTCGAGTCATCTCGATCCGTTTGGAAGCTAGCATCTACGTGAAGGTTGCGCATAGCTTTTGATCGCCTCCATAAGTCAATGCCCAATCTTTAGTCCTCCGTAGGTACTTAAGAATGTTCTTGACAGCCATCCAATGTGATTCACCTGGATGCTGTTGGAATCGACTCGTCATACTCAATGCATATGCCACGTCCGGACGTGTGCATATCATGGCATACATGATTGATCCTATAGCCGAAGCATAAGGAATCTGGGTCATGCGCTCTTTCTCTTCGTGTGTCTCGGTGCCCGAGACTTGCTCAAATGCACCCCTGGAGCCATAGGAAGAAACCCCTTTTTTGGAGTTAGTCATCTTTGAATCTCTCTTGAATCTTGTCTATATAAGACTCGATCGAGAGATAACATCCGACGTGATCTATCTCGATAGATACGGATGCCCAAAATTCTTTGTGCCTCACCCAGATCTTTCATCTGGAAATGGTTCTTCAACTATACTTTTACCGAAGTTAAGAGAGGTATGTCATTCCCAATCAGGAGTATGTCATCAACATACAATATTAGGAAGACAATCTTGCTCCCACTCGACTTGATATATAGACATGGTTCCTCGACCGATCGAGTAAATCCATTTTCTTTTATCACTTGGTCGAAACGATGATTCCAACTCCGAGAAGCTTGCTTAAGTCCATAAATGGAACGCTTAAGCTTGCGCACTTTCTTAGGATGTTCAGGATCGATGAAACCTTCGGGTTGTACCATGTACAACTCTTCCTCCAAATAACCGTTTAAGAAGGCGGTTTTCACATCCATCTGCCAAATTTCATAGTCATGAAAAGCAGCAATCGCTAAGATAATCCGAATGGAACGCAGCATGACTACGGGTCCAAAGATTTCATCGTAGTGCAAACCTGGCACTTGGGTGAAACCTTTAGCAACTAGTCGTGCTTTATAGATATCTTGTTGACCTTCCACAGAATGTTTTATCTTGTAAAGCCATTTGCATTGAAGGGGACGAACCTTAGCAGGCAAGTCAACAAGATCCCATACGTTGTTCTCATACATGGAGTCCATCTCGGATTGCATGGCCTCAAGCCATAGCTTTGAGTCGGAACTAGTCATGGCACCTTTATAGGTTCCGGGTTCACTACTCGTTAAGAGCAGAATATCATCTATGTCATGTTTCTCGACCATACCAATGTATCTGTCCGGTGGAATAGAGACTCTTCCCGACCTCCTAGGTTCCTCAGGAATACTAACCGCAGCCGGGATTGAAGGAACTGGTTCCTCCAATGGTTGCTCGGCATTTGGTTCTGGAATCTCCGACAGCTCGAAGGTTCTATCACTCTTTGCATTCTCGAGAAACTCCTTCTCTAAGAATGTCGCACTAGCCGCAACAAATACACGTTGTTCGGTTGGCGAATACAAGTAATGACCAAATGTTCCTTTAGGATAACCTATAAAGTATGTCTTGACCGATCGCGGGCCGAGCTTATCCTCGTGTCTCCACTTGACATAAGCCTCGCAACCCCAAACCCGTATAAAGGACAAGTTAGGGACCGTTCCCTTCCATAGTTCATATGGTGTCTTGTCAACAGCTTTAGACGGACTTCGGTTAAGTATTAGAGCAGCTGATAGAAGAGCATAACCCCACAATGAATCAGGCAATACGGTGTGACTCATCATGGATCGAACCATATCAAGTAGTGTTCAATTTCTCCGTTCGGACACACCATTCAACTGAGGTGTTCCAGGTGGAGTTAACTGTAAGGCAATCCCACAGTCCTTAAGGTGTTGATCAAACTCGTGTGAAAGATACTCGCCACCACGGTCTGATCGTAGTGTTTTAATCTTTCTGCCCAGTTGGTTCTGTACCCGATTCTGGTATTCTTTGAATTTCTCAAAGGACTCACTTTTATGCTTCATTAAGTAGACATAGCCATATCTACTTAAATCGTCCGTGAAAGTGATAAAATACCAATAGCCTTCTCGTGCGGTGATTGACATAGGTCCACACACATCCGTATGTATGAGTCCTAATAGGTCAGCAGCGCGCATTCCAACACCTTTGAAGGAAATTCGAGTCATCTTACCAATGAGACATGATTCACACGTGCCAAATGATTGAAAATCAAAGGCCGAGATAGCTCCATTCTTTATGAGCTGTTTAACGCGTTTCTCATTAATGTGTCTCATACGGCAGTGCCATAGATAAGTTTGATCTTTGTCACCAACCTTTATCCTTTTAGTCGTTACGTGCAATATTTCAGTGGTCTGATCTAAAACATAAATTCCATTCATTGAGACTGCCTTGCCATAAATCATATCGTGTAATGAGAAAATGCAGCTATTATTCTCTATTACAAATGAAAAACCAAGTTTGTCAAGTGCAGAAACTGAAATAATATTTTTGGATAGACTGGGTACATAATAGCAATTATATAAAAATAACTCAAATCGCTAGGAAGCTGGATCACATATGTTCCCCTCGAGACGGCAGCCACTCGTGCTCCATTCCCAACACGCAGGTCCACCTCACCCTTTACGAGGGGTTCGATGTTTCGGAGCCCCTGCACATGATTGCACAGATGAGTACCACAACCAGTATCTAGTACCCAAGTTCCGTAACTTGCGTGGTTAATCTCAATCATATGAATAAAAGAAGAAGAAGTAGACATACCAACAGGAGTAACGCGACCTGCTTTTATGTCCTCATGGTATACAGGACATGTACGCCTCCAATGCCCAGTCTTGTGGCAATGATGGCATTCCATGTTACCGGTCTTGCTCTTTGTCACGCCTAGTGAGGTGCTCGACTCACCAGGCCCACTCTTACCTGATCCCGACTTCTTAAACTTCGGCACCCTCGCTAGGTCCGCTCGAGCTTTGCCCTTACCCTTGCCCTTGTTTGACACAATGAGAACATCCTGTTTCATGCTCCCACTAAACTTCATGTCCTTCTCGGTCTGTACGAGAAGGGACTGTAGTGCATGAGGACTTTTCTTCAAATCATTCATATAGTAATTGGCTCTAAAGAGCGCAAAACCATCGTGGAGTGAATGAAGCATGCGGTCAATCACGATGTTCTCGCCGATTTTACAATCAAGCGCCTCCAGTTTCTCGACATTCTCAATCATCTTTGAGAATGTGTGGGCTAACCGGTTGGCCCTTACGGAGTTTCGCCTCAAAGAAGCGACAGGTATGCTCATAGGTCACGATTCTCCGTGCTTTCGAGAATTCCATAGTGAGCGTGGTGAAAATCTTGTTTGCACCTTGGGCTATAAAGCGTTTCTGCAAATTGGATTCCATTGCAAAAATGAGTACGTTCTTTATCGCACCCGCTTCCATGACGAAATCGCTATACGTGGCGATCTCCTTAGCTCCAGCCGTGGGGCCTGGGTTTGGCGGGATGGGCTCTATCGATATTTGAGCTTCCGTCAAGCAATGGCAAGCATTCCGTAATGCCGCCTCCCGGTCCATGAAGTTTGATCCATCATTCTTGCCTAGTAGATCGATTCATCTGATTCATGAAGATCCGAAGTCAGGACTCACGGTCCAATGTGGCACTTGGCATTGGGTCGTTCATACGGCCAGCCATTTTGTTATTAGCAGTTTAAATGATCGTGTTCGACACTGAAAAAGAAAGAAAAACAAAACGAAATAAGCAACTCATCGAGGTGATTTAAGTCTAATTAAAATTCATTTTAACGTGTAGACTCATTGCACTTGTATAATCGATCTACCTCAAGAATTATACAAATGATCCCAAGACTCAATTTCTGTAAATTGATAAGCCAACTGTTTGGCTAGTTCTACCGTTAGAACTCTTGGTCGATAGATTTCCGTAAATCCTATCTTTTAGTCCACCATAATCACAGGATCGTACGAGTGACCATAGTGTTGAGATAAAATAGGTCAATCAGTTCCAACTTACCCGACGTAGAAGGGGTCATATTATGCCTACCGACGAAGAAGGGATTCATTGGAGTTTGACCTATAAAGACTATTCTCAATTTTTGGTTATACGAGGAAGATCCCATCAACTTAGTTTTAATTCATTTTAAGTGAACAAAATCTAGCATTACGTGAATGAATTAACTTAGGTGATGGCTTAATATGACCGTGTGACATCTGAATGTCATAGAAAACTAACGCGTAACCTCTATATGAGTCAGTTTTCATGCAAATATTAGGTGGTTTGGTTTTAGGCGGAATATGATGCAAACTATCGTTACGATGAAAAACATAAAAAAAATGCAAAACGTAAATAAAGGTCCTAGTGTGGCCTATCCTAGTAAAATAAAACATAATACAACTTTGGAATCCACCGTTGGACCCGAGAAGCTTGTCTTGATGTTCCATCTTGATCCATGCAGCGGGAGTGAGCATCCGATCTCCAACTTTGGTCTTCACAAAATTACAATTTAAAATTTACAAAATATAAACCTATTTACATTCTAAATTAAAACTGTAATTACAAGGAAAAAACCAAAACGGAGATGCGAGATCTCAAAATACAACCAAGACCGTGTTCCATCATTACGGTAACACGTTCTACTAAGGCCACACTAAGTTACAACCGTTTGTAAAATTAAATACGTAATAAAAACATTCATGGCATTCAAAAGTAACGATAAATAAAAGATGCATCAACTAAAACAAAATTTATTCGTGACATAATTCCGTAATTATGTTAAATTTATTCAAACCACCTTTTATCACTTAAAATTATATGACAAAACCGCTTTTATCAACTTAATTTTAATCCATTACAATCCGTTACTTTAAACCGCTTCAAAATAACTAAATGGTACGTGTGTGAACCGTTTCACAATCAAGCGAGTGCACAAAATCCGTATTGTTTACACTATATGGCCGAAAAAAAAAAACATGAAATTTTTTTTTATCTTTCAGCGCGGCATTCAACAATGGAACAAAAAACCAATTGCAATTTTGATCTAATCCGTATTAAATTAAAACTTCAATTGACAAAACCTTAAACATATTGCTTTTAATAATCGTTTATAATAACAATATGCAAAAACAAATCGAAAACAAAACCAAATGATTGAACATTTCGGCCGACTGTAAACAACACAAAAAAACAAAACAGCCGTGTAAAAAAATTTCGGCCGCACGGTTTTCAAGGTAAAAACTATCGATTCAAATCGTTTTATGAAAATCACGATGAAAAATTTACGTGGCCTCGCTCTGATATCACTTGTAGGGTAATATCCGTATAAAACCGCTTAAAATTAAGGACTATAACGCAATTTTATCATGTGATTAATTGTCATAAATGAAAAACAAGAGAAACGATAAAAGAACAAGAATCAACCTCGGGTCCTGTGAATTTCGGCCTAAGAACAGAAATCAATATAGATTTCCTCCTAATTGTTGCACCCAAGATCGTCTGAGACTATGCCCCTTGTGCTAGAAATTACTCTCTAATTGCCTTGCAATATTGAGAGAGCTATTTGTGAGTTTTCTGATGTGAGATCTAGAATTTTAGAGAGAAATGCTCCAAAACCCTATTTTTTGTGCAAATGATGATGATTAGGTCAAAAGGAGAGAAGGTCTCTCCTTTTGTTCATCTCGGCCAAACCGTGAGCTCAAGGGGGGAGTGGGCTTTCCACTTTCTCCTTATTTAACTCGTGGTCCGACTCGTTTCGCTAAAATGTATATGACGGGTTTTAATTATAAATCGTCACTCGTTATCGGATAATAAAATATCGACTAGTAACATGAATTAGTCGACATATTAATACTTGCCCGACAATAACAATATTGTATAATTAATTAATTCAATATACATTAATTAAATATAACCGTTTATATTCAATTTACGAATTAACCGCTTAATTCACCTTAGCTAGTATTATTTAATCCGTATTAAATAATTATCTCAACATCGCGTTTGACTAATTATTAGTCAATAACTCCGACTAACCGCTTAGTCATATTAGGCATCAACATGACTGTATTTTTATACCGCCACATCTCTCAAACGTATCCTATAGGTGTGACTTTTAGGGACCAGTTGATCACCGCCATCTGTATGACAATAACGTCAAACTTATCTAGCAAGCCAACCGTTATTGATAAACGTGGACTAACTGATAATAATACAAAAGTATACCCTTTGATCCTTTTAGAGATTTATATGTCATTGCACTAACTGTGGAGGACACCAGCCCCAACAAGCTCCCACTTGTCCGTACAAGTGTACGTGCAATAACGTTATCCGCACTAACTGGAGGACACCGGCTACAACATAACCATCCAATGTGGCTCTGCTATAAGCTTCTTGCAACTCTGGACTATGAATTTGAGGCTATTACTTACGAGTTGATCTTCAAGAACGAGCTTAACACAAGGCAAGTTATCCATGTGAATCAATAACTTCTTCAAACCCAACGATTTCACCCTTTGTAGTCCGGCTAAGAGGGCTAGGAGCTCAGCTTTCATAGACGAACAATTACCACAAGAGAAGTAATAAGCAGTAATGAAGTTACCCGTCTCATCACGAAATATACCGCCTCCTCCTGCTGGACCCGGGTTTCCTTTAGATACTCCTTCTGTATTCAATTGGACCCAGCCATGTGGAGGGGGGAGCCAACGGACATATATCTCGACGTTTGAATTCCTTGGTTGAGGAATGAAAATGTTGTGTAAATCAAATGCTTTCTTCGAACTCGTAAATTGTCTAAATAGAAATTCTTGAGGATCGACCTGATTTTCATTATCCTTGCCAAAGACCACATTATTCCGCCACCTCCAAATCCACCAACACGTAATCGCAAAGTGCATTGGCCAGTCCGCTACGGATGTAGATACATCATTACTAGCATTTTAGACAACCACAGAGAGAAAGGAGAGTTATAAAAGGAGGTGTGCGAAGCTTGAATACCGATCAAACTCCAAATGTGCCGGAGAAATGGGGCAGGAACGAACCAGGTGCTCCGTGGTTTCCTCTCGGTTATCACAGCGGGGGCACATGGGGTTATCTCCATATTTCGATGCACACGGTTCACATTCACCATGAGACGACTAAGGGCTGCGAACCAAATGAACATTCTAATATGCTGTTCGACTGGTATTCGCCAAATCGTTCGCCAAACTGTAGGTTGAGGCGATGACGATGGATCAAAACCTTTCAATAAACCCAAAGCAGACTTGATAGAAAATTTACCGGATGACGTTCCACTCCAATATAGCGTATCTTCAAGGTCGGGATCCATGACAAGATAAATCGAAGCAATTTTTTGTAGAATTTCTTGCGGCAAAAAATTAGAAAACTCATCCCATTTCCAACCATTGCTCTCACACCTCAAGCATTTGGTCCGGAATAGGAGCTAATATTTAATCGGACAACCGTAGGCCGTCAACCCACGCATGGTTCCAGAAGGATGTACGTCTGCCATTACCGACGGCGGTTGCTGTGCCTCAGACTATGGTTTTAGATTGTTCCAAGATACCTGCCCACACATTAGACATGTTGGTTCTCGGTTGAAAAATGTCAATATTGCATCAGTTATTACAGTACTTCGCGCGAAGTACCCGTGACCAAAGACTTGTGGGTTCGGCTAAAACTCTCCATCCGAGTTTAGTGAGAAAGGCCGCGTTGGCCTGTCTAGCTGAAAGAATACCTAGACCTCCAATTCATTTCGGTTTTCGTAAACTCTCCCAAGAAATAAGATGAATCGATTTTTTATTGTCATCTCCGTCCCTAAGAAATCTACGAGTTTTTCTATCAATGGTATCGCATATAGAGTGCGGAATTTTCGCTGATTGCATGCTATAGTTTGCAATTGTGCTAAGGGTCGATTGTACAAGAGTGGTTCTCCCAGCCAGTGATAGTCGTTTAGTAGCCCATCCCGCCAGCCTTTTATTAATTTTTCCTTCGAGATGAGCGAAGGTAGGACGAGTAACTCTTCCATTAAAGGTAGGCATACCCAGATAAACACAAAGGTCGTCGATTTCTTCGAAGTTAAGACTAGTACTAACCGCGTTTTTGGTGACTTGATCCGTATTACTGGAGAAGAAGACTCGAGATTTGGCTTCACTTATTTTTTCCCCCGAAGCTTTACAGAAATTATCGAGTACATATTTTATTATTAAGGCATGTTCCTCGGTAGCTTCAGCAAATAGTACCATGTCATCCGCAAAAAATAAGTTGGTGATGCTTGGACCATTACGACAAAGTAGAAACGGTCTCCAATTTTTATTGCGTACCTCAAGATCGATAGCTTGTTGTAGTTTCTCCAAGCACATAACAAATAAATATGATGATAAGGGATCCCCTTGTCTAATTCCTCTCGAAGGATTAAATTGTCCAGTGGGCTCTCCTTTCCATAATATTCGCATTCGGGCAGATGATACACATTCCATTATAACGTCCACTAGAAGTTGGGGAAAACCCATATCATTAAGTGTCGCGTGAATAAAGCTCCACCGAAGATGGTCATAAGCCTTTTCTAGATCGATTTTAATAGCCATATAACCTTTTCGACCCTTCTTTCGACGCATAGAGTGGATTGCTTCCTGGAAAACAACTATATTATATGTTATTTGACGACCTGAGACAAACCCGCTTTGTGTTTCCAAGATGACATGGGGTAAGACTCGATTTACCCGATTCGCAATTGTTTTGCTTATAATCTTGTAGGCAACGTTACATAAGCTGATCGGTCGAAACTGTGTAATCGTTTCAGGAGTATTCACCTTTGGAATAAGTACTAGGTGCGTGTCGTTGAGGCTTTCGGGCATACCTTTACCTTCGAGTGCATTTATGACCATGTCACATAGAGAAGATGAAATAAGATGCCAATTTTTTTTGATAAAAGAGAGCTTGGAAACCATCGGGACGATATATCTATATATATATATATATAAAAATGGTTAAAACGTTATCATTAAACAAAACTAAATGTTTAATCTTTAATTAGTATAAATCTCGCGCAATGCGTGCACGATATATATAAAAAAATTATTTATTAAGATATATATATACTTCATCCTATAATCAAAGGAATTTCATAAGTTTGATTAAAATATACGAAGCGTATGAAATTCATTTGAATGGAGGGAGTATACTTACAAACTCTAAATTACAGTTTGTTAATTTTTCGCATTTCACATAATTTTATATTTTGATTTAAAGAAAAAAAAAACTACACTATAAAACTAATCAAGAGAATTGAGTGATGCATGGAGAGTTTATCTACCACAAAAAAACATGATTTCATTTTATAACTTTTTGGGATTTACTCACTTGTACCCCTTAATTTTTTTCGTTTTCTAAGGTATAGCCCCCTATTTTTAGCAAAATAACTTAGACCGTCCATAGCTCTCGGTTACGAGTTCAAAAAAAAAGGCATTTTTTTCTTCTTCTTTTTTTTAATAAAGATCGACTTTACGATATCTTCAATTTGAAAAAAAAAAGTCACGTTTGTCTGGATTCATAGCTAGGAATTACGGTCAGCCTAAGTTTATTCGGTAAAAAAGGACTAACCATAATACCTAATTACGAGTTCAGAAAGCGGTACTTTTTATTTATTTTCCAAAATCACTGCCTTTATGAGATATTTGGTTTGAAAAAATACATCATTTTTTAAACTCCTAACCAAGAGTTATGGATAGTCAAAGTGTTGGCGCCTAATTTAGTTAAGGTAATAAATTAAATACTTTAAGAGTATGTGGGCCTATATAATAATGAACAAATTATTGGGCCGAGTTATGTTGATCCACACGAAAGATGAACGAGGTCCTGAAAGAAGAACGCTGAACTTGGGAATGCTATATCAAGCGCCTGAACAAAGCTTCAAGAACACTTGGCGGTTATTCAACCGCCTCGCCACTAAGGAGTAGTTTTCAAGGATCCAGACGTTGTATATATATATATATATATATATAAATGGCTTCAAGTGAGTCCCCTTAGTATAGGTGAGTCCCATGAGTCCTAATATAAGCCATTGGATCTAAAAAATGAATGGCTAGGATTAGAGTCAAATAAAATGCTGGCATATAAAAGACTACAAACCCTAAATACTCAATACCTCCCATTTCATTTCCTCTCTTCATTTCTTCTCTCTAAACACTCCCTATCTCTCTCTAAACCCTAAAGCTTTTATCAGTCATCACCACTTCTCTTCCCTTTGGCGGCACCACCACCGAGCCTCCCCACCACCGCCCGCGCCATCACCATCCCGTCTGCCTCCCCTCTTTCCCGCCGCCCTTTGCATCTCCTCTCCTCCCGCCGCCTCATATCTCGGCTCTTCTGCCTCCCTCGGCCTCCACCCGACACAACCGCTTCACCATTTCTGCCGCCTCTTTTTTTTTGTCTTTTTTTGTTTTTTTTTTCTAGATCTAAGAAATGGAGTGATTGTTGGTTGTTGTTTGCATGTGTGGGGCTGGTGGGAGTGGTGATGTCGTGGGGGTGGTGGGTCAGGCCGCCGCCTCCATTCTTTTTTTTTTTTTTCAAAAATTTTCCTTTTTCTCTCTTTTGTTTCGAAAATTTCAGATCTACAAATAAATTTATGAAATCTTTCATTTTTTTTTCGAAAATTTACTAATTTTTTTTTATCTTTTGTGTCAAAAATATGAGATCTTTCATATTCAATCGAAAATTTAATTAAAAATGACCAATATGGCGACGGGGAAGGTGATGCGGCGGGACGTGGTGGTGGTCATGTCTTGGCCTTTTCTCTCTCTTTTTTTTTTTTCAGATTGGTGGTGCGTGGTGGCGGTTGTTGCAGGGGGGACGTCATGGTGGCTGGTGGGATGGTGGTGGTTGGTTTGGTTGTTGTGGAGGTGGCAACGGGGTCATTTTGGTGGTAATGATGGGTGATATGGATTAAAGTTTCAAGGATATGGACTAAAGTTTCATTGATATTGACTAAAGTTTCACTTGACCCGCACTAAAATTTATTTCACGTATAGTAGTTTAAACTTTCACATGACATGGACTAAAGTTTCATTCCTAAGAGAATAAAGTTTCATAAACTGTTAAAATTACATTACATAAATTCAAATTAATATAAAGTTACAATCCTAAAAAAAATAAAGTTTCAAAAATTATAACTAAAGTTACAATCGTAAAACATTAAAGTTACATTCATAAAATGACAATATTTACATAAAATTTATAAACCAGTAAAATTAATTTAATTCAAATTTTTATATTAGATATTATCTAAAAAAATAAAGTTTCAATTTTTAGCATTAAAGTTTCAGTCGTAAAACATTAAAGTTACATTTATAAATCAATAAAATTAAAAAAATTCAAATTTTTATATTAGAAATTGTCTAAAAAAATTAAAGTTTTAATTTTTAGCATTAAATTTTCAGTCGTAAAATATTAAAGTTACATTTATAAATTAGTAAAATTTAAAAAATTCAAATTTTTATATTAGAAATCAGCTAAAAATATTAAACTTTCAATTTTTAGAATTAAAATTTCACTCCTAAAACAGTAAAGTTACATTTATAAATCATTAAAATAAAATTTTATAACATAAATTTAAATTTTTATTTATATAATGACTTTAAATATTAAAGTTATAATTGTAAAGAATTAAAGTTACACTCATAAATTAAAGTTTCAATTATAAAACATTAAAGTTTTCATCTTAAAATTTTAAAATCTCAACCATCAATCTTAGAAGATCAATGACTAGGATTAGGACTTAGTTGACTCACCATTTTAGGTGGACTCATTTGAACTCATCTCTCTCTCTCTCTCTCTCTATATATATATATATATATATATATATATAGATGAGATCATATAAGTCCTACTATTTAGGTTGAGTCCTTGAGTCCTAATCTAAGCCATTAGATCATACAAAATGGGTGGCTGAGATTAAAAGAAAAAACACAACTCACTATGTAATCATGTGTATCAGTGTAAACTTTTCTCTCTCATAATGCAATTTTCTATGTACTAATTAATCCTCCATCTAACCTTATTATTCTCCTAATTATCCAAATCTGAAAACCTAAATATTCTTCTCCATGTTCATCCATGTCGACCACAAATTTGAACATTAATTTGTTGCTTATGTCATAGATGATTTGACACCCTCAAATTTGGTAACAAGGAGGTGTTGCATGGTAATATTGCTACCTCTACTATTATTTTCATATGTTCTAGATGATGTTTGAGATCAATTATTTTCACATTTTATCATTTCTGCTCTTTATTTCGGTTAAAAATTAATGTTTTTTTTCATTCATCTTTATTATATATAAATACTGGGCTAAAAAATATATCAATTTCATCCTCTATATAATTAAATCAATTGATTCCAATATACTAAACTTGGGCGTTCTTTTGCGATGTTAATTGATATTGGCTAATTGTTTGGGTTTCATGTATAGTTAGTTAAAATAATCAAGTTGTAATTATTTCAATTTGACATAAAATGTCGGTCTGAGTGCATTATCATTTACTTTATTCTAATTGGTTAGTCACTTTAATGAAGTAGATAATGTATATTCATGCATTAGCGAGTTTTTTTATGATCGTTTTTCAGAAGATCGAGTTTTTGTACGAATTATTTCACCTGCATATAGTTGCAAGTTATGTTTACCAAACTATGAAGGGCCTAATTTTTCTCTTTTATTTGTTGTTGCTGACTGAAGTTTGCAAACACAACAACAAAATTAACGGAAGCAAGGGTTTGAAGAATAGTAACTATCTTTTCGTTTCTAGGATCACATATCTTTTTATGTGTAATTTTAATTTCTCATGTCCTTCGTATAACACATTAGCAGCTATTATTAAAGGGTGTAACTTCGAGTTTGTAAGAGTGTAATTTTATTGTTTAAAGGGTGTAACTTCGGTGTTAAAAGGTGTAACTTCAAGGATATATAATGTGTAACTTCAGTTATACAACGTGTAATTTTAAAGGTTAGTAAGTGTAAAGTGTGTAATTTTAATTGTTAAAGTGAGTTCCTTTGAAAAGTATCTATGTTAAATCTAAGAGGTGGTTTATGTTGTTCATATACTTGTATGTACATATAACATTATGTACTCCGTATAACACAATAGTAGCTATTAAAAGGTGTAACTTCAAGTTTGTAAGGGTGTAACGTTAAGTTTTAAAGGGTGTAATATTATTTTTAAAGGGTGTAATTTCAAGTAATAGTGTGTAACTGTAATTCACAATCAGTGTAACTTCAATTCACAAGCAGCGTAACTTCAATCACAATTAGTGTAACTTTAGTACACAATTAGCGTAACTTCAATTCACAATCAGTGTAACTTTAATTCACAATCAGTGTAACTTCAATACTCAACCGGTGTAACTTCAATACACTATTAGTGTAATTTTAGTCTGCTATGAGGAAACTTCAACTAGATGGATGTAATTTCAAGTATATGGGTAAATTGATTAATTAATTTCAAGTAAATTGAGTTTAACTTCAAACAGATGGTATAATTTTAAGCAAAAAGGGTATTAACTTCAAGCAAAAAAAGTTGTAATTTCGAGTAATTAACAGTACTTACAATTTCGAAAACTTAATGCTATACGAAAATATGACCATTGCAACGGGCTCGAAAAAATAATAAATTTAGGATTTTGTTTCACCTAAATCGGAGTCCAAACGAAAATTTACGGAGTCTTTTATAAACCCGATATTATTTTACGCGGGTTTGAAATTTGATTTTTAAATCAAATATATTTTGATATTTAAAATATAAATTACAAGATATTAATTGAATAAATTAGTTGATAAGAAAGAGAATGTAATGATTAGGTAATTGGGAATTGAAACTATGAGAAAGACGCATTAATTAGTAGTAGGTGAGTGTGTTTATACTTTAAATCTCATCCATCCATCTTATAGGATCTAATGGTTTATATGAGGACTTAGGGACTCAACCAAATTTATGGACTCATCTGAACCTCTCTCTCTCTCTCTCGTATATATATATATATATATATATATATATATATATATATATATATATATATATATATATATATAAGGAGGCACTGTCCAAGGAATAACGAACCAACTCAAACAACAACAACTACAACTACAACTTAGTCTATCCTTAGATCTTAGATTCTTAGTCGTAGAGTAGATTAGCAGTAGCTATAGACGTAGCACTGTAAGCCCGTCCGATCATGGAGCTAATCAGCCATCTATCCCTTAGTTTGTCATTTAACATCCACAAATACTCTTATGAATACTCTAGTTGATGTTGTGTTATTGGATCTTTCTTTATACTAGTTGGTTGTACGACACGCGATGCGCGCCGTCCCCCAAGTTATTTTAATCGCTTACATTCCAAATGCGTAGTAGCGAATCTTGATTTGGTTTAGTTTTCTATACATTTTGAAGGGCGGTCACAATGAAAGTCTTGTCGTTACAATTTTTTGGTTGTTCGAATCGATTGCAAACAAGATCACATTCAAAAAAAAAATTCTTATCTAACTTTGTTGGGAACATGAATATATGATCTGGTTCAGTTGTCTGTACATGTTGAGTGTCACAATGAAACTCTTGTTGTTATATTATTTTGATGGTTGAATCAATTGCTTACAAAATTATAACCATTCGTAAATAATTTGTATTTAACTTTGCTTGGAGCATGAATATCCGAATATAACTACACTTTTTGCTTAGATGGTTAATTGTTAAATAACACAATTACATGGAATACATAAGACATTAGTATTATATTGTACTTTACAAATAACATAAACATCACATCTCCTCCTCCTCTTCCTCCCCATACTGACCGCTCTTCCTCTTCCTTCTCCTTTTCCCTAACCTTCCTTACCCTCTACTTCGTCATCCTCTTTATCTCCCTCTTTTCTTTTCAACGCCGTCGCATCCTAAACCACCTTCTTTTCTTCAACCTCGTAGTCCTCCTTCCCTTTCCCCTTTCTCCTTACATATACCTTCTATGTTTTCCTATCTTCCTCTTATGTATTATTTATTTCCCCTTCTCCTCCACTTGCTCTCATATTACTTCTCCTATTTTTTCAAGTACTCCTTCTCCATATCTTTCACTTTCCTCCCCCTCCCTTCCTCTTTCCCTTTTCTCTTATCGTCCGCATCCTTTCCTTTTCCCCTCTCTACCTCTTATTCTTTACCCTTACTCTCTTTGTCGACCTTCATCCCTTTCCCCTTCCTCCTCCTTTATACCTTCCATTTTCCCTCCTCCTCCACTTCCTCTCGTATTATTACTCCTCCAATTTTTCCTCGTATGCATGTATTTTTAGCTTGCATAGTCGCATTATGCTTAGCTTTCATAGTCGCATTATGCTTATCTTAATTGATATTTTGATCATTGACGTTTCATGTGCATGTTAGCGTATATTTAGTTGTTTCGGCTGTTTGTACATGTTGAGTGTCTATCACACTGAAACTCTTGTTATATTGTTTTTTTTTTAGCAAACCAAATTACAACCATTTCTAAGTAATTCGTATTTTATTTTCCCGAGAGCATTATTATTCGAATATAATAGCGCTTTTTGCTTAGATTATTAAATAACACAATTACATGGAATACATAAGACATAGTATTATATTGTAACTTGCAAAATAACGTAAACACATAAAACATATTCTGTCCAACTACACATAGATATTCTTAAACACGGTTTTTTCAGAAAGTTCTAAACAATTTCAGTCAGAACCTAGGTTTATAAACACACTGCACCCAAATAAATTAACATGTTTCAGATCAACCATAAGACATTCTGTACAACTACACATCGATATTCTTAACCACGGTTTTTTCATAAAGCTTTAACCGTTTTCACTCAAAACGTATGTTTATAAACCATTTTTAGATAAACCATAAGAGTATAAGACGGTTCATCCGCATTCTCCTCCTACTACATGTTGTCCTCCTCTTACCCCTTTGTGCTTCTTTTCCCCTCATTTGTCTCCCTCTCCCCCTCGTTTCCTCGTTCCCTCTTTCTATCTTTCTTGTCTCTTTAATGTTACCTCCTCCTCCCGCTTCTCATCCTCCTTGTCCCGTTTCCTATTCTTCCCTCTTTTATTTTCTTGTCTCCCCCACCTTCTCTTGGGTCTCCTCCATCAGTTACTCATGCCGTTTCTAAGAAATTGTCATTTTGATTAAGATTGTCTCTATTAACTGATACATTAATGAAACTGAAGTCCAAAAAAATTTAATAAATTCTATTTTTTAGTCTAGCTTTCTTCAAATTTTAACATTTTTTCATATATTTTCTCTCTCTCTCTCTCTCTCTCTCTCTCTCTCTCTCTCTCTCTCTCTCTCTCTCTCTCACGTCCTCAACCACCTCCTCTCCTCATCCCCTTTTTCCACATAGTACTCTCCTTCTCCCCGACCCCATCCTACTCCTCCCTCTCTTTCCCTCCTTCCTATTCATTTCCTACTTCTTCTCCTTCGTCTTCCTCTTTCTCTCTTACGTCGCTGCATTCTATACCGTCTGTCTATTTCATCTTCATGGTCCTCTTCTTTCCCTTTTCCCTTGCTCCTCCCCTATAATTTCCATATCCCCCCCATTCTCTTCTTATATGTCCTCCATTTTCACATCTCTTCCATATGCTCTCATGTTACTCCTCCTCTTCCCATTTTTCTTCGTACCATTTCTCCATATCTTCCCCCCTTTATCTTCCATATCCCTTCATGTGATGGTGTTATGTGAGTTTAGTGTTGTACATAATGTTTATCGACTATGGTTTTCGGCAGGTACTCTGGTTCATAGGCTTCACCAAGTTGCATCTCATTGGGAACTTATTGTTGTCCTATATAAATCAGCATCTCACTTATAATTATCGGGTTTTATATTTTGTCACTTGTGGATATATTTGGAGGTGAGAAATGGCGTTCACAAAGTATTTTTAGCTGAAGAGTCGACTTGTTCACTCTTAAGGCAAGTGCAATTGAAAAACTTTTTATAAAGTTTTTCCTTTACCACGTCATTTTTTTACAATCTCAAGAATTAAACATTTTTGGTTACAACGCAAGAATTTTATTTGATGGTTTTCCATAAAATCAATATTAATTATTTAATGAAATTAATTGGTTAATTTACTTTTGTGCCAAAAAGATTCTTGTTTTTTTTTTCAAAGAACTTAATTCTTAATATCAAACCGAGCTTGATCATTTAAGAACAAACTTTTCTTTGCAATGGGACGAACTTTATTTTAGTGGTTTCTTTTGACAACTTAATTGCTAAGAACCTACATTAAATTAGCTCTTAATAGTTTTGGTGATTTGTAAACCATTGATGAATATACAAAGTTTGACATTTGCTAGGAAAGATGCTAGGAAAGATGCTAAAGTAGTTACTCATAGTATGCGTGCGACACTCTGTTTTTTATATTAACATAGTTTTAGTTTTTAAACGTAGCGAACTCACGAAAGTCACTACAAAAACAACGCGTAATTGAGATTTTTTTGTGACCATTTCTTAGGGTTACATTCAGCCCAAAATTTTGTTTGGACTATAGAGTATTGATGCATGTGAAAGGTTAGTTCCACATTTATCGAGGCTGTGATCGATTCGCTTAAATCCGTTTGAGCTATAGAGTATTGATGTATGTTTGGTATTCAACATACTGTAGTTCATTACTCTTACAAATTCTTAGAGCACATAGCAATCTGATCCGTTCCAATCCGGTTGGACTATAGAGTATTGATGTATGTATGGTATCCAACATAGTGTAGTTCATTACTGCCACAAATTTTAAGAGCATATAGCAATCTTTGAGCTGAAGTCTTCTTTATAGATAGTAACCATCATGAGATTCAATCCACACACTTTAACACGATTAAATCATCAAAACAACTTGCTCCATTGACTATCCATCTGCACAAAATTTAATAAGATTCACCACAATGGGTTCATCAAACTTGCGGAGTTCACACTGGGAAAAGAATATAAACAAAATGCGAGACATGAATAATGACATTGGACGAGGGCAAACTCAATGTTACATGGAACTAATAAGCTACTCGAGAAAGAATCAATCAACAGTATCCTAAAAGGAGAGAACACTCTACCATTCCTTACATACACTTTTGTACTCTTGGCATTTATATTGCCTAACTAAGAAAGTTTGGAAAGTTCAACGCAAAGTGAAAGAATTAACTATCACGAGTAGACAAATTGAAAGAATGACTATATATGTACCCAAGAGAAGGTGTTGATCTGTCTTCTCGTGATGACCAGTGAGCCTCCTCTCCTTGCTCTCTCCATAAGCTACAATGTGCTCTTTGTGACGCTCCCCTAACTTCTCCATTGCTTTCTTTATCGCCTATATTCCTCCTCCTCTCATTGATTTAATGCTAAATAGCATTTCAGGTTCAAAACAATCAGATAAAGCAAATATACTTTAGTCAAATTTTTATTTTTTGTACTATGTTTAAATCTAAGACTGCACTGTAACCTGTAGTTGGTGTCAGCACCGGGGTCATTCCAGTCACCCTATTTGCTGTTAAAAATCAAGAGCATAAAGTACATATTATCAAAAAAATATCATAAATCATATACATCACAAGTTCTTGAATATAATAAGACCAACAAGAATAAACCTTGCCTGGCTTCGGATTAAGAGAAATTATCATCCCAGATATCTTTGCTATCATTTGGATATCAAGTAAATGACAATGTTTAAGCAAACACTAATGATCTCTATGAATGTCAAAGCAATATGATTGGAATAAATAGAAGATAATCTTTACCTCCATAAGGTACATCAGTTATATTGCCATATATGTTATGGAAGTTGGTTGGGATGGGCAAGTTTTCTTAAGCGTAAAAGTCTTCACCAAACAAATATAAGCCAATTGAGATGAGACCATATTTTACCTTGTAGTTGATGAACCTAATGCTGAATCTGAAATTTTAGAAAATAGCAATGGAGCTTTAAACTTTTAGTGATCTAATGTTTTATAGTCTTTTACTTTTGAAAGGTGCGAGAGTAACATTAGAGTGGCGTTCGAATGACAATAAGTAGTTAGATTTGGGGGAGAGATTATATAAATTCAACGTGAGTTATGGTGGTTCAATAGTGTAGCTTAAAGCTTTAGCTTTTATAAGCCGGGACACAGGAAGTGGGTTTTATGTAAGATTTTTTTCTTGAGAACACAATTTATTTATTCCTATTTTCCACTCGTTTTATCAGAGATTATATCAACATTTCCCGTTATTTCTCACCGATTTCGCACATAGGTTTTGCTTCTTGTATGTATTTTTTTTCTTGTGTCTTTGATTATTTGGCAAAAAAATGAATTTCAGTTTGATGTACAGTATATAGTTGTGAGAAATGTTTAACTTATTGTGAGTTTTACTTCTTGAATTTCTTTCTTGATGCTTAGTATATAATTTCTAGAGATGTGCAACAGGTGTACTTAATGGGGTTCAGGACCAGAGATGAACAAACCAGGTGAATACACAACACTTTCCTAAGTTATGACCGCGAGGGGAAAAGGTAGATGACACTAACTATCCTTGGTTGCGACATGTTGTATCGAATTGGCCAGACTATTCTTACTTTAGAGTTTAGCTTATTCTTACGTCCATTATATGGTTGTCCCAAAATCCAGGGATAGAACATCCATCATAATCCCGATATATGAGCTTTCAAGTTTTTGAGAAGATGGCCATATAGCCAAGCTAATCTCCACACATAGCCTACTAAATTATCGAGATCCATTAAATTTGCAACCTTCGATAACCAGTTTGGCCCTCACTGCAAAATTAATGGAGACTTACACCCTACAATCATCTGCCACACTATAATCCCACCCTTAAACGCGTATAATAGTATATGCATCCTACAACCCAATTCTAAGCCTGACACACCCAACACTATAATCCCACACATAAATTTTCAATTGCACCCTAAAACCAATACTTGTAGCGACACAAGCTCTACATGGTTGTTGTTCTACGTTGTATGATCACAGTCTGTGAATACAACAGCTGTGTAAATCTTCAACTGCACATCAATTTAATTGAGTTCGTTTTATTTTAGTTCCATGTGATTCAGTATAACTCATTTTATACTGATAACAGTTTAAGAAGGGCCGCTGTTTCAACAAGGAAATTTACCACAGGGTCAGAAAAGGTGCCGGTGCATTATGCAAAACAAAGAGCAGACTGTGACTTAGGAAGACCGAGTTTTAAACTGGTGAGTTGCTATTCTTCTTCACATTTCTTTCTGATAGTATGGTTTTAAGCCACGGTAGTTATAGTAAAAATGATAGTTAACTACATTTGTGTTCAGTCTTTTATCCGACTCCCGAACATCAACAACCTTATAATTACGGCCATTATCTTGGAGCAAGAAATTGCTCAGGATTGCTGGTCATAAAGACAGATGAAATTGTGACCCGCATAATATGATGTAGTAGAGTGGTTGTACTCACGACCTTGGTTTAAGACTCAAAACCATTTAGCATAAGATAAATTTGTTAATCAAGGATGAAAGTTAGAAGCGATTACCCCTCCAACTCGAGTAGTAAACAAGCCAAATATCGAATGCTCTATGGCATCTGCACTTATGATCAGACCCCCTATGTTGTAGGCTGCTTGCACTTACCGGAAAACCTGTCAATTCACCGTCTAAAATGTAACACCAGAAATCAGACTATAAGACAATATTTTCAACCTTCTAAATACTATGATCAGAGTTATAAGCAGATGTAAAAGCTTTTGAGGGGTTGTACTTATGACTCGAGTTCAAACAACCTCAATGTTGTCAAACAAGGGTCACCATGTAAATTACTCTTAGTTTTTAGAAGACAAAGGCTATATCAGCATGTTTACCAAATATGTAACAAGTCCAGTAAAAGTGCAGCACCTTCTGAAATTCTCCTCTTCTTAGTGAGCTATGTGGAATTCCATATGCTAAATACGCCTGTAGAACACAAGAAAGCCCAAAAATCCGGATTCAGGTAAAACAAAGCGGAAACAAAATTTCAGAACAGTCACATTGCTTGAAGTATGATCCTTACATGATCTAGATTGCAATTTGCGCCGTGTCACTCACGTCCATTTCCGTCAATTCTATTCCTAACGTAGCAGTAGAAAAACAATCTTGTCAGTTGACTAAAGCTCAAAATTTAACTACGATTTGGGCAACACTCAT
The DNA here is from genome assembly GCF_048544455.1 of Silene latifolia. NCBI lineage: Eukaryota > Viridiplantae > Streptophyta > Magnoliopsida > Caryophyllales > Caryophyllaceae > Silene > Silene latifolia. The sequence continues at coordinate 88,437,735 of NC_133536.1, forward strand.
TACCTAAAGAAATACAACCTCAAAAACTCATCATTTCACCATTATATTTCAAGTTTATCTCCTCCTCAATGCACTGTTTATATCTCAACTCCTAGAACATTAATCAGCTGGTGAGTTCTTGAATTAATTCTTATATATTTTCTACACTATTCACTAATCTTGATGCCAGGGGCGGTTCTTGGGGGGATGCAGGGGGCTTAGCCGCACCCCCTCCCCCCCCCCCGAAATCAGAAATAAATAAATTATTGTGCAAAATATTTCATTGTTATTTGTTTGGTTCAGTGGTAAGAAACATTTATTCTAACTTAGAGGTCGTGGGTTCGATTACTGCAACCAACAATTTCTGTTTTTTTTGAAATTATTTTTCACCTATTATTGTACAAAACAGGCCTAATAAATAATTAAGCACTCTCTCCCTAATATAACAAGTAGTTTTAGTATTGTAATTATAAAATTCTTGATAAATATGTCAATCATCATTAAAAAAATTACCAAAAAGAATAATTTGTTTGATATATAATAAAAGTTTTTTTCCGTATTTTACGTCGGTATGATAGCCTCGTATTAGAAAATCCTTTAGAAAAAGACATCCTTTAAGAAAAACGTATGTGAAATGTATGAAATTTTATTATATTAATATTGATTTCGCCGCCACGTACTAAAAGTCTTTCGATTTTGTAAAATTTCCGCACTCCCTCTGTTCAATTCCTAGAGCCGCCACTGCTTGATGCAATAATGTTATAATATGATTTAGTCAAGCTAATCAAAATTTCACCTTTTTCAGCAAAAATAATCAAATTTCAGATCTACCCACCTGGTAAAAATCCCCCCCCTTTTTTTTTTTTACTGTTTTAGCCTGATTTCTTATTAGTTATGCTGTAACATGAAAAGGGTTGAATTGTTTACAAGATTTCTGAAAATCCTTTATCAAAAAATTAAATCTCCATCAAAATTAAATCCTATGACCACAATAACAGGCCACTCTATTTCCATCTCCATTAAATATAGTGTTAAATTATTAGACCCACCTTCATTGAACTTGGTGTCAAATTTGCATCCTTACACCAAAGAAAAAACTAACTGCTAATTCTCAATTAGAACCCAAATAAGAAAACAATAAAACAAAAAACCCTAATGAAAATACACCCAATATGTGATGGTGTGATGTCGTCGGGTCACATCCAATCAAACACATTTATAATACTCAACATACAACTAGTTAGTGGTAAGTCGAGGTCGATCCATTGGACGGTGTGCTTTGGGTTCTAAGTCTATCTTTCTCAATTTATGCTAGTGTCACAATTGATGGGGTTTGTAGTTGTATTCTAAACTAATGAAAGTAACAAAGTAGAGCAAACAATGAACTAAGAAATGTAAACAATTGACTAAAAGCACTAGGATGTCATGGGGTCATAGGGGATTCATGGTGTTGATCATACAAACATGTTTACAAAGTTGCAAGCAATTAATGTTGTGGAGAAACCGAGTTGGTTTATATCTTACGGTTCTTAGGAAGAGTTGGGTCCCGGAGCCGAATCGATTAGATTGTACAACACCTACAAGTCGACTTACTTTCCTCCTAATCAACTTCTATGTATGGTCTAACAAGACTCGAGTTGGTTTATATCTTACAAGTCAAGCTGAATAGATAAGAGATGGTTGTAAATGAAAGGATTCATAGGCTTAGCATTTCATCAAACATAACATGTGCATAAAGTTGACATCACAACAAGCAAGCAATTTGATTATGAAAACATATTAGATTAAGCATGAATCAATCCCATGTTGGTTTCCCCTAATTACCCATTAATCCTAGCTAAAGAAACTACTCACTCATTATCATGGGAAACATGTCATTAATGGTGTCAATCATCATAACAAGTATAAACATGATAATAGAATGAAGAAATGAACAATAAAGATTAAAGAGTAAAGGAATTATACCAAACTTGAGATGATCCAAATAATAAAGCAAAGAATAATAGAAGAAACTTGATTGATTGATGAAGGGTTGTCAATCCTCCAATAATAACCCAATAATTTTCAATTACCCAATAATAAACTTGAATAATAAACTTGAACAATAATTAAGGAAAGATTAATGTGTAATTTGTGGAAAGATTAGAGAGTAATCTATTCTAATCTACTCCTAATCTAATCTAAGAGGAATTTCTAATATGGAAACTTGATTTAATCTAAGAAAACTTGATAAAGGCCCCTCTTTGATTATTTACAAATGGGGTATATATAGTGGGGATTAGGTATAAGAATTAGGGTTAACTAAGGTCTTAAATGACGATTAAGTCCCTACTTAAGGAAACGCCGGTATTTTTGGAAGGATGGGCATCTTTCTTGAAGTTTTGAAGAAGACGAAATGCTGTAAGGAAATCCGGGCGTCCAAGAAGGAAGACGGGCGGATTGTTGAGGTGGTGCACGGGTGTCTTCATGGGAATCCGCTCGGATTCTTTGGAGGAATCCGGGCGTCTTCAGGGCTGGGACGCACGGGTTGTCACTGCAGGACGAGCGTCTTGGGGAGAAGACGGACGTCTTCTGAGGCAGCGTCCTTTTTCTTTACTTTCTTTTTATTCTTCTAAACTTGGTCTTTAGTTCTCGCCTCCTCTTCATACTAGTCCATCAAACATCGTCAATAAGCTTCCAAATATGCACGAAAGACGGGAATTTCCGCCTTATTCTCTCCTTTTCTACAAAACATATGAAATGCGATAGAAAAGCAAATAGGAAGGTTTTGACGGATAAAATGGCCATAGAATGTTATAATAGTATGCAAAATAGGCTCAATTAGGGGACTAAATGTGCGCAAATAATGTTCACATCAAATATCCCCAAACCGAACCTTTACTCGTCCCGAGTAAAGAGGTGACAAAAACTAGACCTTTATTTAAACTAACCTATTAATATAGCCGATATGAGACAATTAGCGGGTCTCACTCCGCCCCTTCAACTCACAACAAGACAACCATGAGGTAGGATGCCTTCCTGCAAGGCAAGGTGGGTCTTGCCAAAATGACGACACATCCAAACATTAAGCACACAAAATCAAGTAATGGATGCATCTACAAAAGAATAGCCACTTTCCTCATCAAGTGGCGGAGTCAACTAAAAGAGAACAAATTTAAGAGCATATATTCCGTCACAAATACTAGTTCAACAAATCACTAAGGCTAAGAGGATGGCACTAAATCACCTCCAAATGGTGTTAAACTAGACTACTTTCGTCCTCAATTTCCAAATACTTTCGTCAAGAGCGATCGGATGCCGTGGAATGATGATCCCCATGATGGTAGTAGCATATGACATGACAAGTCTCGAGTTCTCTACAAAAGTAAAGGTCATGGATCGTCCCAAGCTCGACAAAGTGGCTTGACAAAAAGGCTTTTTGGGAATGAAATGCTCAAATCGTTGTAAACAAGGGTGGATATGACTAGCATTCAAAAATTGACCTCATTCAACTTTCACTTTTCAAAAATTAGAGATGGGGTTTGTCCCTTCCGGGCTAATGTCCTTTGCTTTCGCCAATCGCTTATTAGGCAACCGGTTAACCTCTAGACAATAGCTTTTCGGGGTGATAGTCACTCTGTCTTTGGGCGGTTGAATTCACAACCGTGTGGGGGCCCAATTCAATGGATCCCTCTCCAAAGCACATCGAAGTGGTACGCCTCCATAAAAACAACTAAAATTCTCAATATTTCAACATTTCATAACATTTGAAGTTTCCTTGGCAATAAAACGTTTCCACATACAAAATCTTTGAAATGAGCACTTCAAACTTATTGATAGAAAGTATTTTTGGATTGCCATACCACAAGGTCAATCAAGGTCACCTAGACAAGTTAACCAAGTCCACATCGCATCACGGGGTTGGAATAGGTGACTCACATGCAAACCCTTGACTAGGCTTTGGGTCATGGGTCGAAAGACACTAGTATGACACAATCTAGGGTGTTTTACATCCATTCTAGTAGGCGAAGTCTTAAGTTGAAAAAGTATTTGTAATGGCTTAGTTGCTCTTGTCAAAGTTCCCAATTAGGCACTTTTCAAAATATTTCATCTAAATGCAACTATATGCCATGATGCAACTATTATATACATCCTAATGCATATGCTTCTACCAACTAATATGACATATAAACTAAATGGAAGTCCTAAGTTCACATTGTTATACCGCATCAATCAAAATAAAGCCACATAGTCATTAACATAAAGAGGAAAAAGGAGATTGGAAAGATCATACCATGCGGTCTTCAATATCCTCATGTCTCGGATGTGGCGTAGTCGATCAATGTGAACAAGGATAGAACAAACACAATATATACAACAATATTTACAAGACTACACTACAAAGGAAATGAACTTGTTTTTGGTTTTTCAATTTTTCAAATTTTTATGAAATTAAAAGACATATTTTTGTGATTTTTCGAAATTTTTCAATTTTTATGTGTTTTTGGAATATAAATTCCCATCCCCCACTTTATTTTGGACATTGTTCTCAATGTACATGTAGGAGTAGGAATGAAAAAGAAATACATGTTCTTTTTGGATTTTTGATTTTTTTGAAATAAAGTACAAATGCAATGATATGATATGAATGAATGCATGCTCTAACTAAATGCAATTCTATATGACATATATAACAAATGAATGCAATCTAAACTATATTATATGATGCATGATTTCAAGTAAACTATGGTCACCTATGATCAAACCTCCCCAAACCGATTTAAACACTATGTCTAGTGTAGAAATGAATAGGTTTGGCCACTAGTAACAAAGCATGAATTCTAGTCTATATGCAACTAACTACATGAATCATGTGAGATAAATACAATGCAAACTAATCTAATCATGTGAGATATATTACAATGCAAACTATACTATATGAACTAACTAATGCAAATGAAATATGATACAAATGCATGCGAAAACTACACTAAATGCAATGTATATACAAAAGAGAGAGGGAGAGAGGGGTATCATACAAATGGAGGTGGTGAGGTAGGCCTCTTTCACTTGTCATCCTCATCTTGATCATAGCCATAATGATGAGAACTCCCGGCTTGGTCATACCCGCTTGCTTGGCCCCAATACCCTCCTTGGGCAAACTCTCCTCCTTGACCCGAGTACCCTCCACCTTGGCTAGAATGCCCTCCGCCGTCGTGATCCCAAGCTTGGTTCCCTTGATTAGGGAACAAGTGTTGTGGTTGGGCCCATTTGGGCAAAGGGCCATTAGGGTCAACATACCCTTGTTGAGCCATGTTGTAGTATTGGGGGTAGAGGGCCAAGTAGTTGTCGACCCTCCCTTCATGTACCCCGAGGTCCACTCTATTCATGAGCGCCATCAAATCATTAATGCCCGGGGTATTAGGGATTTCCGGCTCAAATTTGGTATGAGGGATAGGGTATGGTGGAATAGGCACATAGGAAGGTGGGCGAATAGGCCTTCCCGGTACCCCGCGAGGTATTTGGCGGTGCGGCTCTTCCCTTTGAGGGGGATTGTCAAGAATTTGGATATCAAGGAGGTAGCTTGGTGGAGGCGAATATGGGCTCAATCTTGGGTCAATGCCCGGTATCTTCCAACCTTCAAGGATGATTGAAGTGCATCCTTTGGTGTACCACTCTACACTCCCGTCTTGAGTGTAGTTACACCACCGGTGATGGTTGAAGACGGTGTGCTCATCAATCAAAGTCCTCCTCTCAAGAAGAGTATAGGTCCCTTGGGCATTGAACCCGGGACAAAGGTTGTTGGCCAAAATAGTAATTAGACCTCCCATTACGAAGGTCTTGAGTTGGGTGGTCCCTTGAGCAAAATCATGAAACCTAGTAAGTATCTCAAGGGGTGTGTTGAAGTTATAGCGCCTCGTCCCCCGAACATTTAAATAGGACTCAAGAAAAGTTAAATCAATGAGAGTACACCTATCTTGTTCGTACCTCCCATTGATGGTACCGGCCACAAATCGCTCGGTGAGTCGAATCACCGGATGTTGGATGGCGAAAGTATAGCATTGCTTTAAACCGGTAAAATTCCTCCCGGAAATAGCCCTCCAAAGATGGTCCACATCGAAATTATCGTGTTTATCGGTATAGTTGGTGGGCACTTCAAGACCGAAAATGTAGGCAAATTGATCAAGAGAAAGACTATGGTCTAGGTTGCACAACCTAAACTCCATGCCCACGGTTGTACGGGTATTCGTTACAATGCGAAGGCTACTCAAAAATTCAAGGGTGAGACTAAGGTACGTCTCCTCATGGGCATGGAAAAGTTTCCCAATGCCAAGGCCATCAAAGAACATCTCGGTAGGGTACCTTATCTTAAGGATTTCCAACACCCTAGTATCTATGAATTGAGTGGGTTCATAGTTCTTACCTAGCAATTTGACAAAGTTCTTGCGGTGGTCATCAGATTCAAAAAGCACCTCTTGGAAGTACTCAAGTTGTTCAATCCCTCCTCTCATTAAGGGACGGAAGTTCCTTTGTGGCACTATCTGTCGCGGAGTTGATGAGGATGATCCCTTGCGCTTCCTTCCGGTGGATTCAACCAACTTCTTGGCCTTGCCTTTGGGGTTCATCATTTTGGAGTTGAGGAAATGGGGGTTTTGTTTGCTTTTGATGTGAGGGGAGTGTTGTTGAGGAAGGAGATGAGTGTTTTAGGGTTTGATAAGGTGAAGAAAAGAGGGAGAAATGGGGTGATTTTATAGAAGAAGGGGGAATCCGAGCGGATAAGTGTGGGTCCCGTCCGGTTTATCCGAGAAAAATGGGCCAATCCGAGCGTCTTTGCTTCGGGACGGGCGTCTTCTCGTAACAGAAGACGGGCGTCTTCCTACAAATCCGGGCGGATTCTAATGCAGGGATTCTGCTAAGTTGGGAGAAGGAAGAAGACGGGCGGCTTCTGAGTTGGGACGGGCGTCTTGCTCTGGACGGGCGGATTTTCAAAAATCCGCTCGGATTTCCTGGCAGCTCAAAATCTCGTTTCAGATGACATTTAGGATGGGCATCCCGTGACGAATCCGAGCGTCTTTTCTCAGGACGGGCATCTTGGGTTGAATCTGCTCGTCTTCTGAGACAGCGTCAACCAGTCTTTTGACGGGCGTCTTCAGCTCCTTTTCTTCTTTTTCTTTCTTTTCCTTGCAATATAATACCCTTTCACCGATTTGCTATTCCTCCTTATCTTTTTCTGAAATTTGCTCATTAAAAATGTAAGATGACTCTCTCTCTCACCACTCTCATGCAAGAAATTAAATGCAAATGCAATAATATACAATATTATACAAAGTAAAGGGTCCAAGAAATATCTTACAATTGGTGGGTTGAGATAGGGCTCCACCAAACTAGTTCAAATTGTAGAAATTCTTATCCATAGAGCTCAAGGCTCTTAATAAGAGATCAAAAGCTTGTGAACAAGCTCCAAATAAGCACAAGTATGGTTTGCTTAACTTCAAGACGAAGCTTGGCCAAAGTAATTGGTCATTCATTGTTGTTTTCTTCCTCTTCTTGGCACTTGGATATTCACGATGTTTCAAACCAATTAGCCCATGATTCCTTTCATCACTAGGTATGAAGTATGGTTTATTTTCGTCCGGAGACTTCCCCTTACCACCTTCTCTTTCACTTTTGGTGATGATGATAGCATTTGAATTTATCAATCCTTCCAAGGTGGAAGGAGAATTCTCATGGCTTTGATGATCGAGTTCCATAGAAGTTGTCATTGTGGGTGCCAAATCTTCACGAGTGGCTTCACGAGCAATCTTCTCTTTGAGCTTTTTCACCAAGTAGCTCTTGTATGATACTTTGGCCTTTTGAAGAAGGTCCACCATGTCCTCTTCAATGATCATTGGCTCCATGATAGGTGTCAAGTAGTCTTCATGAGGACTAGGGGAAGGACGTTCTTCTTCATGATAGGGTATCTCAAATGTCTCAAGGATAGGCTCCTCAAGCAAGGTGATATTATGAGTCCATCCGTTAGGCTCATCATCATCGTTGCTATCTTCATATGAATCATAAATGGGGGCTTCATTTAACTCTTTCTCCAATGTCTCAACATTCACTTCAAAGGACACACCCTCATACTCACAAAGGTTAAGGGTATTTGGCTTACTCAACCTCAAATCTTCCTCATCAAACACAACACTTTCATAGTCACAAGAGCTCAAGGAGATTGGCTCTTTCCATTTCTCATTTTCCATATCAAAGGTTACTACTTAAAATTCACATTCATGATCAATGTCCAAAGAATGGTGGGGAGTGATTGCTTGGGATTCTTTCATTTGGGCAATTTGAATCTCCAATTCCTCACCTTGGGTAACAATGCCTTGAAGAACATTGTCCCTCTTTTGGCTCTCCTCTAGCATTTATTTGAAGAATTTTTGTTGATCTCCCATCATTTGGAGAATCATATTTTCAATGGGTTCATCTTCTTGTTGTGGGCGTGTGTGAAAGTAGTTGTATTGTGGCAATTGAAACTCATTATGAAGTGGGTATTGAGTGGGTGGTTGTTGTGGATATTGCATGTGAGTGTTTTGGTTGAAAAATTTGGGGTAGTAGTTAGGATTTTCATTGTACGAATAATAAGGTAGGCTTGTGTTGACTTGCTCCTCAAACTCCCCATACCCATAGTTGAAGGAAATGTAGATTCATATACACTTTAACATACTCATATATGTCTAAAATAATTTGTCATAAAATTAAAACGGATTTTATGCATGCAAACAATAATATAAAAGAAGAGAAATAATGTCCTTACATTCAATATTTCGGCTATATTGGGCACAAGAGAGATCACCTTTCTCTTCTTGTTCTTGAGCTATTCCAATGGATGAACAAGATCTAAGAATAAGATCTCTCCCCAAGCTTTATACCCAAGGCTTAACACTTAATCTAATTAATATTATGAATACTAGTATAATATTAATGTAGTAGAAAAATGACCCAAAATTATTATATACACTTAATAATTTCGGCTATATGGGAGAGAAGAAGAAGAGAGAGTTTTGTCTCTCTAGAAATCTTATATTTTATGAGTAAAAGAATGAATGAACATCCACTACCTCTTAGTGAATATTAGGCAAAAAAATGAGAAAAATCTCAAGTGTTTTTCTTCCCAAAAACCGGTGGGAGTGGAGGAAAGGAAAGAGCCAATGCATGAAATTGTTGCTCTTAACAATGTTCATAGGCTTGCATGGCTAGATTACTTTATAATCATTATGCTTTCTTATTTAAAATATAAACACAATTTAAGCCTAATCCCCTCCATTATTTCGGCATTTACATAATATGGAGTCCATATTATTTTTGTCAATTGTCTACATGTTACATGTCACATGTCACATATATTTGTTATGTAATTTTTAATATATTAAAAATTCAACGTATTATCAAAAATACGTCATATACAAAAATTGACTTAGTAATTTCATAATTACTTGTGCCAAAATATTTTTACCATTTATAAATCACAACAGATTGTATTTATAATAATTCATTCAAATCCAATCGTTTCTTTAAACAATAATTTCATCCGAGTAATGATACAATTCGATTACTCAGACCGTATCTCATTTAATCATATTTCAATTTGATACGTAAATTTTACTACCAAAATTGTCCGTCAATTTTTCAAGAAATTTAATTAACTCGTAACATTATACGATTAATTAAATAATCAATTAAGTGTATTGCCCTTTAGGTATGACCTAGGGGTCAACTGATCACCACCGTCACACGACAGTAATGTCAAACTCTAGTCAGCCAATCATTACCGATATATGTTGACCCGGTTGACAAGAATAATATTACTTCCCAATTGTATTCTTAAAATGAGATTTAATAATGATATTTAAATCATGTGATCGCACTATTGTTGAGGACACATTTCCCAACAATCTCCCACTTGTCCTCGACAAGTGTGCGTCCCCAATTCTCTTGTCCTATTACTATCTCCCACTCAATGCAAGGTGTCTTTCAGGTCGTACTTGCAAGTGATCATATCGAGAGTGGTTTCCTCGATCCGGAGAATAATCGATTGACCGGATTTATCCACTCGGATACCTTCCGAGCATGGCCACGCATTTCGAGTTCATTGCTCCTCGAGTGGCCCTGAGATATTGTTATAACCCGGACAAGGGGTGGACAATTCCTATCGCACTCATTCCCTTCGACTAGCCACACCATCATAACCCAAAATATGCCCATTTGACCCCATTTACGAAGGTCGTAGTAACACAAATCAAAGTTAATCAAATCGTGCCATCTTAGGAGAATAGTCTTTAGTCAAAAGAATTGACTCATTAGAATACTATAGTAGCTCTCGCCACGACCAGGCTATATAAATTTGCCGGAACTCTATAAGCGGTCATTAGGCCCGACAAAATGTTCCTAATAGATCGCCTATGTGATCGACTAGTCATCTCACATGACCGTATGGCACTTGAACTTGCCATCAATCGCCTCACACTCTAGTCACTTCGAGACGTCACCTCATATAAGTAACTATGGGCAAAACAATGTTAATCCATGTTCACTTTAACGGGGTTCAATTGTCTCTACAACCCGTTTGGATGTAACAAAGTATAAATTAAGGATAAAAGACAAATGCGATTATGAACATGAACAAAAACAACACTTTTATTTCATTTCAAAATCTAACAAAAATTTGTTACACGTTTAAGTCCCATGGACGCAACATGCCCATCATGCTTAGCCTGCGATAAAGGCTTGGTGAGCGGACCGGCTATGTTGTCATCCGTCCCAACCTTACAAATCGCAATTTCCTTTCTTTCAATGAAATCTCTTATTACATGATACTTTCTAAGTACATGTCTAGATCTATTACTAGACTTTGGCTCCTTAGCTTGGAAGATCGTCCCACTATTATCACAATAGAGAGTGATGGGATCATCGGCGGTAGGTACTACTTTTAGACCTTCCGTGAATTGCTTGATCCACATAGCTTCCTTGGCAGCTTCGATTGCTATGTACTCACGACCTCCGTTGTCGAATCCGCGATTCTGACTTCCTTGAAGCTTCTCCATTTTACGGCACCACCATTGAGCATGAAAACAAAACCAGCTTGTGATTTCATGTCATCTCTATCTGTTTGAAAACTTGAGTCCGTGTATCCTGTAACACGCAACTCGGTGTCTCCTCCAAACACAAGGATAGAGTCCTTAGTTCTTCTCAAGTACTTAAGGATGTTCTTGTGGCAATCCGTGACTCTCACCTGGATTTCCTTGATATCTACTCGTCATACTCAAGGCATACGAGACATCGGGACGTGTGCATATCATGGCATACATGATTGATCCAACAGCGGAAGCGTAAGGGATCAACTTCATGCGTTCAACATCATGGGGTTCGGAGGGACATTGAGTCCTGCTCAATATCGTTCCGGTTACCATAGGTACCAAACCCCTTTTGGATTTGTCCATGCTGAATCGTCAAAGAATCTTATCAACATAAGACTCTTGACTTAGTGCCAATATCCTCTTGGGTCTATCTCTATAGATCCGGATACCTAATATGCGTTGTGCCTCTCCTAAATCCTTCATTTGGAAGTGGTTACCTAACCACTTCTTAACGGAAGACAACATTGGAATATCATTTCCAATGAGTAGTATGTCATCGACATACAAGATTAGGAACACAACATTGCTCCCACTGAATTTCATGTATAAACATGGTTCCTCAACATTTCGAGTGAAACCATTTTCTTTTATAACATGATTGAATCGATGATTCCAACTTCTAGATGCTTGCTTAAGACCATAAATGGATCTCTTAAGCTTGCACACTTTGTTAGGATTTTTAGAATCAACAAAACCTTCGGGTTGTATCATGTACACCTCCTCTTCTAAATGCCCATTTAGAAAAGCGGTTTTGACATCCATTTGCCAAATTTCATAATCATGAAATGCGGCGATCGCTAACAAAATCCGTATGGATCTTAGCATGGCTACGGGGGCGAAGGTCTCATCATAATGGAGACCTTGGACTTGGGTAAATCCTTTTGCCACTAGCCTAGCTTTGTAGACATCGTCATGTCCTTCTATGCCATTTTTGACCTTGAATATCCATTTGCATTGGAGGGTCTTGCCCCTTTAGGCAAATCTACCAAGTCCCAAACTTGGTTTTCAAGCATAGAATCCATTTCGGATTTCATGGCTTCAAGCCATAAGGTGGAATTAGGACTAGAGATTGCGGCCTTGTAGGTGGCGGGCTCGTCACTTTCCATAAGTAACACATCGAGTGTTCCATCTTCTTCGATAAGTCCCACATATCGATCGGGATGGCGAATTACTCGGCCCGTCCTTCTTAGTGGAGGAGGTACAACCGCGTTAGACGACGAAGGAACATCTTCTTGTGTCTCTATCTCGGTTTGTGGCTCTTGAACTTCATCAAGTTCAAAATTTCTCCCACTCTGTCTTTTAGAAATAAACTCTCTTTCTAAGAAGACAGCCTCGCAATACACAAACACTTTATGATCTTGAGGTTTGTAGAAGTAATACCCTCGAGAGGTCGAGGGATAACCTACAAAGATGCATTTTTCGGATCTTGGGGCTAGCTTGTTGTCGTTCTTAGTTTTGACGTAAGCATCACATCCCCAAATCTTCATATAGGATATATTTGGGATCTTACCCATCCACATCTCACATGGAGTCTTTTCGGTGGACTTTGTGGGACTATTATTCAAAGATCGAATTGCGGTTTGTATCGCAAATCCCCAAAACGAGTTCGGTAACTCGGTTTGACTCATCATGGATCGAACCATATCTAGTAAGGTTCGATTTCTCCTTTCGGCAACACCATTAACTTGAGGTGTTCCGGGTGGATAAAGTTGTGATATAATACCACGACTTTTCAAGTGTGAATCAAATTCAAGGCTAAGGTATTCGCCACCACGATCGGATCGTAGTGCCTTAATCCTTTTGTTCAATTGGTTCTCTACTTCGTTTTGGAATTCCTTGAATTTCTCAAATGCTTCACTCTTATGTTTCATTAAATAGATATACCCATATCTACTTAAGTCATCGGTGAAGGTTATAAAGTAGTCATAATTACCACGAGCGGTGATACTCATTGGTCCGCATACATCGGTGTGTATGAGTCCTAATAGTTCACTAGCTCGTGTCCCTTTACCGCTAAAAGGATTACGAGTCATTTTGCCAAGTAGGCAATATTCGCATGTACCAAATGATTGATAATCAAATGGTGTAATCACATTAGTAGAAATTAATCTTTTGATGCGATTCTCGTTTATGTGACCTAATCGACAATGCCAAATGAACGCTTCACTTGGGTCACTTGTTTTGAGTTTCTTTGATTGAATGTTATAAATATCATTAGTCGGTTTTGAGGTTTCTAAAATGTAAATGCCATTTATGGAAGAAGCTTGGCCAATAACCAAATCATTCCTAGAAATAGAGCAACGATTGTTCTTAATGACAAAACAAAAACCGTCCATGTCTAGCATGGCGATTGAGATAATGTTTTTAGAGAGCGTAGGAACATAAAAACAATTATGCAAATACAACTCAAAACCGTTTGGCAAAGCTAGAACATAAGTTCCTTTGGATTCGGCCGCTACCCGAGCTCCATTTCCAAGTCGAAGATCCACATCTCCCTTGCTAAGCTTCTCCACATCTCTTAAACCCTGTAAATGATTACAAAGGTGAGAACCACAACCGGTATCTAGTACCCATGTCGTAGTGGAAGTATAATTTATATCAATAACATAAATTTCTTTAGGAATTGTACCTTTTGGAGTAATGAGTCCTTCCCTTATATTTCGCAAATACATAGGGCAATTCCTAAGCCAATGTCCCATGCCATAGCAATAATGGCACTCATCATTAACTTGCTTGAAGTTTTTGACTTTCTTTGCTTTCTTCTTGAACCTCTTGCCCTTTGAAGCAAGAACTTGATTGCTAGAGCTCCCACTAGCTTTGGCATCTTTATCTTCCAGAGACAAAGACCCTATAGATCGTATGAGGTAGTCTTCCAGAGACGGACTCACACGAGGTCTAGTAGTAGTGGGTGGTTTAGAAGAAGTGATGAAATTTAGGTTTCCATCCGAAACTATCCCGAAATGAAGTTCTCTAGTTGTATCGAAATTATTGTTGGAGCATACGTCGTCAAGAACATGGTGATATGACTCAATAGTAATTGGTGCGGTAGCATTTGTTGGATTCATTGTAATGCACTACAAATATGGAGGAAAGGAAATATTAACATTTGTCTTTTTAAATCATACTTGCAAATTTAACAAGATATGAACATTTATATAGTGACCTCTACCCAACTATAATAAATGATTCCAAGACCCAAATTCATATCGACTTAGGCACGGTGGGGCCGATACATCCTTTATCAATATAACTCGGTGGATTAACGTTTAATCGATTCTACTTTTAGAACTCTTGGTCGATAATATTACATTAACAATTATCTATAGCCCAAAACACATCGACAAGGGCACGGTGGGGCCGATACATCCCTTATCAAATACTTTTGTTGAGTTCAATCCAAATTTCGAATAAATGTGTCCATGATCCAAACCCACATTAACTTGGGCACGGTGGGGCCGATACATCCCTCATCAACATGAATTCGGTGGATTAACATTCATCACCCACTTCCCCTACGTAACAAGGTTTGTACCCGGTGGGGCCGAGCGCACTCCCTCGCGAAATAGGTTTTCATGGTTTCTACTATTTGGTAAGGCTATGTCTCAATTGATAGTTTTAGCGAGAGGTCATGTCAAATTATTATCTATCACGTTTTAAGTGAACTAAAGCGGTGAACTACGATAATTATATTTGACACGGTCGATAAACTCGATAAAATAAGACAATGCATGTTTAGTTATGGCGATTTAGCGATGCATGTGACATAAAATAAAATGCAAGCATAAAGATAAATAAATCCTAGTATGGCCTTTCCTAAAATAGAAAAACTATTAATCTATTACATATTCGGAAACCAACTCCATTGGTCCCTTGAACTTCGGTTGTGGCACACATCTCGAGGTAACACCGTCTTTATGTATCGCCATTCTTGAAGAAATCCGTCTTTTGGAACTCCGGAATGAATAAAATTACATAATAAATTACATAATTTCCTATTATACATTTGTAACTAAAATAAAATAAATCTATTAAATTACAAAACGGTGATACGAGATCACAATAAAAATTACAACCGAATCGATATTCCCATACATTTCGGGAAATACCAATTAAAATCTAAGGCCATACTAAGTAAAATTACATAATTCAAAATTACATAAATTAAAATTATGACAATCATAAAGAAAAATGCAGCATTATAATATGTATGAACATGCTCAATTTTATGCTAAATCGCCTTTTAATTAGCCAATATCGTATATTACTCGGTTTTTACGGATTTGCGTGATTTCAACATTTTATAATCACAAAAATACATAAACTCATATTTATGCATAAGTTAATTACCCTAACCTCTTAGGACTCAAAATATAGTCTTCACTAATAATTTGACCATAATTATCTTTTATTTACAAAATTGTTCATAAATGGACCAAAATTAGAAAAATAAGCTATTAAACTTCAAATAAATCACAAAATTTCAAATAAATTCAAAATTTGAAATTTAAATTCATGAACATTCTGGAAAAAAAAAAATCCATGACACTCATAATGTTCAAAATCTTAGGTTAAAAATTTCGAAAAATTTCCGGAAAAACAATGTTGCGGTTTATCGATATTTAATAAAATAATCATAAAAACATGGAAAAATTATTTTCATTAACTTTTCAATTTTAGATCTGAAAAATACAATAAAATGCAACATTAGACGTTTTTTCTAAGTCATAGATTATGTTTTATTAATTTTACACTAATAATGTCACTATTTATGCTAATTTTTCTTCAAAAATTCATAAATCATGCTAAAAGACTTCTTTATAGCCAATTATTTTACACACATTTTGTAAAATTGCATGTGACAACATATTAAGTTTCTATGACCATATTCGAAATTTAACTCATATTAACCTATTTTTCTCTTAAATCCGAATTTAATAATGAAAAATTCATTTTTCGAGCATAACAAGTCCAAAAATTATGAAAATTTACAGGTTATCTCAAAATAATATATGTAACAACATATCCAAAAACCAAGTGAAAATTCGAAGTATAGCTATTTTTAGACCAAAAATGACATTTTTACTCATAAAATCACATTTAAATGCCATTATTGTAAAATATGAACAATAAAAATCCGAAAAATTAACCAAAATATCTTAAAACACTTTAGGACCAGAAATATTAACATGCATGTAATAATTTCGTGATATATCATAATAACACAAATTTTACAAGTTTTATTTGGGGTAGTAGTTAGGATTTTCATTGTACGAATAATAAGGTAGGCTTGTGTTGACTTGCTCCTCAAACTCCCCATACCCATAGTTGAAGGAAATGTAGATTCATATACACTTTAACATACTCATATATGTCTAAAATAATTTGTCATAAAATTAAAACGGATTTTATGCATGCAAACAATAATATAAAAGAAGAGAAATAATGTCCTTACATTCAATATTTCGGCTATATTGGGCACAAGAGAGATCACCTTTCTCTTCTTGTTCTTGAGCTATTCCAATGGATGAACAAGATCTAAGAATAAGATCTCTCCCCAAGCTTTATACCCAAGGCTTAACACTTAATCTAATTAATATTATGAATACTAGTATAATATTAATGTAGTAGAAAAATGACCCAAAATTATTATATACACTTAATAATTTCGGCTATATGGGAGAGAAGAAGAAGAGAGAGTTTTGTCTCTCTAGAAATCTTATATTTTATGAGTAAAAGAATGAATGAACATCCACTACCTCTTAGTGAATATTAGGCAAAAAAATGAGAAAAATCTCAAGTGTTTTTCTTCCCAAAAACCGGTGGGAGTGGAGGAAAGGAAAGAGCCAATGCATGAAATTGTTGCTCTTAACAATGTTCATAGGCTTGCATGGCTAGATTACTTTATAATCATTATGCTTTCTTATTTAAAATATAAACACAATTTAAGCCTAATCCCCTCCATTATTTCGGCATTTACATAATATGGAGTCCATATTATTTTTGTCAATTGTCTACATGTTACATGTCACATGTCACATATATTTGTTATGTAATTTTTAATATATTAAAAATTCAACGTATTATCAAAAATACGTCATATACAAAAATTGACTTAGTAATTTCATAATTACTTGTGCCAAAATATTTTTACCATTTATAAATCACAACAGATTGTATTTATAATAATTCATTCAAATCCAATCGTTTCTTTAAACAATAATTTCATCCGAGTAATGATACAATTCGATTACTCAGACCGTATCTCATTTAATCATATTTCAATTTGATACGTAAATTTTACTACCAAAATTGTCCGTCAATTTTTCAAGAAATTTAATTAACTCGTAACATTATACGATTAATTAAATAATCAATTAAGTGTATTGCCCTTTAGGTATGACCTAGGGGGTCAACTGATCACCACCGTCACACGACAGTAATGTCAAACTCTAGTCAGCCAATCATTACCGATATATGTTGACCAGTTGACAGTAACAATATTACTTCCCAATTGTATTCTTAAAATGAGATTTAATAATGATATTTAAATCATGTGATCGCACTATTGTTGAGGACACATTTCCCAACAATAGTCATACTCAAAAGATCCACCACATACTCCATATGTCAAGTCTTGAGCCATCATAGCTAAGACAAGGAAACAACTACAAGCATGGAAACTACACAAAAACGGTAAGAACAATCCTTGAGGAATGAGTTCCTCAAGGTGAAAGCAAAATCAAAATAGACAAACAAGTAAGAACTTAATCACATAGCACCATCCCTGGCAACGGCGCCATTTTGATGGTGTGATGTCGTCGGGTCACATCCAATCAAACACATTTATAATACTCAACATACAACTAGTTAGTGGTAAGTCGAGGTCGATCCATGGGACGGTGTGCTTTGGGTTCTAAGTCTATCTATCTCAATTTATGCTAGTGTCACAATTGATGGGGTTTGTAGTTGTATTCTAAACTAATGAAAGTAACAAAGTAGAGCAAACAATGAACTAAGAAATGTAAACAATTGACTAAAAGCACTAGGATGTCATGGGGTCATAGGGGATTCATGGTGTTGATCATACAAACATGTTTACAAAGTTGCAAGCAATTAATGTTGTGGAGAAACCGAGTTGGTTTATATCTTACGGTTCTTAGGAAGAGTTGGGTCCCGGAGCCGAATCGATTAGATTGTACAACACCTACAAGTCGACTTACTTTCCTCCTAATCAACTTCTATGCATGGTCTAACAAGACTCGAGTTGGTTTATATCTTACAAGTCAAGTTGAATAGATAAGAGATGGTTGTAAATGCAAGGATTCATAGGCTTAGCATTTCATCAAACATAACATGTGCATAAAGTTGACATCACAACAAGCAAGCAATTTTATTATGAAAACATATTAGATTAAGCATGAATCAATCCCATGGTTGTTTCCCCTAATTACCCATTAATCCTAGCTAAAGAAACTACTCACTCATTATCATGGGAAACATGTCATTAATGGTGTCAATCATCACAACAAGTATAAACATGATAATAGAATGAAGAAATGAACAATAAAGATTAAAGAGTAAAGGAATTATACCAAACTTGAGATGATCCAAATAATAAAGCAAAGAATAATAGAAGAAACTTGATTGATTGATGAAGGGTTGTCAATCCTCCAATAATAACCAAATAATCTTCAATTACCCAATAATAAACTTGAATAATAAACTTGAACAATAATTAAGGAAAGATTAATGTGTAATTTGTGGAAAGATTAGAGAGTAATCTATTCTAATCTACTCCTAATCTAATCTAAGAGGAATTTCTAATATGGAAACTTGATTTAATCTAAGAAAACTTGATAAAGGCCCCTCTTTGATTATTTACAAATGGGGTATATATAGTGGGGATTAGGTACAAGAATTATGGTTAACTAAGGGCTTAAATGACGATTAAGTCCCTACTTAAGGAAACGCCGGTATTTTTGGAAGGATGGGCATCTTTCTTGAAGTTTTGAAGAAGACGAAATGCTGTAAGGAAATCCGGGCGTCCAAGGAGGAAGACGGGCGGATTGTTGAGGTGGTGCACGGGCGTCTTCATGGGAATCCGCTCGGATTCTTTGGAGGAATCCGGGCGTCTTCAGGGCTGGGACGCACGGGTTGTCACTGCAGGACGGGCGTCTTGGGGAGAAGACGGACGTCTTCCGAGACATCGTCCTTTTTCTTTACTTTCTTTGTATTCTTGTAAACTTGGTCTTTAGTTCTCGCCTCCTCTTCATACTAGTCCATCAAATATCGTCAATAAGCTTCCAAATATGCACGAAAGACGGGAATTTCCGCCTTATTATCTCCTTTTCTAAAAAACATATGAAATGCGATAGAAAAGCAAATAGGAAGGTTTTGACGGATAAAATGGCCATAGAATGTTATAATAGTATGCAAAATAGGTTCAATTAGGGGACTAAATGTGCGCAAATAATGTTCACATCAATATGCCAACATATATGAGGAGTGAAAGCTGGAGAGGGATAAATATCATAAATCAATGATAAACATACTTGAAAATGACAAATTGATTTAAGAAAGTTTGCAATTAGGGATTGAGAAAAGGGAAAAACTTACAGCTTCATCGCGTCGATGTCAAAAGTGATGATCTGTTCGTAGGCGGTCGTTACAGTGATCTTCATGATTGGAATGTCAACCGAATCAAAAAAGAATGAGATTTTAGTGTTAATAGATTGAAGAAAGTATACAATTAGCTGAATTAAAACAAGCAAAACTGCATCAATCCAGCTATCGGAGTTCAAATTATTGAAGAAATTAATGCAATTATGGATTGAGAAAAGGGGAAAAAGAGGGTCGATGAGTTGAGTGAAAGGTGAGAAGTGAGAATGATAAAGGTGTGGTTGTGGGTGTAAGAGAAATGGAGGACGGGATTGCAATGACAACACCAACGAGAGAGATTGACTGGTAGTGAAGACTGAGAACGGAAAAGGCCCAAAAGAAACATGCCAGCCCGAACCGATTAATTCGACCCGCCTAGCAATGATTAAACAATGAATATATTTCAACTATTCATCTTATTATTCCTAGGAATAGTACCTCACCTTACTCTTACTCTCTTTTATATAAGGGGAAGATATAAGTATCGTTGGAGAGATTCGTGTGTTTAAGTTTGGGAGTTATATCATTCATCTTTGAGCGCTAAATTATTATAAGTAATTTAGCGCTATTTATTAGATTACGCATCTACAACTGGTCGGACTAAATCTTTTCGGTAACTTGTCGTTAGGAGCACCTAGACCAAAACACAATTTATAACTTCACAAACAACTCTACAATTAGTAAAGAGGCAAGTAAAGATCGGATCCCAAGGGACGGGAATTGAGATGAGATTTCTATTGCAACTAGTGGTGTCTTAGGGGTGTCACAATTTTGGTTGATGTAGAAGGTCACTAAACTAAATAGCAATGAAAATAAACAAGCAAGATGAATTAAAAGGGTTGTAAACAATTGATAAAAAGCACTAGGGTGTCATGGGGTCATAGGGGAATCATGGGAATTGATCATACAAACATGTTCTCAAATTATAAGCAAGCAATTATTGTTGTGATGGATTGAGTTGGGTTATATCTTACAATCCTAGGAAAGTTTGGGTCCCGGAGCCGAATCGATTATATTGTACAACACCTACAAGTCGACTTAGTCTTTCCTACTCAACAACATGCATGGTCTAATGAGACTCGAGTTGGTTTATGTCTTACAAGTCTCATTGAAAAGATAGGTGATGGGTAAAAAATGCAAGGATTCATAGGCTCGCATTTCATCAAACATAACATGTGCATGAGTTGAGATCAAGACAAGCAAGCAAATAAACCATGAAAGCATATTAATTTAAGCATGAATCATTCCCCATGTTGGTTTCCCCTAATTACCCATTAACCCTAGCTAGGTGACTACTCACTCATTATCATGTTGAACATGCTAGCAAGGTTGTCAATCATACTAACAAAGTGAAACATGATGAATAAATGAAAGTGATTAGCAATAATTAAAAAGGGATTAAGAGAATTATACCTACTAATGATTCCAATAATAAAGCAAGAATAAAAGAAGTACTTGATGCTTGATTGAGAGGTTGTCAATCTCCCAATAATAACCCAAATAATCTTCAATTACCCAAAATAAAGGATGAACAAAAGAGAGATTAAGGAAATAAAACTTGTATTAGAACTTGATTAATTGTTGATTACAAAACTAAAGAGAGATTTGATTGATATTAACTACACTAAGAATTGATAAGAAGAACATGCTCTTCTATTTAGACTATTGGGGTATTTATAGTGGAAATTAGGTGGATGCATTAGGGTTAACGAAGGGCTTAAATGACGATTAAGTCCCTACTTAAGGAAACGCCGGTATTTTCTGAAGGAAGGGCATCTTTCTTTCAAGCTTGAAGAACGAATTTGCGCTGCCTTGGAATCCGTGCGTCTTAGGCTCGGGACGACCGAATTCAGGTGTCTCTGCCCGGGCGTCTTTGGGAGAAGACGGGCGTCTTCTAGTGACTGCTGCCCGGGCGTCTTTGGGAGAAGACGCACGGATTATAAGGTGGAGGACGGGCGTCTTCTTGGCAATCCGCACGGATTGTCATGCAGCGTGCTTTCTTCTTCTTTTCTTCCCTTTTCTTCATAAAATCCTTGGGGCTTTCCTCGGGGATGCAAGGATCTTTCCTCATCATTGCCCAACTACTATAATATGTACAAAGGCCTTCTAATCTTGTCTCTCCTTGATGCTTGGTCATTGAATTAAATCAATTTAGTCTCATTTTGCCATGAAAATGCAAAGTTTTCACTCCTTTCCTACCAAGGACACAAAACCTCAAAGAATATGCAAAACAAAGAACTAAAGACAATAAATGACCCAAATATGCACTAAAAAGCATGGGAACAAGGCTAATTCGGGGACTAAATATGCGCTAATTATGGTCACATCAAATATCCCCAAACCGAACCTTTGCTCGTCCTGAGTAAAGAGGTGACAAAGACAAGGACCATTATTTAAACTAACCTAATAACATAGCCGACATGAGACAATTAGCGGGTCTCACTCCACCCCTTCAACTCACAACAAGACAACCATGAGGTAGGATGCCTTCTTGCAAGGCAAGGTGGGTCTTGCCAAAATGGCGACACATCCAAACATTAAGCACACAAAATCAAATAATGGATGCATCTACAAAAGGAATAGCCACTTCCTCATCAAGTGGCGGAGTGAACTAAAAGAGAACAAATTTAAGAGCATATATTCCATCACAAATACTAGTTCAACAAATTACTAAGGCTAAGAGGATGGCACTAAATCACCTCCAAATGGTGTTAAACTAGACTACTTTCGTCCTCAATTTCCAAATACTTTCGTCAAGAGCGATCGGATGGCGTGGAATGATGATCCCTATGATGCTAGTAGCATATGACATGACAAGTCTCGAATTCTCTACAAAAGTAAAGGTCATGGATCGTCCCAAGCTCGACAAAGTGGCTTGACAAAAAGGCTTTTTGGGGATGAAATGCTCAAATCGTTATAAACAAGGGTGGATATGACTAGCATTCAAAAATTGACCTCATTCAACTTTCACATTTCAAAAATTAGAGATGGGTTTTGTCCCTTCCGTGCTAATGTCCTTTGCTTTCGCCAATCGCTTATTAGGCAACCGGTTAACCTCTAGACAATAGCTTTTCGGGGTGATAGTCACTGTCTCTGGGCGGCCGAATTCACAACCGTGTGGGGGCCCAATTCAATGGATCCCTCTCCAAAGCACATCGAAGTGGTACGCCTCCATCAAAACAACTAAAATTCTCAACATTTCAACATTTCATAACATTTGAGGTTTCCTTGGCAATAAAACGTTTCCACATACAAAATCTTTGAAATGAGCACTTCAAACTTATTGATAGAAAGTATTTTTGGGTTGCCATACCACAAGGTCAATCAAGGTCACCTAGACAAGTTAACCAAGTCCACATCGCATCACGGGGTTGGAATAGGTGACTCACATGCAAACCCTTGACTAGGCTTTGGGTCATGGGTCAAAAGACACTAGTATGACACAATCTAGGGTGTTTTACAACCATTCTAGTAGGCGAAGTCTTAAGTTGAAAAAGTATTTGTAATGGCTTAGTTGCTCTTGTTAAAGTTCTCAATTAGGCACTTTTCAAAATATTTCATCTAAATGCAACTATATGCCATGATGCAACCATTATATACATCTTAATGCAAGTGATTCTACCAACTAATATGACTTATAAACTAAATGCAAGTCCTAAGTTCACATTGTTATACCGCATCAATCAAAATAAAGCCACATAGTCATTAACATAAAGAGGAAAAAGAAGATTGGAAAGATCATACCATGCGGTCTTCAATATCCTCATGTCTCGGAAGTGGCGTAGTCGATCAATGTGAACAAGGATAGAACAAACACAATATATATACAATATATACAATATATACATGACTATACTACAAAAGAAATGAACATGTTTTTGGTTTTTCAATTTTCAAAATTTTATGGTGGTTTTTCGAAATTTTTCAATTTTTTTGGATTTTTGAATAAAAGTTAAGTTAGAATTCCCCATCCCCACACTAATATGGGCATTATCCTCAATGGCAAAAAATGATGGAAAATTATGCAAACTTGATGCATGATTTCTACACTAAATGCAAGCTACACTAATCTACACTACATGATGCATGGTTTTTGTTTATGACGGAGAGGATAATTTAGATTACCTCCCGTTGTGTATGCATGTACTTCCCCAAACCGAGCTAGACATTATTGCTAATGTCCTAAGGCTGGGTGTAGTTCATGCACACACTATGCAATGCATGAAACTAATTTTGTCATTTTGGATTTTCAAAAGTGGGAACAATAAAAAAGGAACACCTCAAATGGGGCCGAGGTGTTAGTCCTCTATGGTGCTAGGACTACTCCAACTATGATCAAGATAAATAAATAAAACAAAGAAAGAAGTAAGCAAACCTCAAGAGGGTAGGAGCCTCCAAGCTTGCTAATCTTCCACCATATCATCACTATCATCATCTTTCTCACTAGAAGTGGAATCATCACCACTTCCCTCTTCACTTTCTTGTTCACCTTGCTCATTATCCTCTTCTGCTTCTTCACTAGCCTCTTCATCAATGTTATCATCAACCTCTTCATCACCGACAACCTCATTATCACCCGGAAGCTCACCCCTAGATGTACTCGGAAAGAAGACTTCCCT
Organism: Silene latifolia; assembly: GCF_048544455.1. Taxonomy (NCBI): domain Eukaryota; kingdom Viridiplantae; phylum Streptophyta; class Magnoliopsida; order Caryophyllales; family Caryophyllaceae; genus Silene; species Silene latifolia. The sequence goes on from NC_133536.1 coordinate 88,462,147, forward strand.
ATCCGCCCAACTAGGCAAAGGACATGAAGGGTCAAGTAGTCCTTGCTTAGGTAAGTGAAGGAGAGGTGGATATTGGGCTAAATAAGCATCTTCCCGGTCCTTGAAGGCTTGCTTGTGCATCTCTTGCATAAGAAGAGTCATATAAACTTTGTTTGCTTCAACTCCTTCGGGTTTGAACTCTTGGTGCTTGAAAGGATAGGGTGGTGTGACAATGGAAGAGGAGGGCATTTCAATTTCACCCTTTTGTTGTCGGATAATATACTCGGCCTCTTTTGAAAGGGGAAGGAGATAGTTGGTCCGGTGGACACTTAAGCGACAAATATTCGAAGGCAAAGTAAAAGATCTAGCCTCACTTGTGAGCCATCCATACTTGGTGTCAAGAGGGTTATGAGAGACGCACTTGTATTTGTTTATCATAATATCAATATCAATGAGATGACCACCCTTCTTCGCTACATACTTGTTATCCTTGTTGAAGTTCGGATCAAAGTATTTAGCTAAAATAGTGACTAGACCTCCATTCACAATAACGGTAGTGCCTTGCTTCCCACAATCAATGTTTAGCCATCTATCCACCAAAAGTCTTAGAGAGTTGTGATCGGAGCCATTTGGTGTTCACAATTGAGCATATGTGGTCGTTGGTCAATGGTCGATACAAAACACAATTTATACTTCACAAACAACTCTACAATTAGTAAAGAGGCAAGTAAAGGTCGGATCCCAAGGGACGGGTATTGAAATGAAGATTCTATTGTAACTAGCGGTGTCTAGGGGTGTCACAAATTGGGTTGATGTAGAAGGTTACTAAACTAAAATGGCAATGAAAATAAACTAACAAGGTAAATGAAATAAGGGTGTAAACAATTGATTAAAAGCACTAGGGTGTCATGGGTTCATAGGGGATTCATGGGATATGATCATACAAACATGTTCTCAAATTATAAGCAAGCAATTATTGTTGTGATGGATTGAGTTGGGTTATATCTTACAATCCTAGGAAAGTTTGGGTCCCGAGCCGAATCGATTAGAATGTACAACACCTACAAGTCGACTTAATCTTCCCTACTTAACACATGCATGGTCTAACAAGACTCGAGTTGGGTTATGTCTTACAAGTCAAGTTGAAAGGATAGAAGATGATAGTAAATGCAAGGATTCATAGGCTTAGCATTTCATCAAATATAACATGTGCATGCATTAAGATCAAAACAAGCAAGCAAATAAGATATGAAAGCATATTAATTTAAGCATGAATCATTCCCCATGTTGGTTTCCCTAATCACCCATTAAACCCTAGCTAAGAGACTACTCACTCATTATCATATTGATCATGCTAGAAAGGTTGTCAATCATACTAACATAATAAAACATGATGAATAAATGAAAGAAATTAGCAATAATTAAAAAGGGATTAAGAGATTATACCTACTAATGATTCCAATAATAAAGCAAGAATAATAGAAGTACTTGAATCCTAGATTGAGAGGTTGTCAATCTCCCAATAATAACCCAAATAATCTTCAATTACCCAAAATAAAGTAAGAACAAGAGAGAGATTAAGGAACTAAAACTTGGATTAAAACTTGATTAATATTTGATTACAATATTGAAGAGAGATTTGATTGATATTAACTACACTAATTATTGATAAGAAGAACATGCTCCTCTAATTAGACTAATGGGGTATTTATAGTGAAAATTAGGGAGGATGCATTAGGGTTAACTAAGGGCTAAACTAGTAATTACACTTTTTAAGTTGAGCAAGGAGCCTCCGGGATTGTCCGAGAGAAGGGCTTCTTCATTTCGTAGCTTGAAGAACGAAATCGTGTGTCTTTGTGTTGTGATCCGTGCGGCCTGGGAGTCGGGACGGCCGGATCTGGGGTGGACGATCCGAGCGGATCAAGGAACAAGACGCTCGGACTGGGCATGGGGAATCCGAGCGGATTCCTGGTGAGGACGCTCGGATTGGCGAGGACGGACGGATTCTCTACAATCCGTTCGGATTGTAGTTCAGCAGCTTTCCTTCTTCTTTTTCTTCCCTTTTCTTCATGAATTCCTTGGGGATTTCCTTGGGGACTCAAGGATCCTTTTCTCAACAATGCTCTTCTACTATGCTATGTACAAAGGCCTTCTAGTCTTGTCTCTCCTTGATGCTTGGTCATTGAATATGATCAATTTAGCCTTGTTTTGCCATGAAAATGCAAGATTCTTACTCCTTTCCTACCAAGGGATCAAAATCTCAAAGAATATGCAAAACAAAGAACTAAAGATAAGAAATGACCCAAATAGGCACTAAAAAGCATGAAAACAAGGGTAATTCGGGGGCTAAATATGCGCCAATTATGGTCGCATCAAATATCCCAAACCGAACCTTTGCTCGTCCCGAGTAAAGAGGTGACAAAGACTAGGACCAAAACTAACCTAAAATAATAATAGTAGCCGATATGAGACAATTAGCGGGTCTCACTCCGCCCCTTCAACTCACAACAAGACAACCATGAGGTAGGATGCCTTCTTGCAAGGCAAGGTGGGTCTTGCCAAAATGGCGACACATCCAAACATTAAGCACACAAAAACACATAATGGATGCATCTACAAAAAGAATAGCCACTTTCCTCATCTAAGTGGCGGAAATTATCTATAAGGGAAGCAATTCAAGGGTACACAATCCTTCATAGATGCAATTTGTTCAAACTACTAGGCCTAGAAGGATACCAATAAATCACCTCCAAAATGTGTCAAGCTAGGGTACCTTTGTCCTCAATCGTTAAATGCTTTTGTCAAGAGTAGACTCCCTATGGTGTTAGAAACACTGGAGGATCGCGGAATTCCCCCTCTTGCCTAGACAAGAAGAAGGGTCGTCCCCTCTCTACCATGCACAAAAATGGATACGATGGATAAAGGGATCGATAGATGTTTGAGTTTCATTTTGGGAGTTTGCTTTTATTTTTGTTTTTCCCCCCAATTTCTTGTGGCATTTTGACTTTTTGAGAATACTTTCTTTGCCATTCTTTTTGATTTTTTTGGCATTTCAATGCTTGACAATTTTTTTGCATTTTCTTTTTGAACATTTTCAAAGTCACCCCAATTAGTAACGAGGGTGCCTTGTATTTGAAGCTTTAGGAGTCTATTTTTGCTCCTCTTTTCATTTGATGCATTTTTGCAAACTTTCTTTCACTTTTCATTTCATTGAACTCAAATTGATTTCTTTTTGTGCCCATTCCCTTTGATGACAAAAATATATGGTAGAACATGGATGAATGATGGAAGTATGCATGGTTTCAAGGGTCACCTTGGAATAAACGGTATCCAAGGAGTTATCACACCACAAGGTACTCTTGACTAGGCCTTAAACCATGGGTCAAAGGATACTAGCATGACACATCCTAGGGTGTTTTACAAGTATTCTAACAAGCAAAGTCTTAAGAATAAAAAGCATCTACTAGGGCCTATATACACTTGTCAAGCTTCCAAAGTAGACGGTTTCGCAAAATTTTTCTAACATGCAACTACATGCCATGATGCAACTAACATATAAACATCCTAATGCATATGATTCTACCAACTAATATGCCATATAAACTAAATGCAATCCTAAGTTCACATTGTTTTACCGCATCAATCAAAATAAAGCCACATAGTCATTAACATAAAGAGGAAAAAGGAGATTGGAAAGATCATACCATGCGGTCTTCAATATCCTCATGTCTCGGATGTGGCGTAGTCAATCAAAGTGAACAAGGATGAAACAAACACAATATATACAAGACAATATATACAAAGGAAATGAACTTGTTTTTGGTTTTTTCAATTTTTCAAATTTTTATGATTTTTTTTTTTAATTTTTCAATTTTTATGGTTTTTGAATAAAAGTTAAGTGTTAGAATTCCCATCCCCACACTAATATGGGCATTGTCCTCAATGGCCAAAATGATGGAAATTATGCAAGAATGATGCATGATTTCTATACTAAATGCAATTCTACACTAAGCTATACTACATGATGCATGGTTTTTGTTATGACGGAGAGGATAATTTAAATTACCTCCCGTTGGGTATGCATTAACTTCCCCAAACCAAATAAGACACTATTGCTAATGTCAAAGCATGGGGGAGTTTATGCACATGCTATGCTATGCATGAAATTAGATTGTCATTTTGGATTTTACAAAAGTGGGAACAATAAAGAACACCTCAAAGGAACCGAGGTGTGAGTCCTTTGATGTTGCTAGGACTAAACCAACAATGATCAAAATGAAAATAAAATACAAAGAGATATAGACAAACCGTGGGAGAGTAGGAATCTCCAAGGCTAGTCTTCCATCATGCTACTATCATCACCACTTCCCTCATGAGAAGTGGTCACATTGCCACTTTCCTTGGCACTTTCTTCTTTGCTTTCTTCATCATCATCTTCCTCATCATTATCTTCACCATCTTCACCATCTCTTTCTTCATCTCCACTTGCTTCTTCCTCAATATTATCATCAATCTCCTCATCATTTCCAACAACCTCATTGTCTTCCACCACGTCCCTAGATGCACCCGGAAACAAGGCTTCTCTATCCGCCCAACTAGGCAAAGGACAAGATGGATCAAGGTGTCCTTGCCTAGCTAGATGTAGGAGGGGAGGATATTGAGCCAAATAAGCATTCTTCCGATCTTCATAAGCTTGCTTGTGCATGGTTTGCATAAGAAGAGTTACATAGTCTTTTCCAATTTCAACTCCTTGTGGTTTGAACTCTTCATAAACATAGGGGTAAGGTGGTATAACAATGGAAGAGGAGGGGTTTCATGATCACCCTTTTGTTGTTGAATGATGTACTCGGCTTCTTCGGATAGGGGAAGTAAATAGTTGGTCCGGTGGACACTAAGACGGCAAATCTTTGCGGGTAAAGTGAATGATCGAGCCTCACTTGTAAGCCACCCATACTTGGTATCAAGGGAATTGTGAACAACCCACTTAAACTTGTTAATCAAGGTGGACATATCAATGAGATGGCCACCATCCTTAGCCTTGTACTTGCTATCCTTATTGAAATTAGGATCAAAGTGCTTGGCTAGGACCGTGACAAGGCCGCCATTAACAATTACGGTTTGACCCTTCTTCCCACTATCTATATGGAGCCATCTATCAACCAATAGCCTCAAAGAATTGTAAGGCTTGGTGTGAATTCTTCCAATATTCAAAGTTGATTCAAGGAGAATAAAATCGAGTCCGGTGAAATGATTGGTGTCTTTCCTAGCAATTATGGTATTTCCTACAACTTTGTGCCATATTCTTATGCCCGGATGATGGACCAAAAGAGCACGACAAGCTTTAAAATCTTCAAATTTCTTCCCGGAGATTGCCTCCCAAAGAGGCTCGGGATCATACTTCCCATATTGCTTATAGAATTTATGTTCATCGCTAAGACCCAAAATTGCACCCAATTCCGGAAAGGAAATGCGTCTACTAGTGTTAGCTAGACGAAACTCAATATTTTCCCTATTCTCAACTTTTGTCACTTTTAAAGAACTTAAGAATTCCAAGACAAGGGAGGGGTATGTTACTTCCTCCATTTCAAACAATTTCTTTAAACCCATGGCATTGAAAAAGACTCTTGTTTGTTCAAGAACACCCAACTTCTCTAAAGCATCTTGGCATATGAATTTGGTGGATTGAATTTGTCTCATAGCAAACTTGACAAATGTATTTCTATGGGAGTCGGAAATGAATGTTACCTCCGGATAATGCAAGAGTTGATTAATTACCGGAGTAGAGGGCGATGCTTCCATAGGAATTTGTTGAGGTGGTTGCACTTCCAAGCTTGGTGTTGATACCACCATTGCCAAAGCTTTCTTCATTTGTAGAGCTTTTTGCCTTTGAGAGAGAGTTGTAGTCTTTGGTGCCTTTGTTGCCTTTGCTTTTGCTTTTGTTGCTCCCTTTGTTCTTGCCATTTGATGAGCTAACCAAGAAAAAGATCAAAAATCTTCAATTTGTAGAATGCCCAAATCGATTTTGAAAGTGAAAGGCTTTGCCTTTATGAGAACAAAAATCAATTCAAAGGTGAAGATTTTGTTCTTGGTTTTGATTATTAATGAAGATGGAGTGATTGATTTGTTATTTGAAAGATGGTTTGATTTGATTTTGGTGAGTTTTGTTGAGGGTTTTTGTTTTTGAGATGGAGAGGATGAGGGTTTTGATGTTATGGGTAGTGTTTATGAGTGAATGAATGAAGGAATGAAGGTGGGGTGGGTATCTAAAGAACTCGACAATGTTAGGACGCAGGGACAATCCGCTCGGATTCTTCAGCTTCAAATTTTCAAAAATCCCGCCTAGAGACGGGCGGATTCTGGGGAATCCGTTCGGATTCTGCTGAGACGAGACGGGCGGATTTCGCTTGAGACGGACGGATTCTTGTCCAGAGATTTTTCTTTGTTTTTCTTCAGCTGCAAGACGGGCGGATTGTTCACAAGACGGACGGATTCTGTGAGACGGGCGTCTTTCCAGGAATCCGCTCGGATTCTTCAACAGTCAAGAATTTTGCAGTTTTCAGCTCAGCCCAAGACGGGCGTCTTCTCAGCAGGACGCTCGGATCCTCTGTAGACGGGCGGATTCTCAGGAATCCGCTCGGATTGGTCCTTGTGTACACGGATTCAGGTCCATCCGTGCACCAACGTATTCCCTTATCATTCTTTCTTTCTTTCTTTCAAATCTTGTGTTCTTCATTGTGGGGGCACTACTAAGGCATGAATAGCCTAGGCAATTGCCATCCCCACACTAAGGTAAAGCACTACACATCAATTAAAATCATTAGTCCCTCCCTCACTTCTCTCTTTTCATGACAATTATTTTGATCAAAGTAAATAAAATAAATCCAAGAATGACAAAAATGCAATACGAAAATTGAAATGTAAGTTAGGGAGTTAGAAATATTTACAAGTGGTGGTTTAGGGAGGACTCCACCAAACTCTCATTCTTGATGAGATGTCAAGGAGGCATGTTCAAGGTGTTGTTGATGTTGCTCAACACCTCGAAGAAGTAATTAAAAGCTTGTTCATTGTTATGGTAGAGGTCCTCAATAGACCGTGGCCCTTGTTGTTGATCATGATCGATGGCATGCCCAATGTAGGGATTAAAGATCCCTTCAAATTCGTCGTCCCAAAGACCACAAACTTCATTGAGTTGATCATTGAAAATCTCTTGCTTGGATGGAGACAACTCTCCCAATTTCTTCTTTTGGCCAATGAGGCCATCATCTTCTTCCTTGGTTGATTTTGATGAGCTTTGCAAGCTCTCCTTGTCACAATTCACTTGCTCTTTGAATGGAGCATCTTCAACTTTCTTCCTCCATTGGAGTTCCGATTTCTTCTTCTCATCTTTTCGGCTATAATGATCAATCATGAAACATGGTTCATGCAAACGAGGAGCTCTCATGGTCTTGTCAAGATTAAAAGTTATGCTTTCATCTCCCACTTCTAGAGTGAGCTCTCCATGCTTCACATCAATCACCGCACCCGCGGTGTGTAGGAAAGGTCTTCCTAAGATGATTGGAATATTGGAATCTTCCTCCATATCAACAATGACAAAGTCCACCGGGATGAAAAACTTCCCAATTCGCACGGGGACATCTTCCCATATCCCTAGCGGTGTCTTCGTCGATCTATCGGCCATTTGAAGAGTGATATTGGTACATTTAAGCTCTCCCATTCCCAACCTTTTACTTACCGAGTACGGCATGACACTCACACTAGCCCCTAGATCACATAAGGCTTTGTTGATCGTTGTGTCGCCAATGGTACACGGTATTGAGAAGCTTCCGGATCCTTTAACTTTGGAGGTGAACTCCCTTGAAGTATTGCACTACTCACCTTAGTGAAGGCGATAGTCTCAAGTTTCTGGATCCACTTCTTCTTTGTGAGGATATCTTTCATGTACTTTGCATAGGCCGGAACGTGATTGATTAATTCCGTGAAAGGAATTGAGACTTCTAAGTTCTTCACAATTTCCATGAACTTTCCAAGTTGATCATCAAATTTAGGCTTGGCTTGTCGACTTGGAAAAGGAAGTCTAATCACAATGGGCTCCTTTTCTTTGGCTTTGTCTTCATTTTTCTTTGAGCTTTCTTCTTTTGATGATTCCCCTTCTTTGGGACCTTGCACCACAACTTCATTCTCACTAGCTCTCACAACTTCATCCTCAACTTGCTCCTTCGGTGCTTCATACCTTGTACCACTTCTCAAGTGAATGGCACTAACCGTTTCATGTCTAGGGGATTACCTTGAGGTGGTAATTGCCCCTTTTGTCTTTGTGAGCTCGAAGATGCTAGTTGGGTCAATTGTGTTTCCAACATCTTGGTGTGAGCTAGAATGTTGTTGATGGTGGTGTCTTTTGCTTGGCTATCTTTTTGCATTTGGGTGAAAAATTCTTGTTGATTCTTTTGCATTTGAAGGACCGCTTTTTGGACATCAAAACTTTGGTCATTGTGGTGATTGTATGGATTTTGATTTTGGTAACCTTGGTTTTGATTGAAAAAGGGTCTTTGATTTTGATTTCTCATGGGTGGTGGAGTGTATGTTGTTTGAGGGTTTTGGACATTTTGGCTTTTGTATGAGAGATTTGGATGGAACTTGGTGTTTTCATTGTAAAAATTGAATAAGGGGTACCGCTTTTGTAAGCTTGGAAAGCATTGACTTGCTCGGTTGTTCCCCTACATTCACTTGAGTCATGACCTAAGGTTCCACAATTCTCACATATCCCGCTTGGGATTGATGAGGATGCCGTCATGGCATTGACATGATGCTTTGATGATTTTGAGCTTTCCTCAAGTCTAGCCATAGCTTGTTCAAACTTCAAGTTGATTGTGTCAATGTGAGCACTAAGTTGAGCACCCAATTGAGTAACGGTGTCCACTTCATACTTTCCTCCTCTAGTAGCCTTGCGAGGCCTACTATATTGCGAATTATGGACCGCCATTTCCTCAATCTTGTTCCATGTTTGATTGTCATCAACTTCGGTGAACATTCCATTTGATCCCATATTGAGAATGTTCCTTGAATCTTCATATAAACCATTCCAAAATTGTTGCACTAAAAACCATTCGCTAAGTCCATGGTGAGGACATGAGCGACAAATACCTTTGAACCGCTCCCAAGCTTCATACAAAGATTCTTCATCCCTTTGCTTAAAACCCGTAATTTGAGCTCTTAGCATATTGGTCTTTTCCGGTGGGTAGAATTTTTTGTAGAAAGCTAGAGCTAGCTTCTTCCAAGAATCTATTCCAAGGGTGGCCTTATCAAGGCCCTTCAACCATTGTTTTGCGGTGCCGATTAACGAAAAAGGAAATAAGACCCATCTTATTTGGTCTTGAGTCACGCCCGTTTGAGAGATAGCTTCACAATAATCACAAAATGTTTCCATATGAGAATGAGGGTCCTCACTAGGCATTCCCCCGAATTGGCTCCTCTCAACTAGTTGGATGAAGGCGGACTTGGCAATAAAGTTTCCGGTAAGATGTTGTGGGGTAGGAGTACCATTTGGTAGATCCTCCTCGGTGGGTATAGAGTGTGACGAGAATTTAGGCATTGTAGGTGGATTTTGTGTGGTATTGTTTAATGGGTTCTCTTCTCCTTCTATTGCGAAAGGATTGACAAACTCACTAGTGGGTTGAACAACTTCACCAACACCTCCCAAATTCCTCCTAACAAGTCTCCTATTATTCGTCAAGGTTCTTTCGATTTCACGGTCAAAAGGTAACAAATCTCTTTGTATCCTTCTAGACATGCAAAATATCAAACAACTCAAAAACAATTAGAACAAACCTTGAGGAGTTTTACTTCCCAAGGTGAAAAAGACACAACTAAAAACAATAAAAGAAATCTTAAATCAATTAAACACCGTCCCCGGCAACGGCGCCATTTTTGATCGGAGCCATTTGGTGTTCACAATTGAGCATATGTGGTCGTTGGTCAATGGTCGATACAAAACACAATTTATACTTCACAAACAACTCTACAATTAGTAAAGAGGCAAGTAAAGGTCGGATCCCAAGGGACGGGTATTGAAATGAAGATTCTATTGTAACTAGCGGTGTCTAGGGGTGTCACAAATTGGGTTGATGTAGAAGGTTACTAAACTAAAATGGCAATGAAAATAAACTAACAAGGTAAATGAAATAAGGGTGTAAACAATTGATTAAAAGCACTAGGGTGTCATGGGTTCATAGGGGATTCATGGGATATGATCATACAAACATGTTCTCAAATTATAAGCAAGCAATTATTGTTGTGATGGATTGAGTTGGGTTATATCTTACAATCCTAGGAAAGTTTGGGTCCGGAGCCGAATCTCTTGGATTGTACAACACCTACAAGTCGACTTAATCTTCCCTACTTAACACATGCATGGTCTAACAAGACTCGAGTTGGGTTATGTCTTACAAGTCAAGTTGAAAGGATAGAAGATGATAGTAAATGCAAGGATTCATAGGCTTAGCATTTCATCAAATATAACATGTGCATGCATTAAGATCAAAACAAGCAAGCAAATAAGATATGAAAGCATATTAATTTAAGCATGAATCATTCCCCATGTTGGTTTCCCCTAATCACCCATTAAACCCTAGCTAAGAGACTACTCACTCATTATCATATTGATCATGCTAGAAAGGTTGTCAATCATACTAACATAATAAAACATGATGAATAAATGAAAGTAATTAGCAATAATTAAAAAGGGATTAAGAGATTATACCTACTAATGATTCCAATAATAAAGCAAGAATAATAGAAGTACTTGAATCCTAGATTGAGAGGTTGTCAATCTCCCAATAATAACCCAAATAATCTTCAATTACCCAAAATAAAGTAAGAACAAGAGAGAGATTAAGGAACTAAAACTTGGATTAAAACTTGATTAATATTTGATTACAATATTGAAGAGAGATTTGATTGATATTAACTACACTAATTATTGATAAGAAGAACATGCTCCTCTAATTAGACTAATGGGGTATTTATAGTGAAAATTAGGGAGGATGCATTAGGGTTAACTAAGGGCTAAACTAGTAATTACACTTTTTAAGTTGAGCAAGGAGCCTCCGGGATTGTCCGAGAGAAGGGCTTCTTCATTTCGTAGCTTGAAGAATGAAACTGTGCTGTGTTGTGATCCGTGCGGCTGGGAGTCGGGACGGCCGGATCTGGGGTGGACGATCCGAGCGGATCAAGGAACAAGACGCTCGGACTGGGCATGGGGAATCCGAGCGGATTCCTGGTGAGGACGCTCGGATTGGCGAGGACGGACGGATTCTCTACAATCCGTTCGGATTGTAGTTCAGCAGCTTTCCTTCTTCTTTTTCTTCCCTTTTCTTCATGAATTCCTTGGGGATTTCCTTGGGGACTCAAGGATCCTTTTCTCAACAATGCTCTTCTATTATGCTATGTACAAAGGCCTTCTAGTCTTGTCTCTCCTTGATGCTTGGTCATTGAATATGATCAATTTAGCCTTGTTTTGCCATGAAAATGCAAGATTCTTACTCCTTTCCTACCAAGGGATCAAAATCTCAAAGAATATGCAAAACAAAGAACTAAAGATAAGAAATGACCCAAATAGGCACTAAAAAGCATGAAAACAAGGGTAATTCGGGGGCTAAATATGCGCCAATTATGGTCGCATCAAGTTGAAAGGCTTGGTGAATTTCCTTCCAATGTTCAAGGCCGACTCAAGAAGAACAAAATCGAGTTTGGTGAAATGGTTGGTGTCTTTTCTTGCAATGATGGTGTTTCCTATGACCTTGTGCCACACTCTAATGCCCGGATGGTGGACTAATAGAGCGCGACTAGCATGAAAGTTCTCAAATTTCCTTCCGGAAATCGCCTCCCAAAGAGGGTCGGGGTCATACTTGCCAACATTCTTGAAATAACTCGGTGAATCACTAAGACCCAAAGCTTTACCCATTTCCTCAAAGGAGATGCACCTACTAACATTAGCTAGGCGGAACTCGATGGTTTCCATGGTCTCTACCTTGTTAACTTTCAAAGAACTCAAAAATTCTAAGGTAAGGGAGGGGTATGTCAATTCTTTTGATTCAAACAATTTTTCCAACCCCATGGCTTTAAAGAAGGCTCTAGTTTGCTCAAGGACACCCAACTTATCTAAGGCATCTTCACAAATAAACTTGGTGGATAAAAATGCTTTTCTAGCATACTTGGCAAAAGTGTCCCTATGGGATTTGGAAATGAAAATTACCTCCGGATAGTTCGAAAGTTGAGCAATTTCCGGAGTAGTAGATGTTGTTGCTTCCATGGGAGGTTGTTGTTGTTGCACTTCCAAGTTTGGGCTAGCTACCACCATAGCCAATGCTTTCTTTGCTTGAAGACTCTTTTGTCTTGATGAGAGTGCCTTTGCCTTTGGTGCCTTTGCCTTTGTTGCTTTTGTTGCTCCCTTAGTCCTTGTCATTGATGAATAAACCAAGAAAAGAGTGAAAATCTTAAATTTCTAATGCACCCAAATCGATTTAAAGATGAAAGGCTTTGCCTTTATGAATTCAAAAATCGACTCAAAGGTTGAAGATTTTGTGCTTGGTTTTGATTTTTGTTGAAAGAGGAGTGATTAATTTGTTGTTAAAAGGATGTTTTGATTTGATTTTGGTGAATGTTGTTGAGGAATCTTGTTTTTGTGATGGAGAGGATGAGGGTTTTGGAGTTATGGGGTTTATGGGTAGTGTTTTGAATGAGTGAATGAAGAAATGAATGTGGGATGGGGTTTATAATAAACCCGAAAAATTTGAAATGCAGGGGGAAGACGGGCGGCTTTCCTTCGGGACGCCCGGATTCTGTCTGTTCTAGGTTGGGAATTTCTCGCCTAAAGACGGGCGGATTCTAGCAAAGACGGGCGGATTTGAAAATGCGGGACGGGCGTCTTTCAGAGAAGACGGGCGGATTCCTTTACAGGGATTTTTCTTGTTTTCCTCAGCCAAAAAGACGGGCGTCTTTAAGTGAAGACGGGCGACTTTTAGAAGACGGGCGGATTCTATTGCAGGATGCCCGGATTCGTTAACAGTCACAAATTTTCAAAAATTCAGCTCAGAAGGACGGGCGTCTTCTGCCCAATATGCCCGGATTGCCTGAAGACGGGCGGATTCTCCTGAAACCGCTCGGATTCGACCCCTTTTACCCGGATTCAGTTCCATCCGTGTACTTTGCATATCTCTTGTCATTTTTCCATTCTTCTTCAAAATCTCGTGTTCTTCATTGTGGGGGGCACTACTAAGGCATGAATAGCCTAGGCAATCGCTATCCCGACACTAAGCTAAAGCACTACACATTAATTGAAATCATTAGTCCCTCCCTCACTTCTCTCAAACATGATAATTATCTTGATCAAAGTATAAAAATCCAAAAATAACAAAAATGCAATACAAGAATTAAAATGCGAGTTAGGGAGTTAGAAATATTTACAAATGGTGGTTTAGGGAGGACTCCACCAAACTCTCATTCTTGATGAGATGTCAAGGGGGCATGTTCAAGGTGTTGTTGATGTTGCTCAACACCTTGAAAAAGTAATCAAAAGCTTGTTCATTGTCGTGATAAAGTTCTTCAATAGATCTTTCCCCTTGTTGTCGGTCTTGATCGATAGCATTACCAATATAGGGATTGAAAATCCCTTCAAATTCGTCGTCCCAAAGACCACAAACTTCATCCACTTGATCACTAAAGATCTCTTGAGTTGATAGAGACAACTCTCCCAATTTCTTGTCTTGGCCAATGAGGCCATCCTCTTCTTCTTTGCTTGACTTTGATGAGCTTTGCAAGCTCTCTTTGTTACAATTTACTTGCTCTGGAGCATCTTCAATTTTCTTCTTCCATTGAAGTTTCGACTTCTTCCTATCATCCTTCCGGCTATAATGATCAATCATAAAACATGGTTCATGCAAACGTGGAGCTCTCATTGTCTTGTCAAGATTGAAGGTTATACTCTCATCTCCTACTTCTAAAGTGATATCTCCATGTTTCACATCAATCACCGCACCCGCGGTGTGTAAGAAAGGTCTTACTAGGATGATTGGAATGTTGGAGTCTTCTTCCATGTCAACAATGACAAAGTCCACCGGGATGAAAAACTTCCCAATTCGTACGGGAACATCTTCCCATATCTCTAATGGTGTCTTCGTCGATCTATCGGCCATTTGGAGTGTAATATTGGTGCATTTAAGCTCTCCCATCCCCAACCTTTTACTCACCGAGTACGGCATAACACTCACACTAGCCCCTAGATCACATAAGGCTTTGTTGATCGTGGTGTCGCCAATGGTACACGGTATTGAGAAGTTTCCCGGATCCTTGAGTTTTGGAGGTGAACTCCCTTGAAGTATTGCACTACTCACCTTAGTGAAGGCGATAGTCTCAAGCTTCCGGATCGACTTCTTCTTTGTGAGGATGTCTTTCATGTATTTCGCATAGGCCGGCACGTGATTGATTAATTCCGTGAAAGGAATTGAGACTTCCAAATTCTTCACAATTTCCATAAACTTTCCAAGTTGGTCATCAAATTTGGGCTTGGCTTGACGACTTGGAAAAGGAAGTCTAATCACAATGGGCTCTTTCTCCTTGACCTTGTCTTCATTTTTCTTTGAAATTTCTTCTTTTGATGGTTCTCCATCCTTGGAGTTTTGCACAATTTCTTCCTTGTCACTAGCTTCCACAACTTCATCCTCAACTTGCTTCTTCGGTGCTTCATACCTTGTACCACTTCTCAAGTGAATGGCACTAACCGTTTCATGTCTTGGGGGATTACTTTGAGGTGGTAATTGCCCCTTTTGTCTTTGTGAGCTTGAAGATGCTAGTTGAGTCAATTGGGTTTCCAACATTTTGGTGTGAGCTAGGATGTTGTTGATGGTGGTTTCCTTTGCTTGACTATCTTTTTGCATTTGAGTGAAAAATTCTTGTTGATTCTTTTGCATTTGGAGGACCGCTTTTTGAACATCAAAACCTTGGTCATTTTGTTGATTGTATGGATTTTGATTTTGGTACCCTTGGTTTTGGTTGTAAAAGGGTCTTTGATTTTGGTTTCTCATGGGAGGTGGGGTGTATGTTGTTTGAGGGTTTTGAACATTTTGGCTTTTGTTTGAGAGATTTGGATGGAATTTGGTGTTTTCATTGTAATAGTTGGAATAAGGGGTACCACTCTTGTATGCTTGGAAAGCATTCACTTGTTCATTTGTTCCCCTACATTCACTTTGGTCATGTCCCAAAGTTCCACAATTCTCACATATCCCACTTGGGATTGATGAAGATGCCGTCATGGCATTAACATGATGCATTGGTGATTTTGAGGCTTCTTCAAGTCTAGCCATAGCTTTTTCAAACTTCAAATTGATTGTATCAATGTGAGCACTAAGTTGAGCACCCAATTGAGTAACGGAGTCCACTTCATGCTTTCCTCCTCTAGTAGCCTTGCGAGGTCTACTATATTGTGAGTTATGGACCGCTATTTCCTCAATTTTGTTCCAAGTTTGATTGTCATCAACTTCGGTGAACATTCCATTTGATCCCATGTTGAGAATGTTCCTTGAATCTTCATATAGACCGTTCCAAAATTGTTGTACCAAGAACCACTCGGTAAGTCCATGGTGAGGACATGAGCGAAAAATTCCTTTGAACCGCTCCCAAGCTTCATACAATGATTCTTCATACCTTTGCTTAAAACCCGTAATTTGAGCTCTTAGCATGTTAGTCTTTTCCGGTGGGTAGAATTTTTTGTAGAAAGCTAGAGCCAACTTCTTCCAAGAATCAATTCCGAGAGTAGCCTTATCAAGGCGCTTCAACCATTGTTTCGCGGTGCCAATTAGAGAAAAAGGAAATAAGACCCATCGAATTTGGTCTTGAGTTACACCGGTTTGAGAAATCGCATCACAATAGTCACAAAAGGTCTCCATATGAGAATGAGGGTATTTACTAGGCATCCCCCCAAATTGGCTCCTTTCGACTAATTGGATAAATGCGGATTTAGCAATGAAATTTCCGGTCAAATGTTGTGGTGTGGGAGTACCATTGGGTAGGTTCTCCTCGGTGGGTACGGAATGTGATGAAAACTTAGGCATTGTGGGTTGATTTTGTGTTGTATTTTGTGTTGGGTTCTCCTCACCTTCTCTTGCAAAAGGGTTGATGAACTCAATAGTTGGTTGAATATCTACAACCTTACTAATACCTCTCAAATTTCTCCTAGCAAGTCTTCTATTGGTTGTCAAAGTTCTTTCAATTTCACGATCAAAAGGTAACAAATCACCTTGTGACCTTCTAGACATGCAAAATATCAAACAACTCGAAAACAATTAGAACAAACCTTGAGGAGTTTTACTTCCCCAAGGCAAAGAAAGACACAACTAATAACAATATAAGAAAATCTAAATCAAGTTAACACCGTCCCCGGCAACGGCGCCATTTTTGGTCGGACTAAATCTTTTCGGTAACTTGTCGTTAGGAGCACCTAGACCAAAACACAATTTATAACTTCACAAACAACTCTACAATTAGTAAAGAGGCAAGTAAAGGTCGGATCCTAAGGGACGGGAATTGAGATGAGATTTCTATTGCAACTAGTGGTGTCTTATGGGTGTCACAATTTGGGTTGATGTAGAAGGTCACTAAACTAAATAGCAATGAAAATAAACAAGCAAGATGAATTAAAAGGGTTGTAAACAATTGATAAAAAGCACTAGGGTGTCATGGGGTCATAGGGGAATCATGGGAATTGATCATGCAAACATGTTCTCAAATTATAAGCAAGCAATTATTGTTGTGATGGATTGGGTTGGGTTATATCTTACAATCCTAGGAAAGTTTGGGTCCCGGAGCCGAATCGATTAGATTGTACAACACCTACAAGTCGACTTAGTCTTTCCTACTCAACAACATGCATGGTCTAATGAGACTCGAGTTGGTTTATGTCTTACAAGTCTCATTGAAAAGATAGGTGATGGGTAAAAAATGTAAGGATTCATAGGCTCGCATTTCATCAAACATAACATGTGCATGAGTTGAGATCAAAACAAGCAAGCAAATAAACCATGAAAGCATATTAATTTAAGCATGAATCATTCCCCATGTTGGTTTCCCCTAATTACCCATTAACCCTAGCTAGGTGACTACTCACTCATTATCATGTTGAACATGCTAGCAAGGTTGTCAATCATACTAACAAAGTGAAACATGATGAATAAATAAAAGTAATTAGCAATAATTAAAAAGGGATCATCAGAATTATACCTACTAATGATTCCAATAATAAAGCAAGAATAAAAGAAGTACTTGATGCTTGATTGAGAGGTTGTCAATCTCCCAATAATAACCCAAATAATCTTCAATTACCCAAAATAAAGGATAAACAAAAGAGAGATTAAGGAAATAAAACTTGTATTAGAACTTGATTAATTGTTGATTACAAAACTAAAGAGAGATTTGATTGATATTAACTACACTAAGAATTGATAAGAAGAACATGCTCTTTTAATTAGACTAATGGGGTATTTATAGTGGAAATTAGGTGGATGCATTAGGGTTAACTAAGGGCTTAAATGACGATTAAGTCCCTACTTAAGGAAACGCCGGTATTTTCTGAAGGAAGGGCATCTTTCTTTCAAGCATGAAGAACGAATTTGCGCTGCCTTGGAATTCGTGCGTCTTAGGCTCGGGACGGCCGGATTCAGGTGTCTCTGCCCGGGCGTCTTTGGGAGAAGACGGGCGTCTTCTGGTGACTGCTGCCCGGGCGTCTTTGGGAGAAGACGCACGGATTGTAAGGTGGAGGACGGGCGTCTTCTTGGCAATCCGCACGGATTGTCATGCAGCGTGCTTTCTTCTTCTTTTCTTCCCTTTTCTTCATAAAATCCTTGGGGATTTCCTCGGGGATGCAAGGATCTTTCCTCATCATTGCCCAACTACTATAATATGTACAAAGGCCTTCTAATCTTGTCTCTTCTTGATGCTTGGTCATTGACTTCAATCAATTTAGTCTCATTTTACCATGAAAATGCAAGGTTTGCACTCCTTTCCTACCAAGGACACAAAACCTCAAAGAATATGCAAAACAAAGAACTAAAGACAATGACCCAAATATGCACTAAAAAGCATGGGAACAAGGCTAATTCGGGGACTAAATATGCGCTAATTATGGTCACATCAACAACCGTGGCTCAAACCCTTGCATTAAGGAGTGGATCACAAAGCGTAAGAGGGTACTTACGACCTCCAAGTTATCGTAAGGTACTAATCTTGTTTCCACACAAACACAAAGTATTTTTTGCAGAAAAATGGGTACACCTAAACTTGTCAAACGGAATGTTTTGGATCGGGTCAGACTTTGACATGTCTAAGTAGACCTGGCCAAACGGGTCACGGGTCGGGTTCAGGTCGGGTCAGTTCGGGTCTCACATATTATCGGGTATTTCGGGTCGGGTCGTTTCAGGTGTTTTTCGGGTATGTTGGTCGAGTCATTTTCGAGTCAAAGCGGGTTGAGTTATTTCGGATTCGGGTCAATTTCGGGTCAACGATTAAGACGGAAAAAAGTACGTTTAGTATTATTACCTATTTTTAGTTCAGTTTTGATAATTGATTCTTTATTTTTAACATTAACAATATTAAGTGTGCTTTTAAATTAGCCATTTTAAGTATTTTTTCAATTAGAGTTGTGTTTTGTCGGATCATTTTCGGGTCGGGTGGTTTCCGATCGGGTCATTTCGGGCCGGGTCAGTTCCGGGTCAACAAAGTTTGGGTCATGTTCGGGTCGGGTCGGGTCAATTCGGGTTTCGAGTCAAAGTCGAGGGTTGCAATTCGGGTTAATTTTAGGGGCTCGGATCAGCCTTTTCGAGACGGGTCAATCGATCAGGTTGATTTTGCTAGGTCTATGTCGAAGTATGCCTTATAAAACGAAAAATTTGATGGATAGAATTATGAAATCCCTAAATTTTTTCACAGTTTTTTTAATGCAATTAGCATTAATGAAAACTTTAGCAATCTGTCGTGTATGATTTTATCCCAATTTTATTCTATTATAATTAAAAGATTATATTTTAGAGTTTAATGAAAAAAATAATTGATGAAAAGTATATATCTCAATGAAAAAACTATACTTTAATGTAAAAAATCTTTTATTTCTATTGTTAAGTTAGCGTACTTTTGAAAGAAATGTTTTAAGAATTTTTATTCCCTGTGAGTATAAGAGGTAGCAATAGATTTAGTTGGGTTCGCTCAAGTCCGGTTGGGTCATATCGAGTTGGGTATGCCTACCCCTACGGGTCGAGATGGGTTCGAGTCGGGTCGTTATCGGGTGGGTCATTTCGGGTCAAATGATGTATTGGACTATTATCAGGTCCGGTTACTTTATTGCATTGATTCATTTACCATTAAATTTAGTTTTTAACCATTATTTGGCTTATTTACTTCATTATTAAGTCCAACGTATTAATCTAAACACAAAATCACTTTCATTTTGATCAATATTAAGCTTAATAATTGTCGGGTCATCAATTTAATCGAGTCAGTTTCGGGTTAGGTCTATATCGAATCTGGTCTGGTTCGGATCATTGATCATTGTGTTGGGTTACAAGTCGTGATCAGTTCGGGTCGAGTCTATTTTGGGTTGCAATATTCTCGGGTTATAGCGGGTCGGGTTTACTCAGGTTGGGTTAGACTTACCCACTCTATAAGGGCATTAGCAATGTGTAATACCACATAGTTTATAAGACCTATACTCTATCGAGCAAACCGAGTACTCGACCGAGTACAGCTTACTCGACCAAGTGAGGTACCGAGTGAGACCTATAACTTTGTGAAACCTTCTGATGTTGAGTCACTCGACCGAGTGGCGGTTCACTCGACCGAGTGAACCGAGCACTCGGCCAAGTGAACCGGTGTAATACCTAAGATATTTGAGTTGTTGGGTACTCTATCGAGTAGGGCTTACTCTGTCGAGTAAGTCTTGGTTGCGTTCTGGACAGTATTCTGCTCCGTAGTTACTCGATCGAGTAGGGGAAACTCGATCGAGTAGCAGGTACTCGATCGAGTATGTCGGGTTTTACAGGTTTTCGGCCGGGTTTAATAGTAATGCTTGAAGAGTTATATACCCTCGCCGGGTACAGGGGGATGCAATGCTTGTGAAACGGATATTAAATATTATGTTGTATCATGTTTTGTTTTAGTTGGGTTGTAATAATGGCCATAAGGCCGTGAGTGGTTCTAGTTTGTTTGTTTGACGGCGTATTAGTTGCCATCAGAGTCTATTAGCATTTGTGTAATGAAATAGGAAAGTTTAGAACCGAGTTGAGAATGAAAACATTCTGCCCCAGGTGACATTCGACCGAGTGCACCATGCACTCGATCGAGTTATCGTCCACTCGACCAAGTGGCCTCCTACACTCGACCGAGTGGATTGCTTTGACCATTGTTTTGTTGATATTTAACCAAGTATTGAGCATGTACCCTTACTTCGCAGTTTATATTAGTTGACTTGTGTTTGGATGAGCATGTTGACCTTATATGGGTGATATTTGTGATTTTTTTACGTTTGATTATATGGTGTGGCATTTTGCAAGCAAGTGGAAATTGTTAATTCGACATGAATAGATTGATGACCAAAAATGATGTGATAATCTTGTTTGATGTATGTTAATCGATGTGGTTTTACTTGGTTGTGTAAAAGTAAGGGGAAATATGCAAATTATGTGTTGAATAGTGATCATTTGCATGATTGTGTATTGTGGCCTTCCATATGAGCGGAAGTATTGATGATGGATAGGAACGAATATGGAAATACATGTGTTATCATGTGGTGGATTTGACGCGATACATGTGTGGCGTGGTGTGTGGAAATGGAACTATTGTTCATGGTTGAGTCACATTACGAGTAATTTTGACATTGTTTAATTGTTGCATGGAGTCCGCATATTCGTGATTGATGTGCATACATATTAATGTATGAGATTTGACGTGATATGGATACGTAATAATAATCGAGTTATACCCACGATAGATACATATACATATAGCCAACATGAAATGGGAGTTATTTATGGGATTAGAGTTTCGAACCATGGGTTAGGCCTTGCGCTTAGACGTTTGGGAGGATTCTAGAGTGGGATCATGACAATGGCATAAAACGATATGAGATTTGATAATGGAATTGCAATAGGTAAGAGAGAGTGTCGAACATGGAACATAAGCATTTATGGAATTTAGTAATGATTGTGTGAGAGCAGAGTGTGAGGTTTGATAATTGAACTTCGGGACGAAGTTCTCTTTTAGGGGGAATGAATGTAACAATTCGGAAATTAAGGAAAGAGAAAGTACGGAATGTAAGGAAGTAATGAGAGTTGAACAAAGAACTTGGGATGAGAGTGATAATTAGAAAGAGCGTATACGGTTGATAGACACGAGAGATGCGAGAGAGTGCATAAGAATCAGTGAAGAGACTTGAAGAAAGGAAAGAGTGGGGCGAACTTCGGGGACGAAGTTCATTTTAAGGGGGGGAGATTGTAATACCCGGATATTTTGGGACCCACAAAGGACCTCGAGACACGTGAGGGGACCCATGTGTACTCGGAAGTAAAGTATGACCGTACACTAGACCAAGTGCAGTTGGGACTATACCAAGGGCATTTGGCAGCAGACCAAGTGCAGCTGGCACTAGACCAAGTGCACCGGCACTCGACCAAGTAAAGGTGGCACTCGACCAAGTGGAGATGGCACTCGACCGAGTGCCACTAGCACTCGACCAGGTGGCACTTCACTTGACCGAGTGCCCTCTGGACAGCAATCCAGAGCTCCTGATTGTGTGTCACTCGACCGAGTGGATGGTTCACTCGATCGAGTGGTGAGCCTCACTCGACCGAGTGAACCGAGCACTCGACCGAGTGCCATGTTGCTATCACTAGAAACGCGTGTAAGCCTTATCTCTTTAACCCTTTCTTTTTAGATTTTCTCCCCACTTTTCACTCCTACCTTATCCTCAAACTCCCTCAAACACCCACAACTCTCTAGAAATTTCTCATGAACACTAACTAGAAGACCAAGCCTAGATTTGGAAGGATTATTCACCAAGCTTGATTCCTTCTCTTTCCCTTCCACTAGTAAGTTGATACTCATCATTTCCCTTTCTTTTATGTTGATCCTAACCCTAGAATTTGGGGGATTTTCATGGGTAATATTAATTAGTATTTTAATTAGTATTAGGAGTAATTAATGGGTAGTAATGAAGGGTTAATTACTAGTATTAGTTGTTGTAGGATGCTTTGTGATAGTTGTTATGAAATTATGTAGGATGAGACGGTTTTATGATATAGATGCTTGGTGGTTTCGGATTTCTTATGAAAAATGCTAAAAGGTAGGTTAATCCTACTCGGTTTCAATAATGTGGTTGATACCCGTCGTTGTGAGTACCAAAAATAAGATTTATAATTTCCTATTAAGACTAACCTAGGCTAGTGGTAACAGGGTCGAACCACAAGGAGGCAGATGTAAATTCTAGTTGATTTATATTCAGTCTAAGGTAACAATTGTGGGGGTTGAGTTGAGATGGTCTATAGCTAAGAACAAATAAAGATAATAAACTAAAAAGATGGTTTAAACAGATAAAGAAGGGGTACTAGGATGATCGGTTTATTAAAGCTTCGGCAGCAGCATACTAAACAGGTCTAAATCGAACACAAGTGAGGCGGGGAACAAGAGGTCCTCTCGGTCCACTCTTAACAAATAGCATCTTTCGATCTCGCTATAGGTCCCTAATATCACTAATACTGACTCTCGTCCTGAAAAGTGACTAACGGTCTAAACTATACCTATCTTTCGATCTCAACACAGTTTAGTCGATTTAATTGGTGGTCAAATAACTTGCCCTATCTTTCGATCTAATGGGTCGGTTATAAAATAAGCATCTAACAGGTCGCATGCATTCGATTTGTTAAATACAAGATTAAAATCAATTAAAACGAAGGGTAACCTCACGAGGTCAGTCGATCGACCAATAATGCCAGTCGATCGACTGACATGCGAATCAGGCCGTGTTCAATACTTTGCCGCCTACGCTAAAACTTGCCTACATCCTAGCACAATCTATTTAGCTACTCATGCTAAGGGTAAAAACAATAACTTTAATGATGAAATTAACTAACGGATTCATGCTTGAAACGACAAGGAGGACAATTAACATAAACAATAAATTGGCTGCGGGAATTATCTAGCAATTCTATACTAATGACGGAATAAGTAATAATCTGGAAATTAGAACAGAAGGAATACCGAATTTCGCAGAAGGAATGTAACGGAGTGATTGAAAGCACAACGGAAATCCAATGCAAATTAATATCCCAAACCCTAATTCGTAAACTAAAACTCAATCTAAATTTCTGATAATAAAGCTTGATCCTGAACTAGGTATTCTCAGTTACGTTATATAGAAAGTATACGTAACAATTATTCCAAAACCTAAACTTAATGGGCTTCAAGTTCCTCGGTCTTTTAATTCACGTCTGGAATAGCAGGTTGGTCGATCGACTGAAGTGAGGGGTCGATCGACTGGGCTTCAGCAAACAGTAGCTTCTGGAACCCGAGGATTGGTCGATCGACCAAAGGTGGTGGTCGATCGACTTCTTGAGCTGCTACTTGACTTCTATAAACTCGTGGACTTGTCTTTCGGGCTTTGAATTGCGCACCAAGCTCGTTCCTTAAGCAAATACTTCTCGTCACATGTAATGCAAGATACTCGGGGACGGATTTAGCTTGATTTCCGCTGGATTCTTCACATTTCTGCAATAATGTACAAAATACGGAAGTAGACGGAAATAGGGAGAAATGCAGCATAAACTACATGAATGAGCTCTGAAATGCGTGTAAAATGGGATGTAAAACATCATATAAAAGACACGCATCAAACTTCCCCAAACCGAACCCTTGCTTGTCCCCAAGCAAGAACTAGACTCGATCTAAATCTAATGGAACGAGTTCAATCTCAGAGCGAAATACAAACTGTTAAACCTAAACCAATTTAACGCACAACCAACAATCAACTAGCAAATGAATCATGCAAACGAGTTATGAAGCCGTCAACAACCACTGAACCGTCAACTGTAGAGACTTATCAAATTGGACTCTCACGGGTCGCTCAAATCACGCAATAAGTACGGGTGAATATTTGTAAGATAGAAAAAATTAATTTGTAGTGACTCTCACCTAACTACGACCTATGAAGACATGCCAGGAATAAAATATGAAAATGATCTCTATGACCGTACATATGCATTACAACCAAACAGATGACCAATGACACATGCCGAGGTATATATGGGATATGTGAGGTATGGGTAAGAAGAGGCTAAGCATTTTATGGTAAAGTGGAGGTACAGGTGATCAAGCTAGTACCAAAACGGAACCAAATGGCAACATCCAACTTCTTGCTCATAATCAAACGAAATGGTGCTATAGCAAGCACAAAACTCACAATCTCCAAAATACTAAATCAATAAACTCCCCATAAAATATAAATGAAACATGGGAGCAAAAATCGCCAAAAGATAAGGATTAAATTATGCGAATTGATTTTTCTTTTTTTCTTTCTTTCGAACTCCAGTCGACCGACCATAAATGGCAGTCGATCGACTGCTTTGAACAGTACATAACTCTTTTTTTCTTTTTCGAATCTTTTTTTTCATCTCTTTTCTTTTCCTTTATTTCATCTTCCCAATAACGTCTCAACAGAGCATATGCCACCAAAAATGAGTAACAACCCTAAGAACACAGACTACTAGCTTGACAAAGGACAGGCTAAATGTAGGATGTAGTAAATGGGACAAAAAAGGATATTTTTGGCAGTGTGGAGCTTATGGGCATAATAAGAAAAGGGAAACCTCTACCACATGTGTCAACAAACCACATACCGAATGCATATAGGTATTAAGCAGATTAAGGTCATATTTATGCAAATTAAGGAAACATGTCTCATAAGGAGTACTACTCACATTCCTAGATGAACTGGTCATGAATGTCACCAGTTATAGGCTCTAAACTCAGAAATATGATGTAGCTTGCCAATTTTCTAAGTCAAGTCTCAAGTCCAGCGAGTAATTCAACGAAAACTCGTAGGTATGCATAAACGATTCTACTAATAACATGATAATCTAGCAAGGCTCAGGCAAAACAGGTGCAAATGCAAAATCATCATGGAAATACTACCGTTCCGACTCGACCTATATGCTAAAATAAACGTGCATTTTTTTGAAATTTTTCAAAGTTTTTCAATTTTTTGGAATTTTGTATAAATAAGAGAAATGAAATAAAACAATGCAAAACAAAATTAAACGTGAATGCAAGCAAATGATATGCGACGCAAAACCCTTCCCCAAACCAAATCGCACAATGTCCCCATTGTGCAAAATCATATAATAACGAAAAGAGAAATGGGAATTTGCGAGAAAAGAAATAAAATATAATGACATGAAGTAAAGAAATCAGGAACTCACAAGACTTTAAGCGCAGCAAGGGAAACCTCCCCAAACCAGCGTGAGCTAGGAGGTTTGAGTGGCAGTGATGCTACTAATAAGTACCTGAAAGACAGAAGATACCACGCATAAGACTGAGAAAACAATTTTGAAGCGGTAAGATTGTGCACAAATGAGAAAATGGAAGAAATAAGGAAAGGGACGGAAAGTAAAGTGGAGTAGAAAACTCCCTTAAGTCCGCATATCGACCAAACACAGCAGGGGAGAGGTCGTGAATAAGTACAGTAGCAGCAGCGGTCGATCAACCACTTAACCCAGTCGATCGACCAGGTAAACATGAACAGTGTCGCCTGGAACCTGCAGATCAGTCGATCGACCACTGGAACCAGTCGATCGACTAAAAACACTGCTGCAACCTCATATTTCTTTGTAATTGCTCAATGATTTGAGCTAACAAGCTCTAAATTCCTGCAAGTGCACAATAATACGCGCCCAAAATTGCGCAAAACCCAGAATAAAGTCTAAAGTACTTAAGAATCCTAAACAAGCGAAATAAAATGCGAAGTTTTTGCGCACACAACAAGCAATAAAAATTGTTTTGACAAAGCAAATAAATTGAAGTTTATAACGAAACTCGATCAACTAATAGTTGATCAAGAAGGACCATGGTATGGCCCACTTTGTCGGCTTCTGGCTACCAGAGGTAGCCTCAATGGTGCTTATCTGAGCGGCTGCACCCTTCTTAGCTTCCACATCCGTATGGCTCAACGGATCAATAGTCTCATTATCTCCCCAATCAATGACCTCTGCCGGCTCATCCAAGTCCAAATCAGACTCTCGGCTTTGATCGCTCGTCATCAACTATCTCATCAATTCCATAGCTCGTGCAACCAAGACCTCCTCTTTGAATGATAGGCTTTGTCGCGACTAGAGTGACTGCACTCATCCTTCCCCAAACCCCCCCGCAATATCTAAAACAACAGATTCTTCCTCCTTTCGCTCCCAACTGGGGCGGAGGGGTTAGCGAGAGTAGTAATAGAGACAGGCAATTCGGGAAGCACAAAGTACGATTCCTTTTCGTAAACCGTATTACAAGTAACAGGCCACATGGGGTCCTTCTTTTTTAGCGAGTTGGGCAAAAATGATAGAATGTTTCCCAACTTTGAAGGTCAAAGTTCCGAGTCTACGTCAATAATCGCACCGGCGGTGTGCGAAACGGCCTACCTAGGATGATCGGTATATGGGCATCCTCGGGCATGTCAAGGACAACAAAGTCAATAGGGAAGAAAAACTTCCCTATTTGGACGGGTATGTCCTCTAGGACTCCTATAGGCTCGACCGCAGATCGGTCACCATCCGAATCTGTCATGTCTGTGATAGCAAACCGGGTCAACTTAAGCTTCCTAGCTAGACTCAAGGGCATGACGCTTATACTAGCCCCTAAATCACACAATGCCTTCTCAATTGAGAAGGTACCTATGTTGCAAGGGAAGAAAAACCGCCGGATCCTCTAACTTAAGGGGTGCGGTGTGAGACAGATAAGAGCAAGACTCCTTAGTAAGTGCGTCGGTGTGCCTTTGTTTCAAGTGACCGCTTCTTGGACAAAAGTTGTTTCATAAATTTAGTATAAGCGGGCACTTGGTTAACTAACTCGAGAAAAGGAACCCGTACATTCGGACTACGGATAACTTTTTCAAATTTTTGAAAGATACCTGTTCCTTGGTCGGCACTAGCCTCTCCGGGTAAGGGGCTGTAAGAAGTACCTTAGTCCTCTCCTCTAAATCGCGTGTGCCGGTATCCGAGGACTTAGGCTGAAAGTCCACCACCTTTTCCTTGTTGAAGCTTGACCCTTCCTCAGACCATCTCAAATGAGAACCATTAACCGTCATTGGATCGAACTTCGGAGCCAGTACTGACCCATCAGCATTCGGGTCTTGTCCTAATGTGTTCGGGACTGTCGAACCCCGAAACAAGTGGTCTCGCAGATTATTTGGCATTAAAGGACGAAATTCCTCGCTATTAGCAGTAATCTCGGTCGATCGACTACTATCCCCAGTCGATCGACCGCTATGTACAGTTCCAGAAGCTCCTGTAACCCGTGCTTCAGTTGATCGACTAGGTATATCAGTCGATCGACTGATATACCTGGTAGACGGTTGTTTCTTTGATTTATTCGTTGAATCTTTCTTTTGACTTGTTTCCGGCTCATCTTTTTCAACAGCGTCCTCGACCATGGCAGGACCATCAAGGGTGGACCCGCTCCTCAAAGTGATGGCATTTAAGGTCTCCTTTTGGTCAGTTTGGGTTGGCAAGTGTCCGGGAGCTCGAGTGTTGCTTTTGCTAGCCAATTGAGCAATTTGGCTCTCTAGTAGTTTCATCCCGGCCTCTCTTGCTTGGGACTCCTTTAGCAACAAGTTCTTAAGCTCGGAGAATTCAGAATTCTGCGATTGTTGCTGCTGCGGCACATAGGGAGGTTTCTGATATTGTTGTTGCTTTTGATGAGGGGGCACATAGGGTTGCTGCTGCGGCGGAGCTTGAGTTGGGTTCAGGACATTCTTGGCTCCTCCAACTCAAGTTTGGATGGGTATTCGGCTCATAGTAGGTGTTGGTCTGCCTATAGTGTTGAAAGGCAGCACAAGACTCAAAGGGACTAGGGCAGTTTTTCGAGAAATGTCCCTCGGCTCCACACCTTTCACAGACGAAAGGACCATCTGACACAGCATTTACTTGGTACATCCCACCTTTAGAAGCTCCACCTAGTTCATACTTGTCAAATCTCGCAGTGAGAGCCTCAAGCGCAGCAACAGAGGAAGATTCAGCAGCTCTCCTCTGGTTCCCTCTGGAATTTCCATACTCAGCCTTGTGGGTGGCTAGATCATCAATGATCTTCCACCCCTTGGTTGCTCCCAAATTTTCAGCGAATCGTCCATTGGCTGCAGCATCCAAAATGGCTCTCTGATCGTCGTACAACCCATTGTAGAAATGATTGCACAAGCTCCACTTTTCGAACCCATGGTGCGGTATGGTTCGCACCAACTTCTTAAAACAGACCCATGCTTCGTGGAAGTTCTCATCCGGCCCTTGTTTAAAGCCCGTGATTTGAGCTTTAATAGCAATCGTCCGTGAAGCATAAAAAGTACTTCTTGTAGAATGCCAATGCCAATGAATTCCAATCGGTGATCCCCTGAACGGTTCGGTCCAAATCTCTATACCACTCCCTTGCAGCATCACGAAGGGAGAAGATGAACATGGTCTCCTTGATCTGGTCTTGGGTCACGCCGGCTGGTGGGGGTATGGAACAACAGTAGTCAATAAAGGTCTCCATATGCTTAGCTGCATCTTCATTTGCAGCTCCCGAATCGGTTCTTCTCAACCATGCTAATGTATGAAGGCTTTGGTTCGAACTTCCTGGCATCTCCTGGTAATTCGAACCCCTTATATAAGTTTTCAGCTGTCGGCTCAGAATGACTAGCTATACTTGCTTCCTCGGCCTGGACTGGAATCTCTGGAGAAGTAACTGTCTCAGCTGAAGAAGTGGAAACGGGTGAAGACTGTGGGTCTTCCTCGAACAGATCGTTCTCGTAATAGCTTGACAGAGTACTCAGCTTTCCTCTGTCGGTAGTACCCTTTGTGTTCGTCTCAACTCGCGCAAAGATTTCTCTATCTCAGGGTCAAATGGCACTAGTTCACCACCCTGTGACCTGCGCATAAGAGGAAACTACAAAAAGAATATAAGAAAAGTTTAAGGAACAGAAGTCCCTTAAACTAAGAAAGACTAAAATTAAAACAACTAAAATTAGGACTATTGACTCCCCGGCAACGGCGCCAAAATTTGATACCCGTCGTTGTGAGTACCAAAAATAAGATTTATAATTTCCTATTAAGACTAACCTAGGCTAGTGGTAACATGGTCGAACCACAAGGAGGCAGATGTAAATTCTAGTTGATTTATATTCAGTCTAAGGTAACAATTGTGGGGGTTGAGTTGAGATGGTCTATAGCTAAGAACAAATAAAGATAATAAACTAAAAATACGGTTTAAACAGATAAAAAAGGGGTACTAGGATGATCGGTTTATTAAAGCTTCGGTAGCAGCATACTAAACAGGTCTAAATCGAACACAAGTGAGGCGGGGAATAAGAGGTCCTCTCGGTCCACTCTTAACAAATAGCATCTTTCGATCTCGCTATAGGTCCCTAATATCATTAATACTGACTCTCGTCCTGAAAAGTGACTAACGGTCTAAACTATAGCTATCTTTCGATCTCAGCACAGTTTAGTCGATTTAATTGGTGGTCAAATAACTTGCCCTATCTTTCGATCTAATGGGTCGGTTATAAAATAAGCATCTAACAAGTCGCATGCATTCGATTTGTTAAATACAAGATTAAAATCAATTAAAACAAAGGGTAACCTCACGAGGTCAGTCGATCGACCAATAATGCCAGTCGATCGACTGACATGCGAATCAGGCCATGTTCAATACTTTGCCGCCTACGCTAAAACTTGCCTACATCCTAGCACAATCTATTTAGCTACTCATGCTAAGGGTAAAAACAATAACTTTAATGATGAAATTAACTAACGGATTCATGCTTGAAACGACAAGGAGGACAATTAACATAAACAATAAATTGGCTGCGGGAATTATCTAGCAATTCTATACTAATGACGGAATAAGTAATAATCTGGAAATTAGAACAGAAGGAATACCGAATTTCGCAGAAGGAATGTAACGGAGTGATTGAAAGCACAACGGAAATCCAATGCAAATTAATATCCCAAACCCTAATTCGTAAACTAAAACTCAATCTAAATTTCTGATAATAAAGCTTGATCCTGAACTAGGTATTCTCAGTTACGTTATATAGAAAGTATACGTAACAATTATTCCAAAACCTAAACTTAATGGGCTTCAAGTTCCTCGGTCTTTTAATTCACGTCTGGAATAGCAGGTTGTTCGATCGACTGAAGTGAGGGGTCGATCGACTGGGCTTCAGCAAACAGTAGCTTCTGGAACCCAAGGATTGGTCGATCGACCGAAGGTGGTGGTCGATCGACTTCTTGAGCTGCTACTTGACTTCTATAAACTCGTGGACTTGTCTTTCGGGCTTTGAATTGCGCACCAAGCTCATTCCTTAAGCAAATACTTCTCGTCACATGTAATGCAAGATACTCGGGGACAGATTTAGCTTGATTTCCATTGGATTCTTCACATTTCTGCAATAATGTACAAAATACGGAAGTAGACGGAAATAGGGAGAAATGCAGCATAAACTACATGAATGAGCTCTGAAATGCGTGTAAAATGGGATGTAAAACATCATATAAAAGACACGCATCAGTGGTCATAGCATATGTTGTGGTTAATGTTGTGATTAGTGTCACATAATTAGAGTAATTGCATTAGAACATGTTTAGTGGTTGGCTCGGCTAAAACTTCATCGTCAAAAGCTACCAACCAAAACAATATTTATAACTTTACAAATTACTCTTAGTAAAGAGGCAAGTAAAGGTCGGATCCCAAGGGACGGGTATTGATGTAGGATTTTCAATTGCAAATGGTTGTGTCTAAAGGTGCCACAATTTGGGTTGAGATAGGAGATCAACTAAACTAATCAACAATATAAAAGTAAGGTAATAAAAACAAGCAAGATAATTAAAATGGGATGTAAACAATAGATTAAAAGCACTAGCGTGTCATGTGTTCATAGGGGATTCATGGGAGTTGATCATACAAACATGTTCTCTACTAGATGTGAGCACTTATTGTTGTGATGGGATCGAGTTGGTGTATAAGCTTACAATCCCTAAGAAGGTTACGGTCCCGGAGCCGAATCGATTAGATTGTACAACACCTACATGTCAACTTAGTCCTTCCTATTCCACTATATGCATGGTCTAATGAGACTCGAGTTGGTGTATAGGCTTACAAGTCTCATTGAAAAGATAGGTGATGGGTAAAAAATGCAAGGATTCATAGGCTTGCATTGCATCAAACATAACATGTGCATAAGTTGAAATCACAACAAGCAAGCAAATTAATTATGAAAACAAATTAGATTAAGCATGAATCAATCCCCATGTTGGTTTCCCCTAATTCTCCATTAACCCTAGTTAAGGAAACTACTCACTCATTATCAAGTTTAACATGCTAACAAGGTTGTCAATCATACTAGCAAAGCAAAACGCGATGAATAAATGAAAATGATTAACAATAATTAAACAAGGTTAAGAGAGAATTATACTTATGAAGATGATTCCAAATAATAAAGCAAAGAATAATAGAAGTACTTGATAATTGATACGAGGTTGTCAATCCTCCAAATAAACCCAAATAAACTTCTAATTACCCAAAATAAATGAAGAACAATAGAAAAATTAAGGAAAGATTAATATTGAGATTTGTATTAAGACTTGATTAAGAATGGATTACAACTTAATTAAGAGAGTATTAAGGAATCATAAGACTTGATTAGGAATTCGTGCTAATATAGGTAGTACAAAGGGGTATTTATACTAAAGATTAAGTACAAGGATTAGGGTTACTAAGGGCTTAAATGACTATTAAGTCCTTAAGAAAAGTTGAGGAAATGCTCCTCTTGAAGGAAAGGAGCATATCCGTCTGTTAGAAATCTAGATCTCTTTATATACAAACATACTCATATATGTTTTAATTTAATTTGTCATAAAATTGATAAGTGATCTTATGCATGCAAACATTAATTAAAGAGATGGAAAAATCTATTTCTCACCATGTGATTTTCGGATTTTTGGGCACTAGTAAGGTCACCTACCTTACTTAGTTCTTGAGCTTTCCTTATGGATGAACAAGATTCAAGTATAGAATCCCTCCCAAAAGCATATACCCAAGGAATACTCATAATAACTAATCTTATTTAGATCTAGTAATAATATTAGTTTTGCTATAAAATGATACAAAATAAATTGTATTTTTGGCTCTTGAATCACTCGGTCAAGAGGGAGTATTTGTGAGATTTTATTTCTCTAGAAAAATCACATATTGTTGAGATTATTCATTTTCTTACTCTAGAAAATTATGATGGTCAAAAGAATGAATAATAATATGAAAGAGAAAAGCTCTTCTCTCTTTCTTGTGGGATGGCCGAAAAAGAGCATTGGGTAGTATGCCCAATGCCTTTTGTTTTTGCTCTTCTCAAAAGCTTAGGCTTGCAAGGCTAGTAGGTAGTCTTTAATCATTATGTTTTCCACTAATATGAAAACACAATATTAACCCAACACTCCCTCTAATTTCGGCACTTTCATAATAAAATGGATGGTCCATTTTATTTTGTCATTTGTCAATTTTGTCACATGTAACATGTTACATGACATGTCACAATGTAATGTATTTTTAACATATTAAAAATCAACATACTCATAAAATATGTCATTTACAAAATTGACTAGTAATTCATAATTACTCGTGCCAAAATGTTTCCAAATTATAAATTACAACATTCTGTATTTATAATGTTTTATTCATTCCGTTCCAATTGTTTCTGTAAACAATGATTTCATCTAAGTAATAAAACAATTCGATTACTTAGACCGTGTCTCATTTAATCATATTTCCAATAAGATACGTAAATTATACTCACAAAATCATCCGTCAATTTTAAGCAATTTAATTAACTCGTATCGGTATACGATTAATTAAATAATCAATTAAGAGTATTTCCCTATAGGTATGACCTAAGGGGATCAACTGATCACCACCGTCGCACGACAGTAATGTCAAACTCTAGTCAGCCAATCATTACCGATATGTGTGGACCAGTTGACTGTAAAATATTACATCCCACATGTATTCTTAAAATGAGATTTAATAGTGATATTTAAATCATGTGATCGCACTATTGTTGAGGACACATTTCCCAACAATCTCCCACTTGTCCTCGACAAGTGTGCGTCACCAATTCTCTTGTCCTATTACTATCTCCCACTCAATGCAAGGTGTCTTTCAGGTCGTACTTGCAAGTGATCATATCGAGAGTGGTTTCCTCGATCTGGAGAATAACTGTTTGACCGGATTTATCCACTCTGGATACCTTCCGAACGTGGCCACGCATTTTCAGTTCATTACTCCTCGAGTGGCCCTGAGATATTGTTTTAACCCTGACAAGGGGACGGACAATTCCTATCGCACTCATTCCCTTCGACTAGCCACAACCATCATAACCCAAAATATGCCCATTTGACCCCATTTACGAAGGTCGTAGTAACACAAATCAAAGTTAATCTGAAACTGTGCCATCTTAGGTGAATAGTCTTTAGTCAAAAGAATCGACTCATTAGAATACTATAGTAGCTCTCGCCACGACCAGGCTATATAAATTTGCCAAAACTCTATAAGCGGTTATAAGGCCCGACAAAGTGTTCCTAACAGTCTGCCTATGTGATCGACTAGTCATCTCACATGACTGTATGACACTTGAACTTGCCATCAATCGCACCACACTCTAGTCACTTCGAGACGTCACCTCATACAAGTGACTATGGGCGAATACAATGCTAATCCGTGTTCACTTTAACGGGGTTCAATGTTGTCTCTACAACCCGTTTGGATGTAACAAAGTATAATAAAAGAGTTTTAAAGTAAAACTCGAACGACAAATGCGATTATCACATATGAATAGTCAATGCCTGATTACTATTTCATATTCTATAATCTAATTTGACCTTGTATGTAGTTGTTCATTTCAACTCAATTGAAATGACATGACTCATCATGTTTAGCCTTTGAGAAGGCTTTGGTTAGTAGGTTTTATCAATTTCTTGTACCTTACTCAACCTTACTACATACTCGTTTTCCTTTGTAATGTATACATTTGCATTACAAAACTTTCTGAGTACGTGTCGAGATCCAATCAAGACATAGGCCCTCTAGCCTATGAATAGCTCCCACTATTTTCACAGTGTGCGGGACTCATCCTTCTTGCACATCTCATGATTGCAAGTGTACTCAATTTCCGTTATAAATATCTCTCATTGTTCTTTATTGCCTAGAACGATTCTAGAAAATCTACTTCTTAATTAACATTGCCACAATGGTATCTTAACCATCCTAAAGTGTTTTGATTATGGTTTTGTCGGAAACCATGCGCAATCTCAATTGTCAATTGTCACTTGTGTAACACCCTTACACAAAATTGCATCATAAACACTTTGTATCATAGCCTTAATGCTTCTGCAAGCATTTAAGGGTAATCTTTATTGCTTACTTGGTAAAGATTACTTAAATTCGATTTTGAAAACAATTCATCATACTCAAAGCATATGAAGTGTTATACATCATTTCTTTTTAATTGATCCGGCAGCGGAAGCAAATGGAATCAATCAAATATGTTCAATTTAATTGAACTAGTCATGAATCTTATCAACATAAGACTTCTTACTGACGCTAATATCATGTGGATTTATCTTCATAAATCCGGATATTCAAGATGTATTATAATACTCCAAAAGTCTTACATCATTCGCAATGATCAATATGCCATCCACATATAAGACTAATTAAAAATTTTCCGTAACTCCCACTAAACTTCATGTATAAACACAACTTCTCGACTTATCGAGAAATGTTTTATCACATGATCAAAAATGTTGATTCCAACTCATTGATGTCCTATTTAAGACCATCTCTTAAGTTTCACATTATCTTAGGATTGCAAGAATCTATAAAACTCATGACATGTATTGAATACATTCCTTCTAAATGAAGAAGTG
The DNA here is from genome assembly GCF_048544455.1 of Silene latifolia. Lineage (NCBI taxonomy): Eukaryota > Viridiplantae > Streptophyta > Magnoliopsida > Caryophyllales > Caryophyllaceae > Silene > Silene latifolia. The sequence continues at coordinate 88,497,360 of NC_133536.1, forward strand.
GGTTTTAGATTTACTCGATATGTATTTCATAATAATGAAACACAATCCCTAAGAAGATCCAAATAGACTTAAGCATTTCAATTAGTGCAAAACTCTTTGCAACCAATCAAGCCTTGAAAACTGTCTTTATTAGTGCAAAACCCTTTGTCACTAATCAAGCCTTTATTTCGGATTTTCATGGCTCTAAGCCTTGTATTGAGTTGTGACTTAAACACTCTTATGTAAGTCATTTGTTGATTACTTTCCAGAAGTAATCAACTTGAATCAAACAATTTCTTTTGTAAGTTATAAGCTCTTTAATTTCTTAAAAGTAGCATGAATTCATCATTTTTAACAAGTGACGAATTTAATCTCCTAGGTTTTGAAGAAATAATGTCTTACACAAAACCTCTCATGTAGACAAGAAAGACCAGTTTCTTGCGACATAACATTCTCTGTGGCATTCTTTTGTGGCTCTTGAATAATTTCCCCCACTCTGTCTTCTAGAAATAAACTTGTATTTTAGACAGACAGCTTCACGAGCCGCAAACCCGTCGTACTCGTGATAATTGAAAAAGGGAAAAATGAGTATTTGTTTCTTATAAAACTTACAAACTATTTCGGCAACCCTTACCATTTCATATCTCATATGATTCGATTTAGTGGAAAAATAATCTAGACAAAATGATAAAATCCCCAAAAGGATCAAGTAACTCAAAGTAACTTGATCGAAGTCCAAAACTTATCGAATAGTGCTTGAATTCTTATTCAATCATACATTATCCCATAATGCGTGTTAAGAGAGATTAATTTGTGATACTGATGTGACCATAATTGGCGCATATTTAGCCCCCGAATTAGCCTTGTTTCCATGCTTTTTAGTGCTCATTTGGGTCATTTCTTATCTTTAGTTCTTTGTTTTGCATATTCTTTGAGATTTTGATCCCTTGGTAAGAAAGGAGTAAGAATCTTGCATTTTCATGGCAAAACGAGACTAAATTGATCGAATTCAATGACCAAGCATCAAGGGGAGACAAGATTAGAAGGCCTTTGTACATATCATAGTAGAAGAGCAATGTTAAGGAAAGATCCTTGAGTCCCCAAGGAAATCCCCAAGGAATTTATGAAGAAAAGGGAAGAAAAGAAGAAGTTACTATGCTGACTAACAATCCGAGCGGATTGTCAACAATCCGCCCGTCCAGCCCGTGCACAATCCGAGCGTCCCACGACAGAATCCGCTCGGATTCCCCCTCAACAATCCGCCCGGATTCCCCAGAATCCGCTCGGATTCCACCGCCCAAATCCGTCCGTCCCGACCTTATTCCGCCCGGATTTCTTCACAAAGACGGATTGTCTTCTTCAAGCTACGAAAAGAGAAGCCCTTCTCTCGAGAAATACCGGGTCCTCCTTGCTCAACTTAAAAAGTGTAATTACTAGTTTAGCCCTTAGTTAACCCTAATGCATCCTCCTAATTTCCACTATAAATACCCCATTAGGCTAATTAGAGGAGCATGTTCTTCTTATCAATAATTAGTGTAGTTAATATCAATCAAATCTCTCTTCAATATTGTAATCAAGTATTAATCAAGTTTTAATCCAAGTTTTAGTTCTTTAATCTCTCTCTTGTTCATCCTTTATTTTGGGTAATTGAAGATTATTTGGGTTATTATTGGGAGATTGACAACCTCTCAATCTAGCATTCAAGTACTTCTATTATTCTTGCTTTATTATTGGAATCATTAGTAGGTATAATCTCTTAATCCCTTTTTAATTATTGTTAATTACTTTCATTTATTCATCATGTTTCATATTGTTGGTATGATTGACAACCTTGCTAGCATGATCAACATGATAATGAGTGAGTACTCTCTTAGCTAGGGTTAATGGGTGATTAGGGGAAACCAACATGGGGAATGATTCATGCTTAAATTAATATGCTTTCATGTTTTATTTGCTTGCTTGTTTTGATCTCAACTCATGCACATGTTATATTTGATGAAATGCTAAGCCTATGAATCCTTGCATTTACCATCATCTCCTATCTTTTCAATGAGACTTGTAAGACATAACCCAACTCGAGTCTCATTAGACCATGCATGTTGTTGAGTAGGGAAGATTAAGTCGACTTGTAGGTGTTGTACAATCTAATCGATTCGGCTCCGGGACCCAAACTTTCCTAGGATTGTAAGATATAACCCAACTCAGTCCATCACAACAATAATTGCTTGCTTATAATTTGAGAACATGTTTGTATGATCATATCCCATGATTCCCCTATGATCCCATGACACCCTAGTGCCTTTAATCAACTGTTTACACCCCTTTTTTATTCATCTTGCTTGTTTATTTTCATTGTTATTCTAGTTTAGTAACCTTCTACATCAACCCAATTTGTGACACCCCTTAGACACCACTAGTTACAATAGAAATCTCATTTCAACTCCCGTCCCTTGGGATCCGACCTTTACTTGCCTCTTTACTAATTGTAGAGTTGCTTGTTAAGCTATAAATTGTGTTTTGATTCGACCGTGACCAACGACCACATCCTAATTTGTGAACACTTAGCGGGATCGCATCAAAAATGGCGCCGTTGCCGAGGACGGTGTTTGTTTGACTTAGATTTCCTTTTTGTTATTAGTTGTGTCTTTATTCGCCTTGAGGAAGTAACACTCCTCAAGGTTTGTTCTAATCATTTTTCGAGTTGTTTGATATTTTGCGAGATGGATTTCGTAGACTGTTTTGTAGAGGACCACTTGAGTATCCCTTACTTCAAGGACCCCATGCAAGCATTAGAAGCCTTAGAAGCAAGTGAGGCTAAGAGCATGTATTGGGAGTTGGAGGTGGATCTCTTTGAGGCCGCTCTAGCTAACAAGGAACTTACTCGTGCACAATCCGAGTTGGTGCATAATATTCTAGTAGAAGCATGTCAACCCATAGAGGATGAGCAATCCATCCTAGAGGATATTTTACAAACTCAAGAGCAAGAGGAACCCATCATGGGATTTGAATATGATGAGGTTGATGAAAGTGAAGTTGAGTATGCTATGAGAATGGAATGTCTAATGGAGATGGAGCAAATTCTCAATGAAACTCCAAAAGAAGAAAGTAAGGTACAAACTCCTACTTTGAAACCCCTTCCCCCAAATTTGAAATATGCTTACCTTGATGAATCAAAGACCAAACCCGTGATTGTTAATGATAGACTTGATGATGACCAATTGGGAAAATTGCTTGATGTGTTGAAACAACATGAGAAGGCTATAGGTTATAGTCTAGATGGCCTTAAGGGGATAAGTCCCGACTTTTGCATGCATAGAATTCATCTAGAGGACGACCATAGGCCTACCATTCAACCCCAAAGAAGATTGAACCCCCACATGCAAGAAGTTGTCAAAGGAGAGGTCATGAAATTACTTGATGCAGGAATCATATATCCCATATCGGACTCCTTGTGGGTTAGCCCCGTTCAAGTGGTACCTAAGAAAGGAGGTACCACGGTAGTGACAAATGAAAAGAATGAATTAATACCCACAAGAATGATCACCGGTTGGCGTATGTGCATTGACTACCGGAAATTAAACTCCGCAACAAGAAAAGATCACTTCCCCTTACCATTCATTGACCAAATGCTTGAGAGGTTAGCCTCTAACAAATTCTTTTGTTACCTTGATGGGTATTCGGGATTCTTCCAAATCCCTATACACCCGGATGACCAACATAAGACCACCTTCACATGCCCTTATGGCACTTTTGCATATAGGAGGATGCCTTTTGGATTATGTAATGCCCCCGCCACTTTCCAAACATGCATGATGAGTGTCTTTTCCGATTACTTAGAGACCATAATGGAAGTTTTTATGGATGATTTTAGTGTTTATGGGAAGGACTTTGACTCATGCTTGCATAATCTTTCTCTTGTATTGCAAAAATGTGAAGATGATAGCCTTGTTTTAAATTGGGAAAAGTGTCATTTCATGGTCAATGAAGGAATTGTTTTGGGTCACTTGATTTCGGAAAAGGGCATCGAGGTCGATAAAGCTAAAGTTGAGGTGATAGAGAAACTCCCACCTCCCGTGAATGTTAGAGGGGTGAGAAGTTTTCTCGGTCACGCGGGTTTTTATCGTCGTTTCATAAAAGATTTTTCGAAAATAGCAAAGCCCCTCACTCAACTTTTGCTTAAAGATGCCCAATTCCAATTTACTGACGAGTGTGTTGAAGCTTTTAATAGAATCAAAGAAGCATTAATCTCGGCACCAATCATTCAACCCCCGAATTGGGAGTTACCTTTCGAGATTATGTGTGATGCTAGCAACTACGCCGTTGGAGCGGTTCTTGGCCAACGGGTAGGGAGAGCTCTTCATGCCATCTATTATATAAGCAAAACCCTCGACCCTTCTCAAGTGAATTATGATACAACCGAAAAGGAGCTTCTTGCCATTGTATATGCTTTGGATAAATTCCGTTCCTACTTGCTTGGATCCAAGGTGATTGTATTTTCGGATCACCGTGCTCTTCGACATCTCTTGATAAAGAAGGAGGCAAAACCAAGATTGTTGAGATGGATTTTGCTTCTTCAAGAATTTGACTTGGAAATAAGAGACAAGAAAGGAGCCGAGAATGTAGTGGCGGATCACTTGTCAAGAATCCGGTTTCATGATGAAAATGGAGAAACCCCGATCAATGACTCATTTCCGACGATATTTTGATGGCTATTCAAACACAACTTGAAAGGCACATCACCCCATGGTTTGCCGATTATGCCAATTATATTGTTGGAAAAGTGCTCCCTCCAAACTTGAACCACAACCAAAGGAAGAGATTCCTATTCGAAGTGAAGAGGTACTTTTGGGATGACCCAAACCTCTACAAGGAGTGTAGTGATGGGCTCTACCGGAGATGCATCCCTCAATGGGAAATCCAAGGAATCTTGGAAGGATGTCATTCATCACCCTACGGTGGGCACCATGGAGCAAGGAGAACCGTTGCAAAAATTCTCCAATCGGGCTTCTATTGGCCTACAATGTTTCAAGATACAAGAGAATTCATCATTCATTGTGATGCTTGTCAAAGAACGGGGAATATATCTTGGAGGAACGAAATGCCACAAAGGGGCATTCTAGAGGTAGAGATCTTCGATGTTTGGGGAATTGACTACCAAGGGCCCTTTGTGACATCTAATGGGAATAAGTACATCCTTGTGGCCGTCGATTATGTCTCAAAGTGGGTGGAGGCAATTGCCAACCCAAATGATGATGCGAAAACGGTCACCAAGCTTTTCAAGAAAATAATTTTCCCAAGATTTGGAGTTCCTAGAGCAATCATTAGTGATGGAGGAACACATTTCCATGAGAAAAAGCTTGCATCCCTTTTGACCAAATATGGTGTTCAACATCGAACCGGCTTGGGATATCATCCTCAAACAAGCGGTCAAGTAGAAATTTCAAATAGAGAGATCAAGCAAATCCTTGAAAAAGTTGTGAACAAGACTCGGAAAGATTGGAGCACAAAGCTTGATGATGCTCTTTGGGCTTATAGGACGGCCTATAAGACTCCCATAGGAGCCTCCCCCTACAAGCTTGTATATGGAAAAGCATGTCATTTGCCAATCGAATTGGAGTACAAAGCTTATTGGGCAATCCGAGCACTTAATCTTGATCTCAAATTGAGCGGTCAAAGGAGGATGATTCAAATCCAAGAGTTGGAGGAATTCCGACTACAATCCTATGAGAATGCAAAAATTTACAAAGAAAGAACAAAATTGCTTCATGACAAAAGAATTAGACAAAAGGCCTTGCATAAGGGAGACAAAGTCCTTCTATTCAATTCCCGCTACCGACTCTTTCCGGAAAAGTTGAACTCTAGATGGACGGGTCCCTATGTGATAACCGAAGTTGGAAAATATGGAGATTTCGAACTCAAGGCGGACGATGGAAGCAAATTCAAGGTAAATGGTCAAAGGTTGAAGCCCTACTATGAAGGAGCATTTGTTGGAGAGGTCGAGGCCACCTACCTCGGACCTCCTCCCCCTTGAAAGGACCATCTAAGGGAGAGTTTGGTGGAGTCCTCCCTAAACCACCACTTGTAAATATACTAACCCTCTAACTTGTATTTATTTATTGCATTTGTCTTAATAAAAAGCATAGACTCTTTTCATGAGCGTAAGTGAGGGAGGGTCACTAATGAGTTTTTGAATGAAGGAAGGAGAAAATCCTCGAGTGTGGGGACGCATTGAAGAAAGGAAAGAAAGTCAAAATTCGCAGCCAGAATCCGTGCGGATTCCCGAGAATCCGGCCGTCTTGTCAGAATCCGGGCGTATAGGGGAGAAACCGTCCGTCCAGCTGCGCTGAGAAATTGAAGATTTCTGGACTGAGGTCGAATCCGAGCGTCTAGTAAAGAATCCGCCCATCCCGTTGAATCCGGCCGGATTTGAAGAAAGACACCCGTCTTTTCACCTATGCATTTCAAGGAAAATCTCTGTATCAGAATCCGCCCGTCTTTCCTAGAAGACGTCCGTCCCACCTTAAAAGAATCCGAGCGTCTTATGCTCGAGACGCCCGTCTTGTGGCGTCAAAATTTTGGGAATTTCCTCTGTGGCAAAATCCGAGCGGATTGTGAAGAATCCGCCCGTCCCGTGAAGCAAGAATCCGAGCGTCTTCACCTCGAACCCGCTCGTCTTCTCACAGCGTCTTGACCCGACTTTTCCTAATTAAAATACCCCCACCACACATACTTTGACACATCACTATCCCTTCCACTTACCCTATAAAAACCACCTCCTTATGACTCCCATACATATCCAAATCACTCTCTTTACCCTCAAAATCAAAAATCCCCAATTTTCTAGGGTTTCCAATTCTCAATCAACAAGGAACATCCTTAGCAATCTTCAAATCAAAAGAACCCAGCAAAAGAAGCAAGAATGGCACCAAGGAGATCCTCCTTTAGAAGTGCAAGAAGACCAAGGATGGTGGGAAGTTCCTCTACCTCACATCTCAACACCATTAGAAGGGAACATGTAGAGATTGTAGATCTCACAAGGCTCGATGATTTCTCGAATGTGGAATTCCTTGATGATGTGCAGCGATTGGTCTTCCACCGAATCTTAAGTAAGAATATTCTTCCCACTAAATTTCTTTGTCATGCTACCTTAAGAAAGCTTGGGATTTTTCACCAAGTAGAAGGACTCTTTGAGGTTTTTGGTCTTTCAACTCTCTTTCGCATGTATGAACCAACCTATCGGTCCCTTGTGCTAGAATTCTTAAGCTTTTTGAAGATTACAACCGTAAACAAAGTGATATGCATAGAGTTTAGGTTGGAAAATGTTTCTAGGATGATGACCCTTGTCGAGTTTGCCAATGTGTTCGGACTTGATGTTTCGCCTACCCGAACATCAAAGCCCAAAAAGTATAATGTTGCACCATTATGGAGGGCCATGACGGGCCGGGATTTCATTCTTACTAAAGAGTGTCTTGCTTTTCACATCCAAAACCCGATCTTGAGGCTTACATATCGATTTCTTTCGGGTACTCTCTTCGCCCGCCGAGATCCGGCCATCGTCAACCAATTGGACCTTGTATTTATGGAATCATACCTCAACATTCAAGGGAGAGATAGGTATCACTTCAATGCACCTCTAGTTTTGCTAGAGAAGTGGGCAAGGTTTAGAAATGGGGATGATGATGGAATGAAGCACATAGTGAATGGTGGACTCATAACTAGACTTGCAAAGCACTTTAACCCAAGGTTCAATGAGAACAATGAGTACACTCCACTTACGGGGGGAACGAGAATTAATGAAGATCTACTTGTCGTCCAACACCATTGGATAACCCTTGAGGGGGTTGATAAGCGGATAAAGTGGTTGACAAAAGGGAGCGATCCAATCTATCTCCCAATAACCGCATGGTATGATCTTTCCAATCTCCTTTTTCCTCTTTATGTTAATGACTATGTGGCTTTATTTTGATTGATGCGGTATAAAAATGTGAATCTAGGACTTACATTTAGATTGTTTGTCATATTAGTTGGTAGAATCATTTGCATTAGGATGTTTATATGCTAGTTGCATCATGGCATGTAGTTGCATGTTAGAAAAATTTTGCGAAACCGTCTACTTGGAAAGCTTGACAAGTGTATATAGGCCCTAGTAGATGCCCTTTGTTCTTAACACTTTGCTTGTTAGAATGTTTGTAAAACACCCTAGGATGTGTCATGCTAGTATCCTTTGACCCATGGTTTAAGGCCGAGTCAAGAGTACCTTGTGGTGTGATAACTCCTTGGCTACAGTTTATTCCAAGGTGACCCTTGAAACCATGCAACCATCATTCATCCATGTTCTACCACATTTTGTCAACAAAAGGGAATGGGCACAAAAAAGAAATCAATTTGAGTTCAATGAAATGAAAAGTGAAAGAAAGTTTGCAAAAATGCATCAAATGAAAAGAGGAGCAAAAATAGAACTCCTAAGCTTCAAATACAAGGCACCCTCGTTACTAATTGGGGTGACTTTGAAAATGTTCAAAAAGAAATTCAAAAAAGATGTCAAGTATTGAAATGCCAAAAATCAAAAAGAAATGGCAAGATAGTGTTCTCAAATGTCAAATGCCACAAGAAATTGGGGGGGGGGGGGGGGAACAAAAACAAAAGCAAACTCCCAAAGTGAAACTCAAATACTTATTGATCCCTTTATCCATCATATCCATTTTTGTGCATGGTAGAGAGGGGACGACCCTTCTTCTTGTCTAGGCAAGAGGGGGAATTCCGCGATCCTCCAGTGTTTCTAACACTATAGGGAGTCTACTCTTGACAAAAGCATTTAACGATTGAGGACAAAGGTACCCTAGCTTGACAAAACTTGGAGGTGATTTATTGGTATCCTTCTAGGCTTAGTAGTTTGAACAAAATTGCATCTATGAAGGATTGTGTACCCTTGAATTGCTTCCCTTGTAGATAATTTCCGCCACTTGATGAGGGAGTGGCTATTCTTTTTGTAGATGCATCCATTATGTGTTTTTGTGTGCTTAATGTTTGGATGTGTCGCCATTTTGGCAAGACCCACCTTGCCTTGCAAGAAGGCATCCTACCTCATGGTTGTCTTGTTGTGAGTTGAAGGGGCGGAGTGAGACCCGCTAATTGTCTCATATCGGCTATATTATTAGGATAGGTTAGTATTGGTCCTAGTCTTTGTCACCTCTTTACTCGGGACGAGCAAAGGTTCGGTTTGGGGATATTTGATGTGACCATAATTGGCGCATATTTAGCCCCCGAATTAGCCTTGTTTCCATGCTTTTTAGTGCTCATTTGGGTCATTTCTTATCTTTAGTTCTTTGTTTTGCATATTCTTTGAGATTTTGATCCCTTGGTAGGAAAGGAGTAAGAATCTTGCATTTTCATGGCAAAACGAGACTAAATTGATCGAATTCAATGACCAAGCATCAATGACCAAGCATCAAGGGGAGACAAGAAAAGAAGAAGTTACTATGCTGACTGACAATCCGAGCGGATTGTCAACAATCCGCCCGTCCAGCCCGTGCACAATCCGAGCGTCCCACGACAGAATCCGCTCGGATTCCCCCTCAACAATCCGCCCGGATTCCCCAGAATCCGCTCGGATTCCACCGCCCAAATCTGGCCGTCCCGACCTTATTCCGCCGGATTTCTTCACAAAGACGGATTGTCTTCTTCAAGCTACGAAAAGAGAAGCCCTTCTCTCAGAAAATACCGGGTCCTCCTTGCTCAACTTAAAAAGTGTAATTACTAGTTTAGCCCTTAGTTAACCCTAATGCATCCTCCCTAATTTTCACTATAAATACCCCATTAGGCTAATTAGAGGAGCATGTTCTTCTTATCAATAATTAGTGTAGTTAATATCAATCAAATCTCTCTTCAATATTGTAATCAAGTATTAATCAAGTTTTAATCCAAGTTTTAGTTCTTTAATCTCTCTCTTGTTCATCCTTTATTTTGGGTAATTGAAGATTATTTGGGTTATTATTGGGAGATTGACAACCTCTCAATCTAGCATTCAAGTACTTCTATTATTCTTGCTTTATTATTGGAATCATTAGTAGGTATAATCTCTTAATCCCTTTTTAATTATTGTTAATTACTTTCATTTATTCATCATGTTTCATATTGTTGGTATGATTGACAACCTTGCTAGCATGATCAACATGATAATGAGTGAGTACTCTCTTAGCTAGGGTTAATGGGTGATTAGGGGAAACCAACATGGGGAATGATTCATGCTTAAATTAATATGCTTTCATGTTTTATTTGCTTGCTTGTTTTGATCTCAACTCATGCACATGTTATATTTGATGAAATGCTAAACCTATGAATCCTTGCATTTACCATCATCTCCTATCTTTTCAATGAGACTTGTAAGACATAACCCAACTCGAGTCTCATTAGACCATGCATGTTGTTGAGTAGGGAAGATTAAGTCGACTTGTAGGTGTTGTACAATCTAATCGATTCGGCTCCGGGACCCAAACTTTCCTAGGATTGTAAGATATAACCCAACTCAATCCATCACAACAATAATTGCTTGCTTATAATTTGAGAACATGTTTGTATGATCATATCCCATGATTCCCCTATGATCCCATGACACCCTAGTGCCTTTAATCAATTGTTTACACCCCTTTTTTATTCATCTTGCTTGTTTATTTTCATTGTTATTCTAGTTTAGTAACCTTCTACATCAACCCAATTTGTGACACCCCTTAGACACCACTAGTTACAATAGAAATCTCATTTCAACTCCCGTCGCTTGGGATCCGACCTTTACTTGCCTCTTTACTAATTGTAGAGTTGCTTGTTAAGCTATAAATTGTGTTTTGATTCGACCGTGACCAACGACCACATCCTAATTTGTGAACACTTAGCGGGATCGCATCAGATACTATATCACAATTCATTTGGCTTATATCAAAGTCTTCACTTTGATAATCCCATCACGACTAAATCGTGATTCCTTGAACTTCTTTGAAATTCTTCAAAGATTTCTCTATTTACCTTATTAAGTGAACATATTAGTGTCAACTTAAATCGTTGGAAAAAGATAATGATCAACCTATTTTGGATCAATGATTTACAACCTCGATCTCCCTTTCAACCAAAAGGCACGAGACATCTTGCTTTGAATACAAGATACGCATATACCATTAACAATCTAATGGTTTCAAGAGTACTCGATAACTCTTTGCGTTTATCATTCCAAAATCTAAGGTTTGATCTTGGGTTACCAATTTGAGTCTTGCATCATCTTTATGATATATCATTCTAGTTTGGTTTAGAATATTATCACCTTGATAATGGGCTAGCCATACATCAAATCGTGGTGTATAGGGTCACAAAAGTGAAACCTCTTTTGTTTCTTAACAAGTTTATATTCTTATTTAGAGTTTATGCACTTAATAGTCACAATTAAGTACACCTTTAAATCCAAAAACTAGATTGAGTACACAATTACTCTATCTCTCGACATTATAGTTGCTAGTCGTCATATTCTAATCATCCTATGTATCAAGTACAATGATGAAAACCTCCATTGGTTTCTAATATTGACGAAGTAGTACTAGCAAAATTTATGTTTAATCAAATAAACATTTAAAGAAGAAAGTCCCATTAGATGTCCCACAACTAACTTGATGATTCTTCAATAATTTGGGGTAGTTTCCTTTCTAGTGTCCAACATTTAAGACAGTGGAAACTTTATCGGTCGGAATTGATAAGTTTAGTATCGCTATTCTCAATAACTTTACTTTTAACATTACCTTGTATCAATTCCATTATAATCTTTACTTCTTGAACCTCGTCCTCATCTTAAGGGTTTAAGAGATTGCTCCCACTCATTTCAATGAGCCTTTGCTTTGAGAAGCAAAATTGAATTCATGAAGATTACTCTTCATTTGTTCGTTTTAGTCTTAAAACTTTCATTGAAGTGGTGCGTTATTTTGGTCAATTACGAATTCTGAAAATCTAATCACCAAAACAATTTATCGCTTCAAGGTACTTAATTCAATTAAGTATATGAAACATAATCCATTGTAAGTACAAGTGTTAGTCAAGAATCAAAAACCTGTTTGATAATGAATAACTTTAATCTATACTCTTTACAAGAGATCCTTAGCAATGGTTCATTTGAGGTTTTAGAAGCAAATTCATATTTGTCTTTAGTTACGATGTTTTAATGGAGATTTGTATCAAAAACGAAATGATATCGTATATGAATTGTGGTAAAGAAATAGAACAATATAAAAACGGAATAGTGGAAAACTTAACATTTATCGTTTTATTAATACTTGTAAATAACAAGTAAAGCATTTACATAGTGACCTCTACCCAACTATGATAAATGATTCCAAGACCCAAATTCATATTGACTTAGGCACGGTATGGCCGATGAAACCCTTATCAATATAACTCGGTGGATTAACGTTTTAATCGATTCTACTTTTAGAACTCTTGGTCGATAAAATTACTCTAATAATTATCTATAGCCCAAAACACATCCGACAAGGGAACGGTATGGCCGATGAAACCCTTATCGAAAAACTTTTGTTGAGTTCAATCAAAATTTCGAATAAATGTGTCCATGATCCAAATCCACATCAATTTGGGCACGGTATGGCCGATGAAACCCTCATTAACATGAACTCGGTGGATTAACATTCATCACCCACTTCCCCTACGTAACAAGGTTTGTACCCCGGTAGGGCCGAGTGCACTCCCTCGCGAAATAGGTTTTCATGGTTTTTACTATTTGGTAAGGCTATGTCTCAATTAATTGTTTTAGCGAGAGGTCATGTCAATTTATTATCTATCACGTTTTAAGTGAACTAAAGCGGTGAACTACGATAATTCTAATTGACACGGTCGATAAACTCGATTAGATGATGATGCATGTTTTAGTTATGGCGATTTAGCGATGCATGCGACATAAAATAAAATGCAAGCATAAAAATAAATAAATCCTAGTATGACCTTTCCTAAAAAAGAAAAACTATTTAACTATTACATATTCGGAAACCAACTCCATTGGTCCCTTGAACTTCGGTTGTGGCACGCATCTCGAGGTAACACCGTCTTTAGGTATCGCCATCTTGAAGAAATCCGTCTTTGGGAACTCCGAGATAAATTAAATTACATAATAAATTACATAATTTCCTATTATACATTTGTAACTAAAATAAAATAAATCTATTAAATTACAAAACGGTGATACGAGATCACAATAAAATTACAACCGAATCGATATTCCCATACATTTCGGGAAATACCAATTAAAACTAAGGCCATACTAAGTAAAAATTACATAATTCAAAAAATACATAAATTAAATTATGACAATCATAAAGAAAATGCAGCATTATAATATGTATGAACATGCTCAATTTTATGCTAAATCGCCTTTATTTAGCCAATATCATATATTACTCGGTTTTTACGGATTTGCGTGATTTCAACATTTTATAATCACAAAAATTACATAAATTCATATTTATGCATAAGTTAATTACCCTAACCTCTTAGGACTCAAAATATAGTCTTCACTAATAATTTGACCATAATTAACTCATATTTCTAATATTGTTCATTAATGGACTTAAAATCATAAAATAAGCTATAAACTTCAAATAAATCACTAAAATTTCAAATAAATTTGAAATTTGAAATTTAAACTCATGAACATTCTGGAAAAAAACCATGACACTCATGATGTTCAAAAACTTAGGTTAAAAATTTCGAAATTTTTCCGGAAAAACAATGTTGCGGTTTATCGGTTTTTAACAAAATAATCATAAAAACATGAGAAAAATTATATTCATCAACTTTTCAATTTTAGATCTGAAAAAGACAATAAAATGCAACATGTGACGTTTTTCCTTAGTCATAGATTATGATTTATTAATTTTTCACTAATAATGTCACTATTTATGCTATTTTTCATCAAAAAACCATAAATCATGCACAAAGACTTCAATATAGCCTATTATTTTACAAAAATCTTGTAAAATTGCATCTGACAACATACTAAATTTCTATGACCAGATTCGAAATTTATCTCATATTAACCTATTTTTCACTTAAATCCGATTTTTATCATGAAAAATCCATTTTTCGAGCATAAGAACTCATAAAATTATGAAACTTTCCAGATCATCTAAAAATAATATATGTGAAAACATATCCAAAAACCACTGGAAAATTCGAAGTTTAGCTAATTTTCGTCCAAAAATGACATTTTTATCATAAAAATCACATTTTAATGCCAATATTATATAAAATGAACAATAAAAATCCATAAATTAACCAAAATATCCTAAATACATTTTAGAATCAGAAACTTTAACATGCATAAAGTATTTTCGTGATATATCATAATATCACAAATTTACAAGTTTTGTTTGTTAATCATATAACTCGGAAAAACAATAACCGATTTGCATGCAAACAACCTTGTGCTCTGATACTACTTGTTAGAAATCTAGATCTCTTTATATACAAACATACTCATATATGTTTTAATTTAATTTGTCATAAAATTGATAAGTGATCTTATGCATGCAAACATTAATTAAAGAGATGGAAAAATCTATTTCTCACCATGTGATTTTCCGATTTTTGGGCACTAGTAAGGTCACCTACCTTACTTAGTTCTTGAGCTTTCCTTATGGATGAACAAGATTCAAGTATAGAATCCCTCCCAAAAGCATATACCCAAGGAATACTCATAATAACTAATATTATTTAGATCTAGTAATAATATTAGTTTTGCTATAAAATGATACAAAATAAATTGTATTTTTGGCTCTTGAATCACTCGGTCAAGAGGGAGTATTTGTGAGATTTTATTTCTCTAGAAAAATCACATATTGTAGAGATTATTCATTTTCTTACTCTAGAAAATTATGATGGTCAAAAGAATGAATAATAATATGAAAGAGAAAAGCTCTTCTCTCTTTCTTGTGGGATGGCCGAAAAAGAGCATTGGGTAGTATGCCCAATGCCTTTTGTTTTTGCTCTTCTCAAAAGCTTAGGCTTGCAAGGCTAGTAGGTAGTCTTTAATCATTATGTTTTCCACTAATATGAAAACACAATATTAACCCAACACTCCCTCTAATTTTAAGCACTTTCATAATAAAATGGATGGTCCATTTTATTTTGTCATTTGTCAATTTTGTCACATGTAACATGTTACATGACATGTCACAATGTAATGTATTTTTAACATATTAAAAATCAACATACTCATAAAATATGTCATTTACAAAATTGACTAGTAATTCATAATTACTCGTGCCAAAATGTTTCCAAATTATAAATTACAACATTCTGTATTTATAATGATTTATTCATTCCGTTCCAATTGTTTCTGTAAACAATGATTTCATCTTAGTAATAAAACAATTCGATTACTTAGACCGTGTCTCATTTAATCATATTTCCAATAAGATACGTAAATTATACTCACAAAATCATCCGTCAATTTTAAGCAATTTAATTAACTCGTATCGGTATACGATTAATTAAATAATCAATTAAGAGTATTTCCCTATAGGTATGACCTAAGGGGATCAACTGATCACCACCGTCGCACGACAGTAATGTCAAACTCTAGTCAGCCAATCATTACCGATATGTGTGGACCAGTTGACTGTAAAATATTACATCCCACATGTATTCTTAAAATGAGATTTAATAATGATATTTAAATCATGTGATCGCACTATTGTTGAGGACACATTTCCCAACACCGTCATGCTAGTCTTACAACGATTCGTGCGTCTTGAGATGTGGCACGGGCTCTCTGACCTATGATCCGAGCGGATTATCTGGAAGACGCTCGGATCACACTGCTAGGGGACGCTCGTCTTGGCCAAGAGACGCTCGGATGGTGGTGAAGGGAGACGCCCAGATCGTGCCTGATCCGCTCGGATTCCTTGGCAGACAGCTTCTCTTCTTTTCTTCCTTCATAATCCGCGAGGATCATTTTGGGGATGCAAGGATCCTTTCATCATTGCCCATTTCACTTTATTATCTACATAGGCCTTCTAGTGATGTCTTCTCTTTGATGCTTGGTCATTAGATGCGATCAATTTAGCTCCATTTCGCCATGTAAATGCAAGGTTAGCACTCCTTTCCTACCAAGGGGACAAAACCTCAAAGAATATGCAAAATGGGAAACTAAATATAGTAAATGACCCAATTATGCACTATAAAGCATAAGAACGAGGTTAATTCGGGGACTAAATGTGCTCAAATATGATTCACATCAAACATCCCCAAACCGAACCTTTGCTCGTCTCGAGTAAAGAGGTGACCAAAACTAGGACCTTTATTTAAACTAACCTACTAATATAGTCGATGTGAGACAATTAGCGGGTCTCACTCCGCCCCTTCAACTCACAACAAGACAACCATGAGGTAGGATGCCTTCTTGCATGGCAAGGTGGGGCTTGCCAAAATGACGATACATCCAAGCATTAAGCACACAAAACAAGAAATGGATGCATCTACAAAAATAAATAGCCACTTTCCTCATCTAAGTGGCGGAAATTATCTACAAGGGAAGCAATCTAAGGGTACACACTCCATTATAGATACGGTTTCTTCAAGCTACTAAGCCTAAGAGGATACCAATAAATCACCTTCAAGTTGTGTCAACCTAGGGTACCTTTGTCCTCAATCGTTAAATGCTTTCGTCAAGAGTAGACTCCCTATGGTGTTAGAAACACTAGAGGATCGCGGAATTCCCCTTCTTGCCTAGACAAGAAGAAGGGTCGTCCCCTTTCTACCATGCACAAAAATGGATTTGATGGATAAAAGGGATCATTTGTATTTTGAGTTTCATATGGGAGTTTGCTTTTGTTGTTGTTATTCCCTCCAATTTCCTGTGGCATTTGACATTTGAGAACAATTTCTTTTTGCCATTTCTTTGATGTTTGGTTTTTCAATGCTTGATAATTTCAACGTTTTGCATTTTCTTTTTGAACATTTTCAAAGTCACCCCATTTGTAGCGAGGGTTCTTATATTTGAAGCTTAGGAGTTTTCATTTTTGTTACTCCTCTTTTCTTTGATTCAAATTGCAAACTTTTTCTTTTCTTTTCCTTTCTTGAACTCAAATTTGAACAATTTTTGTGCCCATTCCCTTTTATTGACAAAAATGTGGTAGAATATGGAAGATGGTTGCATGGTTTCAAGGGTCACCTTGGAATAACGGTAGCCAAGGAGTTATCACACCACAAGGTACTCTTGACTACGCCATAATCCATGGGTCAAAGGATACTAGCATGACACATCCTAAGGTGTTTTACAAGCATTCTAATGAGCAAAGTCTCAAGAAGAAAAAGTATCTACAAGGGCATATATACACTTGTCAAGTTTCCCAAATAGATGCTTTCACAAAACTTTTCCTAAATGCAACTATATGACATGACGCAGCTATCATTTATACAACCTAATGCATATGCTTCTGTTGGGGCTGGTGTCCTCTACAGTTAGTGCAAGGACTTATAAATCTCTAAAAGGATCAAAGGGCATACTTTTGTATTATTATCAGTTGGTCCACGTTTATCAATAACGGTTGGCTTGCTAGATAAGTTTGACGTTATTGTCATACAGATGGCGGTGATCAACTGGTCCCTAAAAGTCACACCTATAGGATACGTTTGAGAGATGTGACGGTATGAAAATACAGTCATGTTGATGCCTAAGTTGACTAAACAGTTAGTCGGAGTTATTGACTAATAATTAGTCAAACGCGATGTTGAGATAATTATTTAATACGGATTAAATAATAATGGCTAATATGAATTAAGCAGTTAATTCGTAAATTGAATATAAACGATTTATATTTAATTAATGTATATTGAATTTATTTAATTATACAATATTGTCTTTGTCGGACATGTATTAATATATTGACTGAGTCATGTTACCAGTTGATACGTTAATAACCGATATCCGATGACAATTTATAATTGAAAACCCGTCATATACATTTTAGTAATTTCGAGCTGAACTACGAGTTAAAATAAGGAGGAAGTGAAAGCCCACTCCCTCCCCTGGGCTCACGGTTTGGCCGAACAAGACAAAAGGAGAGAGCCTCTCTCCTTTTGACCTACTGATCTCATTTGACACACAAAAATTAGGTTTTTGAGAGAATTTTCCTCTGAAAACCTAGATCTCACATCGTAAAACCTCACAACAACTCTCTCAATATTGCAAGTCAATTAGAGAGTATTTCTAGCACAAGGGGCATAGTCTCAGACGGTCTTGGGTGCAACAATTAGGAGGAAATCTACGTTGATTTCTGTTCATTTTGCCGAATTGCACTAGGACCCGAGGTTGATTCTTTATCTTTATCGTTTCTCTTGTATTTTAGTTTTATGACAATAATCACATGCTAAATCTACGTTATAGTCCTAAAATTAAAGGGATTTTTACGGATATTTCCCTTCAAGTGGTATCAGAGCGAGGCCACGTATGTTTTTCATTGTGATTTTCATAAAAACGTTTTGAAACGATTTTATTGTCTCGAAAACCGTGCGGCCTCATGTGTTTCACTGCTGTTTTTGTGTTTGTTTTCGATTTGATTTTTGCATATTGTTATTTTAAACGATAATCATAACAATATGTTCATGTATTTTCAATTGTTGATTTGATTTTATACGAATTAGATCAAAATTGCCATTGATTTTGCTTTGTCAAATGTTTTCACGAGGGTTTTGAGTTTTCATAAATGTTTTGTTCTCGATCGAGCATGTTTCTACTCGATCGAGAGGTTTTCTGTCTTGTTTTTACTCGATCGAGTCCTTGCAGTACTTGATCGACCACTTTTAAAACCCTGACTGCTCGATCGAGACCTCCTCGTACTCGATCGAACAGTTGTTGCTGATACAAGTCCTCGATCGACCACCAGTTCTGTCGATCGAGCACTTCCTGTTTGGCACACCTCTCGATCGACTAACAGTTCAGTCGATCGAGCCTTTTTGTTCTTCGATCGAGGACTCTAGTGTCTCGATCGAGGAATTTTGTTCTGGCAGCGTGTAAAATTTATTTCTTTTGTTTTAAATTTTCTTTTGGCCATAATATGTACATCATACGGATGTTGTACACTCGCATGATTGTGAAACGGTTCACACACGTACCATTTAGTTTATTTTAAAGCAATTTAAAGTAATGGATTATCATGGATTAAAATTAAGTTGATAGAACCGGTTTTGTCACATAATTTTAATCGTTAAAAGGTGGTTTGGATAAATTTAACATAATTACGGAATTATGTCATGAATAAATTTGTTTTAGTTGATGCATTTTTTTATTTATCATTATTTTTGAATGCCTTGAATGCTTTTAATTACGTATTTATTTTTACAAACAGTTGTAACTTAGTGTGGCCTTAGTAGAACGTGTTACCGTAATGATGGAACACGGTCTTGGTTGTATTTTGAGATCTCGTATCTCCGTTTTGGATTTTTCAATTGTAATTACAGTTTTTATTTAGAATGTAAATAGGTTTATATTTTGTAAGTTTTAAATTGTAATTTTGAGAAGACCAAAGATGGAGAATCGGATGCTCACTCCCGCTACATGGATCAAGATGGAACATCAAGACAAGCTTCTCGGGTCCAACGGTGGATTCCAAAGTTGTTTTATGTTCTTTTTATTAGGATAGGCCACACTAGGAATTTTATTTACGTATTGCATTCTTTTATTTATTTTTCGTAACGATAATATGCATCATATTCCGCCTAAAACCAAACCACCTAATTATTGCATGAAAACTGACTCATTTAGAGGTCACGCGTTAGTTTTCTTTGATATACAGATATCACTCGTTTTTATATAAGCCATCACCTAAGTTAATTTATTCACGTAATGCTAGTTATTCGTTCACTTAAAATGAATTTAAACTAAGTTGATGGGATCTTCCTCGTATAAACAAAAATTGAGAATAGTCTTTATAGGTCAAACTCTAATGAATCCCTTCTTCGTCGGTAGGCATAATATGACCCCTTCTACGTCGGGTAAGTTGGAACTGATTGACCTATTTTATCTCAACACTATGGTCACTCGTACGATCCTGTGGTTATGGTGGACTATAGATAGGATTTACTATCGACCAGGAGTTTTTACGGAAGAACTAGCTAAACAGTTGGCTTATCAATTTACGGAAAGTGAGTCTTGGGATCACTTGTATTATTCTTGAGGGAGATCAATTATGCAAGTGCAATGAGTCTACACGATTAAAATGAATTTTAAATAGACTTAAATCACCTCGATGAGTTGCTTATTTCGTTTTTGTTTTCCTTTCTTTTTCAGTGTAGATCACGAACATTTAAACTGCTAATAACAATATGGCTGGTCCTACTAACGACCCAATGCCAAGTGCCATATTGGACCGTGAGTCCTGGCTTCGGATCTTCATGAATCAGATGAATCAGTCTACTCGACTGAAGAATGATGGATCAAACTTCGCGGACTGGGAGGCGGCATTACGGAATCTTTGCCGCTGGCGACGGAAGCTCAAATATCTAGTAGAGCCCATCCCGCCAAACCCAGGTCCCACGGCTAGAGCTAACGAGATCGCCAACTTTAACGATTTCTGTATGGAAGCGGGTGCGATAAAGAACGTACTCATTTTTGCAATGGAACCCAATTTGCAGAAACGCTTCATAGCCCATGGTGCAAACAAGATTTTCACCACGCACACCAAGGAATTCTCGAAAGCACCGAGAATCGTGACCTATGAGCATACCACTCGCTTCTTTGATGCGAGACTCCAGAAGGGCCAACCGGTTAGCCCACACATTCTCAGCATGATTGAGAATGTCGAGAAACTGGAGACGCTTGATTGTAAAATCAGCGAGAACATCGTGATTGACCGCATGCTTCATTCACTCCACGATGGTTTTGCGCTCTTTAGAGTGAATTACTATATGAATGATTTGAAGAAAAGTCCCCATGAACTACACTCCCTACTCGTACAGACCGAGAAGGACATGAAGTTCAGTGGGAGCTTGAAACAGGATGTTCTCGTTGTGACAAATAAGGGCAAGGGTAAGGGCAAAGCTCAGGCAAACCTAACAGTAGGTAAACCGAAGTTTAAGAAGTCGGGATCAGGTAAGAGTGGGCCTGGTGAGTCGAGCACCTCATCAGGCGCGACAAAGAGCAAGAATGATAACATGGAATGCCATCATTTCCACAAGACTGGGCATTGGAGGCGTACATGTCCTGTCTATCATGAGGACATAAAAGCAGGTCGCGTCAAACCTGTTGGTATGTCTTCTTCTTCTTCTACTTTTATTCATATGATTGAGATTAACCACGCAAGTTACGGAACTTGGGTACTAGATACTGGTTGTGGTTCTCATCTCTGTAATCATGTGCAGGGGCTCCCGAAACATCGAACCCCTCGTAAAGGGTGAGGTGGACCTGCGTGTTGGGAATGGAGCACGAGTGGCTGCCGTCTCAAGGGGAACATATGTGATCCAGCTTCCTAGCGGATTTGAGTTATTTTTATATAACTGCTATTATGTACCCAGTCTTTCGAAAAACATTATTTCAGTTTCTGCACTTGACAAACTTGGTTTTTTATTTGTAATAGAGAATAATACTTGCATTTTCTCACTACACGATATGATTTATGGGAAGGCAGTCTCCATGAATGGAATTTATGTTTTAGATCAGACCACCGAAATATTACACGTAATGAATAAGAAGTTAAAGGTTGGTGACAAATATCAAACGTATCTATGGCACTGCCGTATGGGACACATTAATGAGAAACGCGTAAAACAGCTCATAAAGAATGGAGCTATCTCGGCCTTTGATTTTCAATCATTTGGCACGTGTGAATCATGTCTCATCGGTAAGATGACTCGTATTTCCTTCAAAGGTGTTGGAATGCGCGCTGCTGACCTATTAGGACTCATACATACGGATGTGTGTGGACCTATGTCAATCACCGCACGAGAAGGCTATAGGTATTTCATCACTTTCACGGACGATTTAAGTAGATATGGCTATGTCTACTTAATGAAGCATAAAAGTGAATCCTTTGAGAAATTCAAGGAATACCAGAATCGGGTACAGAACCTACTGGGTAGATAGATTAAAACACTGCGATCAGACCGTGGTGGCGAGTATCTTTCTCACGAGTTTGATCAACACCTCAAAGACTGTGGGATTGCCTTACAGTTAACTCCACCTGGAATACCTCAGTTGAATGGTGTGTCCGAACGGAGAAATCGAACACTACTTGATATGGTTCGATCCATGATGAGTCACACCGTGTTGCCTGACTTATTGTGGGGTTATGCTCTTGTCATTTGCTCTAATACTTAAATCAAGTCCGTCTAAAGTGTTGACAAGACTCCATATGAACTATGGAAGGGAACGGTCCCCAACTTGTCCTTTATACGGGTTTGGGGCTGCGAGGCTTATGTCAAGTGGAGACACGAGGATAAGCTCGGCCCGCGATCGGTCAAGACATACTTTATAGGTTATCCTAAAGGAACGCTTGGTCATTACTTTTATTCGCCAACCGAACAACGTGTATTTGTTGCGGCTAGTGCGACATTCTTAGAGAAGGAATTTCTCGAGAATGCAAAGAGTGATAGAACCTTCTAACTGTCGGAGATTCAAGAACCAAATACCGAGCAACCATTGGAGGAACCAGTTCCTTCAATCCCGGCTGCGGTTAATATTCCTGAGGAACCTAGGAGGTCGGGAAGAGTCTCTATTCCTCCGGACAGATACATTGGTATGGTCGAGGAACATGACATAGATGACATTCTACTCTTAACGAGTAGTGAACCCGCAACCTATAAAGGTGCCATGACTAGTTCTGACTCAAAGCTATGGCTTGAGGCCATGCAATCCGAGATGGACTCCATGTATGAGAACAACGTATGGGATCTTGTTGACTTACCTGCTAAGGTTCGTCCCCTTCAATGCAAATGGCTTTACAAGATAAAGCATTCTGTGGTAGGTCAACAAGATATCTATAAAGCACGACTAGTTGCTAAAGGTTTCACCCAAGTGCCAGGTTTGCACTACGATGAAATTTTTGCACCCGTAGTCATTTGCGTTCCATTCGGATTATCTTAGCGATTGCCGCTTTTCATGACTATGAAATTTGGCAGATGGATGTGAAAACCGCCTTCTTAAACGGTTTTTGGAGGAAGAGTTGTACATGGTACAACTGAAGGTTTCATCGATCCGAACATCCTAAGAAAGTGTGCAAGCTTAAGCGTTCCATTTATGGACTTAAGCAAGCATCTCGGAGTTGGAATCATCGCTTCGACCAAGTGATAAAAGAAAATGGATTTACTCGATCGGTCGAGGAACCATGTCTATATATCAAGTCGAGTGGGAGCAAGATTGTCTTCCTAATATTGTATGTTGACGACATACTCCCGATTGGGAATGACATACCTCTCTTAACTTCGGTGAAAGTATGGTTGAAAAACCATTTCCGGATGAAAGATCTGGGTGAGGCACAAAGAATTTTGGGCATCCGTATATATCAAGATAGATCACGTCGGATGTTATCTCTCAGTCAGGAGTCTTATATAGACAAGATACTAGAGAGATTCAGCATGACTAACTCCAAAAAGGGGTTTCTTCCTATGGCTCCAGGGGTGCATTTGAGCAAGTCTCGGGCACCGAGAGACACCGGAAGAGAAAAGCGCATGACCGGATTCCTTATGCTTCGGCAATAGGATCAATCATGTATGCCATGATATGCACACGTCCAGACGTGGCATATGCATTGAGTATGACAAGTCGATTCCAACAGCATCCAGGTGAATCACATTGGATGGCTGTCAAGAACATTCTTAAGTACCTACGGAGGACTAAAGATTGGGCATTGACTTATGGAGGCGAACAAAAGCTATGCGCAGAACCGATTTGTGAGATGCTAGCTTCCAAACGGATCGAGATGACTCGAAATCTCGGTCTGGATTCGTTTTTACTCTTAATGGCGCTTTATGATCAGTGGAAGAGTTCCAAACAAAGTGTTACAAAGCAGATTCTATGTCGAGTCCGAGTACTATGCCGCGTACGAAGGCTGCAAAGGAAGCGATATGGATGCGTCAATTCTTACAAGGACTATACGTAGTGCCTAGTTCGAATGACCCGATCACCATCTATTGCGACAATAGAGGTGCCATCTTCCAATCTAAGGAGCCTAAGTCTAGCAACAAGTCTAGACATGTACAACGGAAAGCTCATCTAATCCGAGATTACGTGGAGCAAAAGGAAGTAGTGATAGAAAAGATTGCTACGAGATGATAACATAGCGAGATCCTCTCACTAAACCATTACGACAAGATAAGCATGAAGGGCATGTTAATTCCATGGGAATTAAACGTGTTCCTGAGTTGTAGTACTCCTTTATGGATTAGATTCATTCTCTTTTGTACTCTATACGACATCATCGTTTTGATATTTATATATTTTGTTTTTCATGTGGATTTGTACGACAATTTTTGAACACCACAAAGTGAACTGAACAAACATTATATTTTGGTCCTTAATTGCCCACGTGAGTGATAACTCGGCAATTATTTTGTGATGTTGGTTGATGGTGGGTTCAACGAGCCATAAGTCAAACGGTTGGTGACCAATCACGAGAGGCGAGTTATACGGATATCTCGTAGGACACAATTGTGAAATCGACGTGGAGTCCTAAATGTTTTATAACATTCGGTGCCAGGTCGTGGATAGGACCTCCATGGTGATCCTAAGAGTCGATTTTTTTGACTATCGACTGTCTCTTGAGACTAAGGCAGATTTTGGGTGACTTTGGTTTCTTTCTCACGGTCATCCGTAACAGGGGGCCAAGTAGATTTTTTCTGGGTCATTTCATGCTGTGCTTAGATCGGCAGGAGTCGAGTTGAAGGAAATATTAAGCCTTTATCAGGTACTCGATATTTCTCAGGGCCACTCGAGGAGTCAGAATCGAAATGCATGGCCATGCTCGAATACGGATTCGTTTTATCAGTTAAGTTACTCTCTAGTCAGGGAAACCACTCTTGATACAGATCGATTGTAAAATACGACCTTTGCGGATCCTGATCTGCAAATTGTTTTACATTGAGTGGGAGAAATTTTAAATGGATATGAGAATCGGTTATCGCACATACACTTGTACGGACAAGTGGGAGTTTGTTGGAGGTGGTGTCCTCCAGTTAGTGCGGATAACGTCATTGCACGCACACTTGTACGGACAAGTGGGAGCTTGTTGGGGCTGGTGTCCTCTACAGTTAGTGCAAGGACTTATAAATCTCTAAAAGGATCAAAGGGCATACTTTTGTATTATTATCAGTTGGTCCACGTTTATCAATAACGGTTGGCTTGCTAGATAAGTTTGACGTTATTGTCATACAGATGGCGGTGATCAACTGGTCCCTAAAAGTCACACCTATAGGATACGTTTGAGAGATGTGACGGTATGAAAATACAGTCATGTTGATGCCTAAGTTGACTAAACAGTTAGTCGGAGTTATTGACTAGTAATTAGTCAAACGCGATGTTGAGATAATTATTTAATACGGATTAAATAATAATGGCTAATATGAATTAAGCAGTTAATCCGTAAATTGAATATAAACGATTTATATTTAATTAATGTATATTGAATTTTTTTAATTATACAATATTGTCTTTGTCGGACATGTATTAATATATTGACTGAGTCATGTTACCAGTTGATACGTTAATAACCGATAACCGATGACAATTTATAATTGAAAACCCGTCATATACATTTTAGTAATTTCGAGCTGAACTACGAGTTAAAATAAGGAGGAAGTGAAAGCCCACTCCCTCCCTTGGGCTCACGGTTTGGCCGAACAAGACAAAAGGAGAGAGCCTCTCTCCTTTTGACCTAATGATCTCATTTGACACACAAAAATTAGGTTTTTGAGAGAATTTTCCTCTGAAAACCTAGATCTGACATCGTAAAACCTCACAACAACTCTCTCAATATTGCAAGTCAATTAGAGAGTATTTCTAGCACAAGGAGCATAGTCTCAGACGGTCTTGGGGTGCAACAATTAGGAGGAAATCTACGTTGATTTCTGTTCATTTTGCCGAATTGCACTAGGACCCGAGGTTGATTCTTTATCTTTATCGTTTCTCTTGTATTTTAGTTTTATGACAATAATCACATGCTAAATCTACGTTATAGTCCTAAAATTAAAGGGATTTTTACGGATATTTCCCTTCAGCTTCTACCAACTAGTATGCCAAATAATCTAAATGCAATCCTATAATCACATTGTTTCGTACCGCATTAATCAAAATAAAGCCACATAGTCATTAACATAAAGAGGAAAAAAGAGATTGGAAAGATCATACCATGCGGTCTTCATGATCCTCATGTCTCGGATGTGGCGTAGTCGATCAATGTGAAGAAGGATAGACAAACAAACAAACAAGTATATACAATATATACAATACTACACTATAAAGGAATGAACATGTTTTTGGTTTTTCAATTTTTCAAATTTTTATGGGTTTTTGTCTATGAAATAAAGAGACATGTTTTTGTATTTTCAAAATTTTTCAATTTTTATCATTTTTTGATTTTTTAGTCAAGTTAGGATTCCTCATCCCCACACTAGTATGGGCATTGTCCTCAATGGCCAATACGATAAGGAATTATGCAAGCTATATGAAAATGCATGATTTCTACATTAAATGCAAACTATATGAAATATAAACAAGTGAATGCATTCTAAACTATACTATATGATGCATGAATTTTTGTTTGGTTGGAGAGCATAATTTGAATTAACTCCCAATGCGTGTGCTTTAAATTCCCCAAACCAAATAAGACACTATTGCTAGTTTAAAAATTTGGGGGAGTTCATGCACAAAATGCTATACATGAAACTAAACTTGTCATTTTGGATTTTACATGTGGGAACAATAAAAGACACCTTAATGAAACCGAGGTGGGAGTCCTATAGGTGGTGCTAGGACTTGATACTCATGATCAAGAATAAAAATATTTGAAAATAAGATAAATGAACAAAGCTAAAGGAGGTATAGGAAACTCACAATGGATTGTGGCATCCTCCAAAAAGCATGCTAATCCTCAATTGTCGCTCATGGTGACATCACTATCATCATCATCGTCATCCTCATTATCCTCATTGTCATCATCATCCACCTCTATGGATCCGGAGGCTTCATCATCATCACTTGAGCTTTCCATTTCTTCTTCCTCATCTTCCACTTCTTCTTCTTCAATATCAACAACAATCTCCTTCCCTTTGGTAACCTGGTCGGACTTATCGTTTTCGGTTACTTGTCGTTAAGAGTTACCTAGACCAAAACAATATTTATAACTTCACAAACTACTCTACTTTTAGTAAAGAGGTAAGTAAAGGTTGGATCCCAAGGGACGGGTATTGATGTAGGATTTTCGATTGCAAATGGTCGTGTCTAAGGGTGTCACAATTTGGGTTGAGTTAGGAGATCAACTAAGCTAAATAACAATGTAAGTAAAACAAGCAAGATGATTAAAATGAGATGTAAACAAATGATTAAAAGCACTAGGGTGTCATGGGTTCATAGGGGATTCATGGGATTTGATCATACAAACATGTTCTCTACTAGATGCAAGCAATTATTGTTGTGATGGGATCGAGTTAGTGTATATCTTACAATCCCTAGGAAGGTTTGGGTCCTGGAGCCGAATCGATTAGATTGTACAACACCTACAAGTCGACTTAATCCTCCCTATCCAACTACATGCATGGTCTAATGAGACTCGAGTTGGTTTATGTCTTACAAGTCTCATTGAAAAGATAAGTGATGGGTAAAAAATGCAAGGATTCATAGGCTCGCATTTCATCAAACATAACATGTGCATAAGTTGAACTCACAACAAGCAAGCAAATTAATTATGAAAGAATATTAGATTAAGCATGAATTAATCCCCATGTTTATTTCCCCTAATTCCCCATTAACTCTAGTTAAGGTGACTACTCACTCATTATCAAGTTTAACATGCTAACAAGGTTGTCAATCATACTAGCAAGACAAAACATGATGAACAAATGAAGATGATTAACAATAATTAAAAAGGATTAAGAGAGAATTACACCTAAAGATGATTCCAAATAAAGCAAAGAATAATAGAAGTACTTGATGATTGATGGAAGGTTGTCAATCCTCCAAATAAACCCCAAATAATCTTCAATTACCCAAAATAAATGATGAACAATAGAGAAATTAAGTAAAGATTAAGAAATGAGATTTGTATTAATGCTAAATTAAGAGTTGATTACAAGATTAAGATGAGATTAAGAATGCATAAGAAGAATATGATAATCTAACTAGTACAATGGGGTATTTATACTAAGGATTAGGTACATAAATTAGGGTTATTAAGGGCTTAAATGACGATTAAGACCTTTAAGAAAAGTTGAGGAAGTGCTCCTCTCGAAGGAGATGCGCATATCCGTTTTGGTAGTCTTCATGGAGTACGCTCGTCCCGAGCGGCTAGCCAGTAGAGACGGTTGGCACTGGAGCAGAATCCGAGCGGATTGTGGGTCGGGACGCTCGGATCATAGGGCCTCAAGACGAGCATCTTGGCATCGGGACGCTCGGACTGTAGCAGGGTGACGCTCGTCCTGGGCACTGCGACGCTCGGATTCCTTCACAGTACCTTCTCTTCTTTTCTTTCTTCAACAATCCTAGAGGATCTTGTTGGAGATGCAAGGATCCTTTCCTCATTGCCCAATATACTTTATTCTCTACATAGGCCTTCTAGCATTGTCTTCCTTTGATGCTTGGTCATTGAATTCGATCAATTTAGCTCCATTTTGCCATGAAAATGCAAGGTTTGCACTCCTTTCCTACCAAGGGATCAAAACCTCAAAGAATATGCAAAACGAGAAACTAAAGATAGTAAATGACCCAATTATGCACTAAAAAGCATAGGAACGAGGCTAATTCAGGGACTAAATATGCATCAAATATGAGTCACATCAAATATCCCCAAACCGAACATTTGCTCGTCCTGAGTAAAGAGGTGACAAAAACTAGGACCCTTATTCAAACTAACCTACTATTATAGCCGATGTGAGACAATTAGCGGGTCTTACTCCGCCCCTTCAACTCACAATAAGACAACCATGAGGTAGGATGCCTTCTTGCAAGGCAAGGTGGAGCTTGCCAAAATAGGGACACATCCAAGCATTAAAGCACACAAGATCAAGTAATGGATGCATCTACAAAAATGAATAGGCACTTTCCTCATCTAAGTGGCGAAAATTATCTAAAGGAGAAGCAATTCAAGGGTACACATTCCATCATAGATACGGTTTCTTCAAACTACTAAGCCTAGAAGGATACCAATAAATCACCTCCAAGTTGTGTCAAGCTAGGGTACCTTTGTCCTCAATCGTTAATTGCTTTCGTCAAGAGTAGACTCCCTATGGTGTTAGAAACACTGGAGGATCGCGGAATTCCCCTTCTTGCCTAGACAAGAAGAAGGGTCATCCCCCCTCTACCATGCACAAAAGTGGATACGATGGAAAAGGGATCAATAGAACTTGAGTTTCATGTGGGAGTTTGCTTTTGTTGTTGTTTTTCCCCCCAATTTCTTGTGGCATTTGACATTTTGAGAACATTTCTTTTGCCATTTCTTTGATGTTTGGCATTTCAATACTTAACAATTTTTCAATTTTTTGCATTTCTTTTTGAACATTTTCAAAGTCACCCCATTTGTAGTGAGGGTGCTTATTTTTGAAGCTTTATGAGTCTATTTTTGCTCCTCTTTTCTTTTGTTGCAATTGCAAACCTTTTCTTTTCATTTCTTGAACTCAAATTTTGAACAATGTTTGTGCCCATTCCCTTTGATGACAAAATGTGGTAGAACATGGATGATGGTTGCATGGTTTCAAGGGTCACCTTGGAATAAACGGTAGCCAAGGAGTTATCACACCACAAGGTACTCTTGACTAGGCCTTAATCCATGGGTCAAAGGATACTAGCATGACACATCCTAGGGTTTTTTACAAGTATTCTAACAAGCAAAGTCTTAAGAAGAAAAAGTATCTACAAGGGCCTAATATACACTTGTCAAGCTTCCCAAATAGACGGTTTCACAAAATTTTTCCTAAATGCAACTATATGCCATGATGCAACTAACTTTTTTACATCCTAATGCATATGCTTCTACCAACTAGTATGCCAAATAATCTAAATGCAATCCTAAATTCACATTGTTTATACCGCATCAATCAAAATAAAGCCACATAGTCATTAACATAAAGAGGAAAAAGGAGATTGGAAAGATCATACCATGCGGTCTTCAATATCCTCATGTCTCGGATGTGGCGTAGTCGATCAATGTGAAAAAGGATAAACAAACACAATATATACAATATATACAAGACTACACTACAAAGGAAATGAACCTGTTTTTGGATTTTTGAATTTTTCAAATTTTTATGGATTTTGTTTCAATGAAATTAAAAGACATGTTTTTGTATTTTTCAAAAAATTTCAATTTTTATCATTTTTGTTTTAAGAAGTCATGTTAGAATTTCCCATCCCCACACTAGTATGGGCATTGTCCTCAATGGCCAATATGATAGAAAATTATGCAATCTATATGAAAATGCATGATTTCTTAAGCTAAATGCAAAGTATATGACATATAAACAAGAGTGGATGCAAACTAAGCTATGCTATATGATGCATGGGTTTTTGTTATGTTGGAGAGCATAATTTAGATTAGCTCCCAATGCATATGCATAAACTTCCCCAAACCAAAATAGACACTATTTCTAATGTCAAAAATTTTGGGGGAGTTCATGCATAAAAATGCTATGCATGAAACTACATTTGTCATTTTGGATTTTGAATGTGGGAACAATAAAAGAAACACCTCAATGTGGCCGAGGTGTGAGTCCTCTAGATGATGCTAGGACTCCAAACTATGATCAAGATGCAAATTATATGAAAAACAAGAGAAATAGACAAACCTAAATCTTCGCCCATGGCGTCATCACTATCATCTCCATCATCATCAACCTTTTCACTAGAATCAACCTCCATAGATCCGGAGTTATCATCACTTGCACTTGAACTTCCCTCTTCTTCCTCACTACCCTCTTCTTCTTCTTCATTCTCTTCATTTCCTTCACCTTGTTGAGCACCACTCTCAACAACAACCATCTCTTCTTCACCCAATCTATCACCTCTAGATGCACTAGGAAATAAGGTTTCCTTATCCGCCCAACTAGGCAAAGGACAAGATGGGTCAAGAAGTCCTTGCCTAGCAAGATGTAGGAGAGGCGGATATTGTGCTTTATAAGCATTGACTCTATCCTCATAAACTTGCTTGTGCATTTCTTTCATCAAGAGAGTCAAGTAGTCATTCCCCGCCTTAACATTTTTGGGTTGAAATTCATGGTAGGTGAATGGGTAAGGTGGGGTGATAATGGAGGAGGAGGGCTCGGCAATGTCTTCCCCTTGGTGTTGTATAATAAACTCGGCTTCCTCCGAGAGTGGGAGAAGGTAGTTTGGCCTATGAACATTCAATCGGCAAATCTTGCTTGGCAATGTGAAGGATTTAGCATCTTTTGTTAACCACCCAAATTTATCATCAAGAGTATCATTCGTGACCCATTTGAATTTTTGAACTATGGTGGCTAGATCAATGATATGGCCTCCCTTAACCGGTTTATAGGTGCTATCCTTGTTGAAGTTCCGGTTGAAGTGTTTTGCCAAATAAGTTACCAAACCTCCATTAACAATAAAGGCCGTGCCTTCTTTGCCATGATCGACTTTGAGCCACCTCTCAATCAAAAGTTGAAGAATGTTGTACTTTTTGGTGAACTCTCTTCCAATGTTCAAGGTCGACTCGAGATAAATAAAGTCAAGTTCGGTGAAATGGTTCGTGCCCTTCCTAGCAATAAAAGTATGCCCAACAACTTTGTGCCATACCCTTATGCCCGGATGATGGACAAAAAGAGCACGACAATCATGGTAAGATGTAAACTCTCTCCCGGTAATAGCCTTCCATAAGGGAGTGGGATCATACTTGGTAGGTTTCTTCGTGTAGGTCGGGTCATTGCTAAGGCCAAAAACATTACCAAACTCTTCAAAAGACAATTTCCTATCAACATTCTCGAGCCGGAATTCAATATTCCTTGGAGCCTCCACCTTGGTAACTTTCAAAGAGCTTAAGAACTCTAAGGTGAGGGATGAGTAAGTCAACTCTTGCATATTAAACAATGTACTCAATCCCATGGACTCGAAAAAGGTCTTGGTTTGTTCTAAGACACCCAATTTTGACAAGGTCTCTTGGCATATGAATTTGGTGGGTAAAATAGATTTCTTAGCAAAGGAAACAAATTTCTCCCTATGAGAGTCGGAAGTGAAAATTACCTCCGGATAATCATCTAGTTGTTCAACAACCGGAGTAGAACTAGTAGCTTCCATAGGAGGAATAGACTCTTCAATTTCCAACCTTGCATTTTGAACCACCAATGCCTTAGATGCTTGAAGAGCTTGTTGTCTTTTGGAAAGGTTCTTCTTTGAGGGTGCCTTACTTCCACCTTTTGTTCTTGCCATGCTCCTTTATGTAGTAACACCAAAGATAAGCTTGATTTCTTCAAATTCCAATAAGACCCAAATCGATTTAGGATAGTTGAATGTTGCCTTGTATCCTAAAAATCGACTCAAACTTTGAAGATGTTGGTGTTTTAATCACTTGTTGTTGGTAAAGGAGTGATTTAATTGTGTTTTTAGGAAGTTTGGGGTTAATTTGTGTGATTTTGGTTGAGAAATTTGATGTTGGTTGATGGAGAGAATGAGGGTTTTGAGGGTTTGGAGTTGTGTTTATATTGTGAATGAGGAAATGAATTGGGAAAGAGGGGTTTTTAATCCCGTTATATTTGAAAATGAGAGGGGGAGACAAGCGGACTTGGGTCGGGACGAGCGGATTCTGCTGCAGTTGGCTTCAGGAAAAAGACGCGCTAGGACGAGCGTCTTCTGAGGAAGACGAGCGTCTTTTTGGAGCAGGACGAGCGGACTGGATTGGAGACGCTCGGATTCCTTGTCAGGGAGAAATCCCAAAATTTGTTAGTTATAAGACAAGCGGATTCCCAGTAGGACGAGCGTCCTGACTAAGACGAGCGGATTCCCAAGTGGGACGCTCGGATTCTCAGTCAGAGCAAAAACTTCTTTTTCCAGCTATCTCAGGACGAGCATATCCTGCCTAGGACGAGCGGATCCTCATCGGGTCGCTCAGATTGTCCTTCTGCCACACGAATTCAGGTCCATCCATGGGTATTTCATAACCCGTGTCATTTACTCTTCATTCCTTTGGTCTTCATTGTGGGGGCACTACGAAGACTTGGATAGCCTAGGCTATTTGCTATCCCCACACTATGTCAAAATATTACACATTAATAATCACATAAGTCCCTCCCTCACTTTCTCTCAAAATGATGAAAACCTTGATCAAGGCATAAGAATATAAATCCAATATTGACAAAAATGCAATACAATAAGTAAAATGGAAGTTAAGGGGTTAGAATATTTACAAATGGTGGTTTAGGGAGGACTCCACCAAACTCTCATCCATTAATGAGATGTCAAGGGGGCATAGCCAAGGTGTTGTTGATGTTGCTCAACACCTTGAAGAAGTAGTCGAATGCTTGTTCATTGTCATGATAAAGATCTTCAATAGACCTTTGCACTTGTTGTTCTTCATTGTGGTCTTGGGTCATAGCATTACCAATATAGGGATTGAATATCCCCTCAAACTCAGCATCCCAAAGACCACATACTTCATCTACTTGTTCCCCAATAATATCACGAGTTGATGAGAACAACTCCTCTTTCTTCTTGTCATGGCCAATGAGGCCTTCTTCTTTACTTGTCATGAATGGTGGTGAGCTATTCAAGCTCTCATTGTTGAAACTTTCTTGTTCCTTGGACGGAGCATCTTGGAGGTTACCCATTTTCTTCTCCCATATGGGTGGTGATTCTTTACCCATAGCTTGTTCTTTGCATTGAGATGCCAACTTCTTCCTATCACTTTCTCGGCTATAATGATCAACCATGAAACACGGCCCATGCAATCGGGGAGCTCTCATTGTCTTGTCAAGATTAAAAGTGATTGTTTCATCTCCCACTTCAAGGTTGAGTTCTCCATGTTTCACGTCAATCACCGCTCCCGCGGTGTGTAAGAAAGGTCTTCCTAAAATGATAGGAATGTTGGAGTCTTCCTCCATATCAACAATAACAAAGTCCACCGGGATGAAGAACTTGCCAATTCTTACCGGCACATCTTCCCATACCCCTAAAGGTGTCTTCGTATATCGATCCGCCAATTGAAGTGTGATATTAGTGCACTTAAGTTCTCCCATTCCTAACCTTTTGCACACCGAATATGGCATGACACTCACACTTGCCCCAAGGTCACATAGAGCTTTGTTGATTGTGGTGTCGCCAATGGTGCATGGAATAGAGAAGCTTCCCGGATCCTTTAGTTTTGGAGGTGAACTTCCTTGTTGGATGGCACTACTCACCTTAGTGAAAGCAATAGTCTCAAGTTTCCGGATTGATTTCTTCTTTGTAAGAATATCTTTCATGTATTTCGCATAGGCCGGAACGTGATTGATTAATTTCGTAAATAGAATTGAGACTTCCAAGTTCTTGACAATCTCCATAAACGTCCCAAGTTGTTCATCAAACTTAGGCTTAGCTTGACGACTTAGAAATGGAAGCCGACTCACAATAGGCTCTTTCTCTTTAGCCTTCTCTTCTTTCTCCTTTGAAACTTCTTGAATGGTGGGTTCTTCTTCTTTAGAGTTTTCAACAACTCTTTCCTTGTCACTAGCATTCACAACATCTTCATCAACGGGCCTCTTCGGCCCTTCATACCTTTTACCACTCCTCAAATGGATGGCACTTACCGATTCTTGTCTTGGGGGATTACCTTGAGGTGGTAATTGCCCCTTTTGTCTTTGTGAAATTGAAGATGCCAATTGAGACATTTGGGTCTCCAACATCTTTGTGTGAGCTAGTATGTTGTTAATGGTGATGTCTTTTGCTTGGCTATCCTTCTGCATTTGAGTGAAAAATTCTTGTTGGTTCTTTTGCATTTGGAGGACCGCTTTTTGAACATAAAAACCTTGGTCATTTGTTTGATTGTATGGAGTTTGGTTTTGATAACTTTGGTTTTGATTGTAAAAGGGTCTTTGAGCTTGGTTTCTCATTGGAGGTGGGGTGTATGTTGTTTGAGGATTTTGAATATTTTGGCTTTTGTATGAGAGGTTGGGATGGAATTTGGTGTTTTCATTGTAATAGTTGGAATAAGGGATACCACTCTTGTATGCTCGAAAAGCATTCACTTGTTCACTTGTTCCCCTACATTCACTTTGGTCATGTCCCAAAGTTCCACAACTCTCACATACTCCACTTGTAATTGATGAAGATGCCACCATGGCATTCACATGTTGCTTAGGCGATTTGGAGGCTTCTTCGAGCTTAGCCATAGCCTTCTCAAACTTCAAATTAATGGTATCAATATGAGCACTAAGTTGAGCACCCAATTTAGTAATAGAGTCCACTTCATGCTTTCCTCCTCTAGTACCCTTCCGAGGTCTACAATATTGTGAGTTATGGACCGCCATTTCCTCAATCTTGTTCCATGTTTGATTATCGTCAACCTCGGTGAACATACCATTTGATCCCATATTGAGAATGTATCGAGAGTCTTCGTAAAGACCATTCTAAAATTGTTGTACCAAGAACCACTCGCTAAGTCCGTGATGAGGACATGAGCGGCAAGTTCCTTTGAATCTCTCCCAAGCTTCATACAAAGATTCCTCATCCCTTTGTTTGAACCCGGTGATTTGGGCTCTCAACATGTTAGTCTTTTCCGGAGGATAGAACTTTTTGTAGAAAGCAAGTGCCAATTTCTTCCAAGAGTCAATACCAAGAGTAGCCTTATCAAGGCTCTTTAACCATTGTTTTGCGGTACCAATCAAAGAAAAAGGAAATAAGACCCATCGAATTTGGTCTTGAGTAACTCCGGTTTGAGAAATCGCATCACAATAGTCACAAAAAGTCTCCATATGAGAATGAGGGTCTTCACTAGGCATTCCCCAAAATTGACTTCTCTCAACTAATTGTATAAATGTGGATTTTGCAATGAAATTACCGGTTAAATGTTGTGGTGTGGGAGTACCATTTGGTAGGTTCTCCTCGGTTGGTACGGAATGTGATGAAATTTAGGCATTGTGGATTGATTTTGTGGTTGATTTTGTGTTGGGTTATCCTCTCCTCTTGAAAAAGGGTTGATAAACTTAATGTTATTTAGTTGAATGTCCACAATCTCACCAATACCTCTCAAAGTATTCCTAGCAAGTCTTCTATTGTTGGTCAAAGTTCTTTCAATTTCAAGATCAATGGGTAACAAGTTACCTTGTGATCTCCTAGACATGGAAAATATAAAACAACTTGAAAACAATTATAGCAAACCTTGAGGAGTTTGACTTCCCCAAGGTAAATAAAGACACAACTAAAAACAATCAAAGAAAATCAAATCAAGTTAACACCGTCCCCGGCAACGGCGCCATTTTTGGTCGGACTTATCGTTTTCGGTTATTTGTCGTTAAGAGTTACCTAGACCAAAACAATATTTATAACTTCACAAACTACTCTACTTTTAGTAAAGAGGTAAGTAAAGGTCGGATCCCAAGGGACGGGTATTGATGTAGGATTTTCGATTGCAAATGGTCGTGTCTAAGGGTGTCACAATTTTGGTTGAGGTAGGAGATCAACCAAGCTAAATAACAATGTAAGTAAAACAAGCAAGATGATTAAAATGAGATGTAAACAAATGATTAAAAGCACTAGGGTGTCATGGGTTCATATGGGATTCATGGGATTTGATCATACAAATATGTTCTCTACTAGATGCAAGCAATTATCTGCATTCTTCCAGGATGACACGTCCCGTAATTCTGAGATCGGGCAGTCCCCCACCGGCCGAGTCACTGACACGGCACCCGGGATGCCGAAAGAGCCAGAAACACCGCTGCCCACCGACCAAGTCACTGTCATGGGACATGTGGTCGATGCGGCCAAATTAAAGCTATTCCTGGACCTGATGGGTAGTATGCCGATTACCTCTGTCACGACGACGGGGACGGCAGCGCATCCACAGGTGACCAGGGCCCATAGAGTGACCCCGAACAACTTGTCCGGAGCGATACAAGGAGCTGGGCGTGCTAGAACGCCAGCAGAGCCCGTGGTGCCAATGGCAGACCTGAGTCCTTCCCCCACTCGCGGGAGGACAGCGTCGCCGCGGCAACAACAAGGCTAGCCCGGAAGGAATGAAAGAAGTCCGACTCACCAAAGTCGGACAAGAAGCCCTTCCCGCCAGAGGGAGATAAGCCGGACTAAGGTTGCGAGGAGCCGATCGCCGCGTGTCATTCGACACGTGGTCAGACAGCCCCTCAGTACCTATGTCCTCGAGATCCCTGTGCCGACTAAGCTGAAGCTGCCGCCCTTATCATACAAAGGGGATAGCGACCCGACCGACCATGCCGAGGCTTTCGAGTCGTACATGTCGGTATGGGAGCAGCCTGATGAGGTGTGGTGCCGAGTCTTCCCAACGACCCTGCATGGGATGGCTCAGAGTTGGTACAAGGGGCTACCTAATGGCTCGGTATACTGTTATGCCGACCCGAGAGACAATTTCATAGCCCAGTATGCTTGCAACAAGAGAAGGGTCGTGGAAACATCAGATCTCCTAACTATCCGACAGGGGGAGGACGAGTCCCTCCGAAGCTACGTGAAAAGATTCGACGCTAAGGTTCAGCAGATCCGTGAGCTGAACACCGAACTGGCGGCCTTCGCGCTGATAAAGGCCTCCCGAAAGGCGAGTTCAAAAACGAGTTGATCAAGTGCGAAGACCTCAACTTAGACTCCGCCAGAAAGATGGCCGACCGAGCCGTAAAGGTGGAAGACTATCACAAACCTGGGTAGGCCAAAGTGAAGCTGGGCACCCAGAGAGGAAGAGCCGCCGGGACAACATAGATAAAGGTCGCCGTGACGGGAATAGGTCACGGCCTGAGAGATCTAATAGGAAACAGCACTCGGCGGGCGCCGAGGGGAGTTCGGGACCATACTACCAGAAGCGGTACAGTAGTCTCACCCCCCTGGTCGCCTCTCCAGCCGAGGTCTTTACCCTAAGCAAGAATGATAAACAGAAGTGGGCAAGGCCCCCCAAGGCGAGGAGGACGGTGACACAAGCCAGTTTTGCGAGTACCACGGCCACACCGGCCATAAAGCGACAACTGTCGACATCTAAGGAACGCCATCGAAGAGCTAATCCGAAAGGGGGCCTCAGCAAGTATGTAGCGGAGGCCCGAAACAAGCGCCGACGGGGCGAATAGAAAATCGATTTTCCAACGGATGGGAGTAATCCAGGTTGTCATCGGGGGAAACGAGAACGGTGGGTCAGCTAATGGGCACAAACGGCACCTAAATGAGTTATACCAAGCCATCAACTTTGTGCCTAAAACAGCGATCCCCGCTTCCACCATCCCCGATAGAACCATTGGAAAGAAGGACTACGAGGGAGTCGTCGCCCCGCACAGCGACCCGCTTGTAGTCCACCTGGATATAGCCAACCACTTGGTCAAAAGGTGCCTGATTGACACAGGCGCCTACACGAACATCATGTTCAGGGAGTGCTTTCTTAATCTCGGTCTGAAGATTGGAGACCTGAGCCCCTGCATTAACCCGCTATCTGACTTCTCGGGGCCGGCCTGGTACCCCTGGGGTCAATCAGACTGCCGGTGATGTTCGGCCAAGCGGATGCGGCTAAAAATGTTTTATCTAAGTTCGTGGTTATCGATGGTTCGTCTGCCTACAATGTTCTCATAGGCCGGGTCACTTTGAGCAAGGCCGATGCAGTGATGTCCATCCGGGCCCTGACATTGATGTACGTCTCGGACCGGGGGGAAGCACAAAAGCTCGTCTCAAAGGACGAGAAAGATGAAATAGTCAATATCCAAGTGTCTGCCAGGGGGTGCAACATGCAATCCCTCAAAGTGGCGAAGAAATCGGAGAAAGGGAAGAGCCCATCCTTGCAGCAGGTGGGC
This sequence comes from Silene latifolia, assembly GCF_048544455.1. Taxonomy (NCBI): domain Eukaryota; kingdom Viridiplantae; phylum Streptophyta; class Magnoliopsida; order Caryophyllales; family Caryophyllaceae; genus Silene; species Silene latifolia. Next base: position 88,536,516 of record NC_133536.1, read on the forward strand.
GAACCGATGAATACTAAAGTCGGCATGGTCGAAGGAGCCGAGACCGAGGAATTGGAAATTGACCTAGGGCGCACCGTAACTATCGGTGTCAACCTGGAGCCAAAATTCAGGGCTGATCTCCTAGACCTACTGAGGAAGAACAAAGATGTCTTCGCATAATCAGCTGCCGAGATGCCAGGCGTGAGCCGGGAGGTGATCGTTCACAAGCTGAACGTACTCCCCATTGCTCGGCCGGTCAAGCAGAAGATGAGGAACTCCTCGGCCGAGAAGGATGAGGCCATCAAAGCTGAAATAGACAAATTATTAGCGGCGGGCTTTATCATGCCTTGTACTTACCCCGAGTGGCTAGCAAATGTTGTAATGGTGAGGAAATCGTCAGGGGCGTGGAGGATGTGTGTTGATTTTACCAATCTTAATAAAGCATGCCCTAAAGATTTCTATCCCCTGCCTCGAATAGATGGTTTAATTGACGCCACGGCAGGCTACACTATGCTAAGCCTGCTAGACGCCTTCTCAGGGTATCATCAGGTATTTATGGCCGAGGAACATATGCCTAAATGCGCATTCATCACCAGTCACGGCACATTCATGTATAAAATGATGCCGTTCGGTTTGAAGAACGCTGGTGCAACTTACACTAGGTTGGTGGACAAAGTGTTACAAAATCAAAAAGGGCGAAACATCGAGGCTTACGTCGACGATGCTATTTTAAAAAGCAAGTCTGACAGCGAGCACTTAGCCGATTTGGGCGAGACATTTTGTTCACTAAGGAAATATAAAATGAAGCTTAACCCAACGAAATGTAACTTCGGTGTCCGGGCCGGCAAGTTCCTCGGCATGCTTGTCAGCGCCAGGGGAATTGATGCCAATCCGGAGAAAGTCAAAGCAATACTAGACCTACCGGAGCCGAGAAATCGAAAAGAGTTTATGACGCTGACCGGAAGGATGGCGGCTCTCGCCCGCTTCATCTCTTGGTCGGCCGACAAGAGCACTCCGTTCTTTAAAGTGCTGAAGGGGAATAAAAACTTTAGCTGGGGGGAGGAACAGAGCACGGCTTTCAGGCAACCGAAAGCCCACCTTCGACTTTGTCGACCTGTCCGGTGCCGACGCTGGGGGAGACGCTGTATCTATACTTAGCAGTTACCTCGGCCACGGTCAGTGCCGTAATCGTCAAGGAAGAAAATAAGCAGCAATACCCAATTTACTTTATCAGCCATACACTACTGGCCGCCGAAAGAAATTACCCACTAATCGAAAAGGCAGCCCTCGCCGTCGTCGTTGCCACAAGGAAGCTGAAACCCTTCTTCGACGCACATCCCGTGACGGTCTTAACCGACCAGCCATTGGAGAAAGCATTAGAAAAATTCGAAAAATCCGGCAGACTTATCAAATGGGCAGTGGAGCTCTCCGGCTTTGGCATTCAGTACAAGCCGAGGCCTTCGATAAAGGGGCAAGCGCTTGCAGACTTCCTGGCCGAGTGCACGAATCAAGAAGAATCACATCCCGGCGTGTGGGAAGTGTATACCGACGGGTCCTCCACGGCGAACAGCTCAGGAGCCGGCATCCTTATCATCAGCCCTAACGGAAATGAGTTTGAGTACGCCTTGAAGTTTACCTTCTCGACCTCAAATAACGAATCCGAATATGAGGCGGTGATAACTGGAGTTGAGTTAGCTAGAGCTGCCGGGGCGGAGCATATTGTGTTGAAAACAGACTCGCTCTTAGTGACTAATCAAATCCGAGGAGAGTATGAGACTCGAGACGATGGGATGGTAAAGTACCTAGAGAGGGTAAAAGCTGACACCTCAAAATTGAAATCTTTCCAAATACAGTGCATCCCCAGGTCTGAGAACAACCGAGTCGACGCTCTCTCAAAACTTGCCAGTTCAAGCATCAAAAATGTCAGTCGAACCGTTTGGTGGATATCGAAATGCTAAAAGCATCACTGAGACCGTCGGCATGGTGGGCGACATCGAAGCCGAGACGACGTGGATGACTCCGATAATGAAATACAAGCTGACAAAAGAGTTGCTGGAGGACCGCAGTCTGTCTCAGAAGATAAGAAGGATCGCTTCAAGGTACTTAGTGTTCGAAAGAGAATTGTACAAAAGGTGCGTAATAAGACCACTCTTGAAATGTGTCGGCCCAGCCGACGCGGAGCTTATACTGACAGAGATTCACGAAGGAATCTGCGGACATCACATGGGGGCGAAAACGCTAGCCCACAAAACTCTCCGAGCCGGCTACTTCTGGCCTACCATGCTGAAAGATTCCAGGGCAAAAACCAAGAAGTGCAAGAATTGTCAGATGCATGCTTCGGTAATACATGCACCTTCCCGAGACCTGCAACCGGTACTTAATCCCCTACCATTTGCACAGTGGGGGATGGATTTATTAGGACCATTTCCGACGGCCTCCGGAGGAAGGAAGTACCTGATTGTCGTCGTTGACTACTTCACCAAATGGGTCGAGGCTGTCGCGGTACCTGCCAAAACCACGGCGGCCGTAAGAAAGGTGATTTGAGAGAACATCATAACTCGTTTTGGGTTACCCCAAGTCATTGTATTTGACCACGGGCGAGAGTTTTGGAGCGACACGGTGATGAATTGGTTGGAAGAGCTCGGTATCAAATTTGCATACTCCTCCGTCTGCCACCCTCAGAGCAACGGGCAGGCGGAGGCAGCTAATAAAACAATACTGAACGGGTTGAAGAAGAAAGTTGAAGATCTAAAGGGAAGATGGGCTGATGAACTACCCGGCGTCTTGTGGTCCCTTCGAACCACGGAGAAAGAAGCAACAGGGTACAGTCCATTCCACCTAGTCTATGGGTTTGAGGCCGTCTGCCAATTGAAGCGGCGGTGCCAACATTCGAACGCAAACCTTTAACCCGGATCGAAAATGAAGAAGGCCGAGAGCCTCCCTAGACACTGGTCGAAGAAAGTCGAGATACGGCACGGCTCAACTTGGCATTATATCAAAACCGAATGAGAAGAGCCTACAACCGTAGGGTCCACAAAAGGGACTTGAGAGTAGGAGATCTAGTCCTGAGAAAGTCGGCCGCAACCAACAAAGAAAACATCCATGGTAAGATGACGGCCAACTGGGAGGGACCCTACAGGGTGGTTGAAGAAATGGGGCCGGGGACATACCGGCTGACAGACATGGAGGGTGTCTCTAATGAGCCATTGGAACACAGACAACCTTAGGAAATATTTCGTATAGCGGCGGAGGTGTCCGAGACCGTTGTGGGCACCCCAACGCGTGATTATATCTTATGAAGAGTGATCCAAGTTTTCCATCGAAATGCTTGTCCCCTCCGTAGTCGTACCAAAGTAGACGCCACGACCAAAGCCGGGCAGTCACTACAAATGCAGTTGATACTCGCGAAAGCGACCAACATGCTTAAGAACGTATAAGTACAGTTGAGAAACGCAAATCTGACTGCCTCGGCCAATCCGGGAGTGGCAGAGGAAGCGATCAATATGTCTATAGATACGAATGCAGTCGAGCCGTAACCTCGATTGCCTCGGCCAAAGCCGGGAGTGACGGGGGAAACGACTGATATGCTAACATGTTTACAACAGCAGTTGGGAAGCGCAAATCTGACCGCCTCGGCCAGACCGAGAGCGGAGGAGGAAGCGACCGAGATGCCAACATGTTGCTGAGCAAATTGGGAAACATGAATCTTGCTACCTCGGCCTATTCAGGTGCAGCAGAGGGCACGACCAATATGCTAAAAACGTTTAAGTACAGTTGAGATACGCAATCTAATTGCCTCGGCCAAGCCGAAGGTAAAACGAAAAAGCGCTCAATATGTTTAAAAACGTAAGAAGACAACTGAATGGAGGATAAGATCAAAGCCTCGGCCAAGCCGAAGGCAAATAAACAAACTTCATTGAAAATGTTTACAAGTGAGACAAGATAAAGTCGACGGCCATCCCCATAGGGATAGCCTAAGCTCAACCTACCAAAGTTTAACAAAAAAAAAGAAGGAACAACAAAAATTACAACATTAAGACATGAAGCGCCAAAAGGATGGCAGGGAGGAAAGGCTCAAAAGTTGGCCCCCGAACAGCTAAAGCTGTCCGAAGGGCCAGGTGAATCTGGTGACGACCGCCTGTCTCCCTATACTTGTTGCCGCTCGCCACCGGCAGCAGCAGCAGCAGCATCACCGTCGGTGGACGGCCCAGAGGACGACTTGGCAGCTTCACGTGCCTTTGCCTTCTCAGCCTCCTCTCTAGCCTCCTTCACCTTAGCATCATGGGCCGCCTTTGCCGCAGCTTCCTGAGCAGCCTTCGCCGCCTTCGCCTCGGCCGAGGCCTTGGCCTCCTCAGCAGCCGCCTTCTCATCCAGAAGTTTGTCAAAATCTTGCCACGGAAAAGTGCCCTCAGGAAGGAGCTCCTTAATCGCATCCCTTGTAGCATCTTCAGCTCGGTCCCGGTACCGGGCACACATTTCAGGGATGATGACGGTTTTCAGCAGCTCAATATCCTTCTCCCTCTGAGCAAGGATAGCCTTTGTGCCCTTATGTTCCTTCGCCTCGGCCAAATGCAGGGTCTTCCATCTTTCCCTCTGCTCAACCATGGCCTTATAACCGCCTTCAAGTTTGTTTTTCTCCTCCCGCAACTTAGCGGCATCAGCCAACGTAAACTCAACCTTAGCTCTCTCGGCCAGGACCACCTTCTCAGCGTCCTCCTTAAGCTTTCGCTCAGCGAGGAAGTCCTGCTTCGACTTCTCGGCCTCCTCCCTAGAAGCGGCAAGCTCAAGCCTAAGCCGTTCGAGCGTAGGGGCAGTTTGAGCCACGAGCTTTTCTTGCTGGATAAGATGAGTGCCGGCAACGTCAGCCCACTTCACCAGCCTTTTGGCCAAACTCATGCCGTCCTCCTTGAGCTGAGCGAAGGAGGCCTTCTTGGACGAGGTGTCGGCGGCGACATTTTTGTCGCCCATCTGCACAGGCTGCTTCTCCAATTGTCGTTCGGTGAAAGCAACAGCTGGCGACGGCTGATCTAGAAATAACCCAGACAAAGCGTCCATGTCAACATTCATCGACATATCAGAAAGCCTGTCATCAGGAATGCATAAGGAACCTGCTAAATTCAAGCCATGGGTTAGATCCGTACCAGTCCTAGCCTTCTTGGATAGAGGGTCGGCTGACCCCTTCTCTTTCCCTGCCTCGGTAACAGCAGCAGCAGGCGTTGTTTCTTTCCTCTTATGTGAAGGAGGAGGACCCTCCAGAACGGTGAGGTCCTTGTCAACATTGACGACCTCCTTATCTTTTTGGACTATGGGGATTGGAGATCGAGTTGGAGTTGACTTTGTAGCCGCCGAAGACGTTGCTTTTGGTCTCCAGCGCGGCACGTTACCGCCAATCTCTGCTTGAGTCACCCCCACGTCCATTGCTTTCAACGCCTGCTCCATGAGTTCGTGCGGGGCCTGCTTGCGATCACGCGACGCGGCCTTAGGGTGCAGTTCAACAACTCTCTTGTCCTGGTCAAGTCCCAACTTGCTTAGGATGGAGACAGAGAGATCCCGGCCAAATCGATCTGCAAGAAACAAAGCAGGAGTTAAGCGAAAGAAGTAAACCGAGGCTCAAATATCGAAGCATAAAAGCACAGGGTTGCCTCATACCGACCCCACTCACCCTGGCTGAGGGCCGGTATGAGGCGAACGTGACAAAGCGGCTCGTCTTGAAGGACGATCTGCGTCGGAGGCATCCATCCCTTAAGCGTGCCATCCTTCTCAGCCTCGAACATGCTCATTGCCCGCACTTCGTCGTCATTAAGATAAACCTTCTTGGCGTCCATCTTAATCTTATTACGGGAGACATATCTTTCATGCTCCCCCTGACTCTCACAAAGTGCAAATTGATTGTGGGCCTGGAAGGAGGGGCGTGGATAGTCCTCTGGAACCTCGACATATACCCACCGCCCCTTCCAGTCTTTGCAGGATGTCAGCTTGGAGACGGTCACATAACCCGGCTCGGTCTGCACGCTGTACCACCCCATGACGCCTTGGGTAGACAGCCGAAGATGGTGGAGCCGGCGGAAAAGGTTCACCGTTGGGGTCTCCCTCTTAAAGAGACAAAACCATACGAAGCCAATAATCGTCCTAATGGCCAATGGGTGCAGTTGTGCCACGGCGACATTCATGGCTTTGATTATGGCCGAGACGTGTTCATTAAGAGGAAAACGGAGCCCATACTCCAGATGTCTAATATACACGCCTATACAACCTTCGGGAGGGCAACATACTGCCTGATCACCCACAGGGACAATAATTCTATACCCCCTGCCGAAGTTGTAGTGGTCTTCGAAAAGTTCAGGCCCGGAGGTACAAGCGAACTTGTTCGTCCAAATGAGATCAGGTTTAATCGAGCAGGCTTCGCCGTGCCACAAGTAATGTGGCCTCTCTGAATCAGATTGGGTCTCTTCCTCCTCATCATCATCAAAATCCTCGAGATATTTCTCGTCGATTTCAGGAGAAGACGACTTGCGACCCCCGAACCCTACCGGGCAGACAACCAGTGGCTCCTGTTCAGCGGGACGCGGCGGTTCGTCCCCCGGGGTTGAGGTACTAGGCGGAGCGTCAGCAGCAGACATGGTGGCAACGAATACTTAACAAATAAAAGTTGGGGAAGAATTGGTTTTTACCTTGAAAGAAAGTGTTACGCCGAGTAACGCTTCGAAAATTAGAGAGAGAAAACTCTTCGAAAACTAGAGAGAAAATTTTTCTTGAAAAAGAAATTTGCTCAGCAAAATGAGGGGCATACTGCTCTATTTATAGAGCAAAGCCCATTCAGTGGACCAATCAGAGCAAAGCCCGTGAAGCGTCCACCAATCAACACCAGGCCACGTGTCAAGCATGCAGCCGCAGAATGTCAATCGACATACAGTGACCCATCTTCTTCGACACGCTCCTTGGTATCTACTTGTCAACGGCCAGCTGATCAACCAGGCTTCGCAGCACCGGCCGGGGGCAATCAAAAGCACACGGCACTCTCAACCTTGGTCTCGGCCAGCGCCATTTCCTTTTTCACATTCGATGTCCATTACACAACAATGTGGAGGGGGGATATGGTACGGCCTGAACAGGACCAAGCCGAGGAAGAAGTTTGACATGCGCAGAATACGCTCAACACGCATCGAAGGTCCATACCACGGCATAGACTATGCTGGGGGCAAATTAATGGGGCATATTCTGCACCCGCTGACCAAGTCAACATATTGACCAAGGTCAAAGCTAAAAGACAACAAGTCAAAAGAAAAATGGCCTAACCGACAAAGCCTGTCGGCCTGTCACTTGGGTCTCGGTTCGGCAACTAGCCGGCCGAGAGGCATATCCGTATACTCGCATCCAGTCCCCTCGGCATGGAGTCAACCAGGCCTGCCAGCCAGTCATGGGTCCCTCGGCCGAGGGTAAGACAGTCTTTCCACCTGCTACGCCACTTGGCCACTACGTGACAAAAGGTGAAAGTCTATAAATACTCCACATCTCTCATTGAGAAATAAACGGGAAAATCTGATATAAAACTCCCTTATCTCTCTACAATATACTTTGCCAAGTTAAACATACAACTTATCTCTCTAAGTTTACTGACTTGAGCGTCAGAGTGAGTACGCTCGGCCCCAAGCCGAGCCCTCAGTTTGTTCATCTTTACAGGAAAGAGTGAAAGGAAGAGACAAGCAACGACATCATTCTACAAGCTCAAGTGGTCACAATCCTGCTCCGGAATTACACCCGGAACAATTGTTGTGATGGGATCAAGTTAGTGTATATCTTACAATCCCTAGGAAGGTTTGGGTCCCGGAGCCGAATCGATTAGATTGTACAACACCTACAAGTCGATTTAATCCTCCCTATCCAACTATATGCATGGTCTAATGAGACTCGAGTTGGTTTATGTCTTACAAGTCTCATTGAAAAGATAAGTGATAGGTAAAAAATACAAGGATTCATAGGCTAGCATTTCATCAAACATAACATGTGCATTAGTTGAAATCACAACAAGCAAGCAAATTAATTATGAAAGCATATTAGATTAAGCATGAATAAATCCTCATGTTGGTTTCCCCTAATTCTCCATTAACCCTAGTTAAGGTGACTACTCACTCATTATCAAGCTTAACATGCTAACAAGGTTGTCAATCATACTAGCAAGACAAAACATGATGAACAAACGAAGATAATTAACAATAATTAAAAAGGATTAAGAGAGAATTATACCTAAAGATGATTCCAAATAAAGCAAAGAATAATAGAAGTACTTGATGATTGATGGAAGGTTGTCAATCCTCCAAATAAACCCCAAATAATCTTCAATTACCCAAAATAAATGATGAACAATAGAGAAATTAAGTAAAGATTAAGAAATGAGATTTGTATTAATGCTAAATTAAGAGTTGATTACAAGATTAAGATGAGATTAAGAATGCATAAGAAGAACATGATAATCTAATTAGTACAATGGGGTATTTATACTAAGGATTATGTACATAAATTAGGGTTACTAAGGGCTTAAATGACGATTAAGACCCTTAAGAAAAGTTGAGGAAGTGCTCCTCTCGAAGGAGATGCGCATATCCGTTTTGGTAGTCTTCAAGGAGTACGCTCGTCCCGAGCGGCTAGGCAGTAGAGACAGTTGGCACTGGAGAAGAATCCGAGTGGATTGTGGGTTGGGACGCTCGGATCATAGGTCCTCAAGACGAGCGTCTTGGCATCGGGACGCTCGGACTGTAGCAGGGCGACGCTCGTCCTGGGCACTGCGACGCTCGGATTCCTTCACAGCACCTTCTCTTCTTTTCTTTCTTCAACAATCCTAGGGGATCTTGTTGGAGATGCAAGGATCCTTTCCTCATTGCTCAATCTACTTTATTCTCTACATAGGCCTTCTAGCATTGTCTTCCCTTTGATGCTTGGTCATTGAATTCGATCAATTTAGCTCCATTTTGCCATGAAAATGAAAGGTTTGCACTCCTTTCCTACCAAGGGATCAAAACCCCAAAGAATATGCAAAACGAGAAACTAAAGATAGTAAATGACCCAGTTATGCACTAAAAAGCATAGGAACGAGGCTAATTCGGGGACTAAATATGCATCAAATATGAGTCACATCATAACCTCACCACCCATGCTAGCATCTCTAGGAGCATTAGGAAAGAAGACTTCCCTATCCGCCCAACTAGGCAAAGGACGTGATGGATCAAGGAGCTCTTGCCTAACTAAGCGTAGGAGGGGCGGATATTGGGCCCAGTAAGCATTGACCCGGTCCTCAAAAGAGTCCTTATGCATGTGTTGCATCAATTTGGTCAAGTAATCCTTACCTACCTCAACATCTTCGGGTCGGAATTCTCGGTAGGTAAACGGGTAGGGTGGATTCATAATGGAGGAGGAGGGCTCTTCAATGGTTTCCCTATGTTGTTGCATTATCAACTCGACTTCATAGGAGAGTGGAAGAAGATAGTTTGGGCTTCGGACATTGAGTCGGCAAATCTTGTTTTGTAGAATGAAGGACTTGGCATCTTTGGTGAGCCACTCAAATTTGTTGTCAAGGTTGTGATTCTTGACCCAATGGAATTTGTTAATCATAGTGGCTAGATCAGTAAGGTGGCCTCCCCTAACCGGCTTGTAAGTCTCATCTTTGTTGAAATTCCGGTTGAAGTGCTTGGCCAACCATGTTACCAATCCCCCATTTACTATAAAGGCCGCTCTTTCCTTACCATGGTCAATTGTAAGCCACCTTTCGAGTAAGAGTTTAAGTACATTGTATTTCTTGGTGAACTTCTTGTCGACATTCATGGTTGACTCAAGGTAGATGAAATCGAGTTCGGTGAAATGATTTGTGCCCTTCCTTGCAATTAGAGTATTTCCCACAACCTTATGCCATACCCTTATACCCGGATGGTGGACATAAAGGGCACGACACTCATGGAAGGATTCAAACTTTCTTCCGGTTATTGCTTTCCATAAAGGGGCGGGGTCATATTTTGAAGGCTTCTTCTCATAAGTCGAGTCGTTCTCAAGACCGAACACCTTGCCAAACTCATCGAAAGACATCTTTCTATCCACATTTTCAAGGCGGAATTCAATATTCTTTCGAGTCTCTACCTTAGTGATTTTCAATGAACTTATAAATTCCATGGTGAGAGAGGGGTAATTCAATTCTGGCATATCAAATAACGTAAGCAACCCCATAGACTCGAAGAATTTCTTGGTCCTCTAAAGAACACCCAATTTGGTTAAAGCATCTTGGCAAATAAACTTGGTGGGCAAAATTTTTTTCTTAGCAAGAGATATAAAAGCTTTCCTATGAGAATCGGATGTGAAAGTTACCTCCGGATATTCTTGTAGTTGCTCAATAACCGGAATAGGAGTAGTAGCTTCCACCATAAGAGTAGGAGTTTCTTGAATTTCCACTCTTGCTTGTTGTACCACCAAAGCTTTGGAAGCTTGAAGACCTTGTTGCCTCTTTGAAAGATTTGATTTTGGGGGTGCCTTGTTTCCACCTTTTGTCCTTGTCATTGTTCTTATCCTTGTTAAGAATGTATCAACAACCAATGATTTGCTTGAATTCTTCTAGTATCCTCAAGCTTCAATGAATCCCAAATCGATTGAGGATTTTTGAAATTTGCCTATAACCCTAGAAAATCGATTCAATTTTTGATGTTTGAATGGCTTTTTGTTGATAAACGAGTAATTTGATTGTGTTTTGAGGAAGTTTGGGTTTGATTTGGGTGAATTTGGTTGAGGAAATTGAGTTTTATGGATGAAGGGATTGAGGGTTTTGAATGTGTGTTTTTGTTTCAATAGAATGAATTGGGGAAGAAGGTTTAAAATCCCGTGTTATAGCATCTCAGCAGCAGGAGACGAGCGAATTAGGCATGAGACGCTCGGATTGTAGGTCAGTCAGCAATGAAATCCTAAACCCGTGTTGAGACAAGCGTCTTCTGGAGGAGACGAGCGGATTTTTATGGAGACAAGCGGATTTTTCTGGAGACGCTCGGATTCATAGTCAGAGTGAAATCCCAATTTTTAAAGTAGCCAGGACGCGCGGATTTTCAATGAGACGAGCGTCTTCTTGACTGAGACAAGCGTCTTCTCCATGGGACGCTCGGATCCATAGTCAGTACCAAATTTTCGTTTTCAGCTCTGCCAAGACGAGCGGCTAGGTGCCAGGACGCTCGGATTATGCCCAAGACGAGCGGGTTTCCATTGGGATGCTCAGATCATTCCCTGTACCCACGGGTTCAGGTCCAATCGTGGAGATCTTCATATCCCAAGTCATTTCTCCTTCATTCTTTTGTTCTTCATTGTGGGTGCACTACGTAGGCTCGGATAGCCTAGGTAATTGCTATCCTCACACTAGTCCAAACACTACACATCAAGAAACATTAAAGTACCTCCCTTACTTCCTCTCATAATGATAATCTTGATCAAAATGTACAAATGTAAATCCAAAATTGACAAAGAATGCAATACAAGAAGTAAAATGCAAGTTAAGGGGTTAGAATATTTACAAATAGTGGTTTAGGGAGGACTCCACCAAACTCTCACTCTTGAGATGATATGTCAAGGGGGCATAGCCAAGGTGTTGTTGTTGTTGCTCAACACCTTGTAGAAGTAGTCGAAGGCTTGTTCATTGTCATTATAAAGATCTTCAATGGACCTTTGCACATTGTGTTCTTCATGGTGGTAACTTGAGTCAAGATGGTCACCAAAGCCTTGGTCTATAGCATTGCCAATGTAGGGATTGACTAACCCATTGAATTCGTTATCCCATAGACCACATACTTCACTAGCTTGCTTCCCTATAGTATCATGAGTTGATGGAAATAACTCCTCTTTCTTGTTGTCATGGCCAATGAGGCCTTCTTCTTCTCTTGTCATGAGTGGTGGTGAGCTATTCAAGCTCTCTTTGCTTTGAAAATTTCCTTGCTCCTTGGACGGAGCATCTTTAATATTATCCACTTTCTTCTTCCATATGGGTGGTGATTCTTTACCCATAGCTTGATCTTTGTATTGAGATGCCAACTTCTTCCTATCACTTTCTCGGCTATAATGATCGATCATGAAACATGGCTCATGTAATCGGGGAGCTCTCATTGTCTTGTCAAGGTTAAAAGTGATTGTTTCATCTCCTACTTCAAGTGTGAGCTCTCCATGTTTGACATCAATCACCGCTCCCGCGGTGTGCAAGAAAGGTCTTCCTAAGATGATAGGAATGTTGGAATCTTCCTCTATGTCAACAATAACAAAGTCCACCGGGATGAAGAACTTGGCAATTCTTACGGGCACATCCTCCCATACCCCTAAAGGTGTCTTCATTGATCGATACGCCATTTGAAGCGTGATATTGGTGCATTTGAGTTCTCCCATTCCTAGCCTTTTGCACACCGAGTATGGCATGACACTCACACTTGCCCCAAGGTCACATAATGCTTTGTTGATTGTAGTGTCGCCAATGGTGCATGGAATAGAGACATTTCCCGGATCTTTGAGCTTTGGAGGTGAACTTTCTTGTAGAATAGCACTACTCACTTTAGTGAATGCAATAGTCTCTAGCTTCCGAATGGATTTCTTCTTTATAAGAATATCTTTCATGTATTTTGCATAGACCGGAACATGATTGATTAATTCCGTGAATGGAATTGAGACTTCTAAGTTCTTCACAATCTCCATGAACTTTCCAAGTTGTTCATCAAACTTAGGCTTAGCTTGACGACTCGGAAATGGAAGTCTAATCACATAGGCTCTTTCTCCTTAGCCTTCTCTTCATTTTTCTTCTTTGAAACTTCTTGGATGGTGGGTTATTCTTCTTTAGAGTTCTCCACAACTCTTTGCTTGTCACTAGAATTCATAACATCTTCATTAGTGGGCCTCTTCAGCCCTTCATATCTTATACCACTTTTCAAATGGATGGAACTAACCGATTCATGTCTTGGGGGATTACCTTGAGGTGGTAATTTCCCCTTTTGTCTTTGAGAGTTAGAAGATGCTAATTGAGTCATTTGGGTTTCCAACATCTTTGTGTGGGCTAGTATGTTGTTGATGGTGATATCTTTTGCTTGGCTATCTTTTTGCATTTGTGTGAAAAATTCTTGTTGATTCTTTTGCATTTGGAGGACCGCTTTTTGAACATCAAAGCCTTGGTCATTTGGTTGATTGTATGCAGATTGGTTTTGATAACTTTGGCTTTTATTGTAAAAGGGTCTTTGAGCTTGGTTTCTCATTGGAGGTGAGGTGTATGTTGGTTGAGGGTTTTGAACATTTTGGCTTTTGTTGAAAGATTGGAATGGAATTTGGTGTTATCATTGTAATAGTTTGAATTAGGGGTGCCATTCTTGTATGCTTGGAAAGCATTCACTTGTTCCCCTACATTCACTTTGGTCATGTCCCAAAGTTCCACAACTCTCACATACTCCACTTGGAATTGAGGATGATGCCACCATAGCATTAACATGTTGTTTGGGTGATTTGGAGGCCTCTTCAAGTTTAGTCATGGCCTTCTCAAACTTCAAATTGATAGTGTCAATATGAGCACTTAGTTGAGCGCCCAATTGTGTAATGGAATCTACCTCATGCTTTCCTCCCCTAGTAGCCTTTCGAGGCCGACTATATTGTGAGTTATGGACCGCCATTTCCTCAATTTTATTCCATGTTTGATTGTCATCAACTTCGGTAAATATGCCATTGGATCCCATATTGAGAATGTTTCGGGAGTCTTCATATAGACCATTCCAAAATTGTTGCACAAGGAACCACTCGCTAAGTCCATGGCGTGGACAAGAACGACAAGTATCCTTGAATCTATCTCATGCTTCATACAATGATTCCTCTTCCCTTTGTTTGAACCCGGTGTTTTGGCTTCTCAACCTATTAGTCTTTTCCGGAGGATAGAATTTCTTGTAGAAAGCAAGTGCCAACTTCTTCCATGAATAATTACCAAGAGTAGCCTTGTCTAGGCTTTTCAACCATTGTTTCGTGGCACCAATCAAAGAAAAGGGGAATAAGACCCATCGGATTTGGTCTTGAGTAACTCCGGTTTGAGAAATCGCATCACAATAGTCACAAAAAGTCTCAATATGAGAATGAGGGTCTTCACTAGGCATCCCCCCAAATTGACTTCTCTCAACTAGTTGTATAAATGCGGATTTGGCAATGAAATTACCGGTTAAATGTTGTGGTGTAGGAGTACCATTTGGTAGGTTCTCCTCGGTTGGTATGGAATGTGAAGAGAATTTAGGCATTGTGGGTTGATTTTGTGGTGAGTTTTGTATTGGGTTGTCCTCTCCTTCTCTTGCAAAAGGGTTGGTAAACTCAATGTTATTTGGTTGAATGTCCACAATTTCTCCAATACCTCTCAAAGTACCTCTAGCAAGTCTTCTATTGTTGGTCAAAGTTCTTTCAATTTCAAGATCAATGGGTAACAAGTTACCTTGTGATCTGTTAGACATGCAAAATATCAAACCACTCGAAAACAATTACAACAACCTTGAGGAGATTGACTTCCCCAAGGTAAAGAAAGACATAACTAAAAACAATAAACGAAAATCAAATCAAGTTAACACCGTCCCCGGCAACGGCACCATTTTTGGCTCGGCTAAAACTTCGTCGTCAAAAGCTACCAACCAAAACAATATTTATAACTTTACAAACTACTCTTAGTAAAGAGGCAAGTAAAGGTCGGATCCCAAGGGACGGGTATTGATGTAGGATTTTCAATTGCAAATGGGTGTGTCTAAGGGTGTCACAATTTGGGTTGAGATAGGAGATCAACTAAACTAATCAACAATATAAAAGTAAGGTAATAAAAACAAGCAAGGTAATTAAAATGGGATGTAAACAATTGATTAAAAGCACTAGGGTATCATGGGTTCATAGGGGATTCATGGGAGTTGATCATACAAACATGTTCTCTACTAGATTTGAGCACTTATTGTTGTGATGGGATCAAGTTGGTGTATAAGCTTACAATCCCTAAGAAGGTTTCGGTCCCGGAGCCGAATCGATTAGATTGTACAACACCTACATGTCAACTTAGTCCTTCCTATTCCACTATATGCATGGTCTAATGAGACTCGAGTTGGTGTATAGGCTTACAAGTCTCATTGAAAAGATAGGTGATGGGTAAAAAATGCAAGGATTCATAGGCTTGCATTGCATCAAACATAACATGTGCATAAGTTGAAATTACAACAAGCAAGCAAATTAATTATGAAAACATATTAGATTAAGCATGAATCAATCCCCATGTTGGTTTCCCCTAATTCTCCATTAACCCTAGTTAAGGAAACTACTCACTCATTATCAAATTTAACATGCTAACAAGGTTGTCAATCATACTAGCAAAGCAAAACGCGATGAATAAATGAAAATGATTAACAATAATTAAACAAGGTTAAGAGTGAATTATACCTATGAAGATGATTCCAAATAATAAAGCAAAGAATAATAGAAGTACTTGATAATTGATAGGAGGTTGTCAATCCTCCAAATAAACCCAAATAAACTTCTAATTACCTAAAATAAATGAAGAACAATAGAGAAATTAAGGAAAGATTAATATTGAGATTTGTATTAAGACTTGACTAAGAATGGATTACAACTTAATTAAGAGAGTATTAAGGAATCATAAGACTTGATTAGGAATTCGTGCTAATCTAGGTAGTACAAAGGGGTATTTATACTAAAGATTAAGTACAAGGATTAGGGTTACTAAGGGCTTAAATGACTATTAAGTCCTTAAGAAAAGTTGAGGAAATGCTCCTCTCGAAGGAAAGGAGCATATCCGTCATGCTAGTCTTACAACGATCCGTGCGTCTTGAGATGTGGCACGGGCTCTCTGACCTATGATCCGAGCGGATTGTCTGGAAGACGCTCGGATCACACTGCTAGGGGACGCTCGTCTTGGCCAAGAGACGCTCGGATGGTGGTGAAGGGAGACGCCCGGATCGTGCCCGATCCGCTCGGATTCCTTGGCAGACAGCTTCTCTTCTTTTCTTCCTTCATAATCTGCGATGATCATTTCGGGGATGCAAGGATCCTTTCATCATTGCCCATTTCACTTTATTATCTACATAGGCCTTCTAGTGATGTCTTATCTTTGTTGCTTGGTCATTAGATGCGATCAATTTAGCTCCATTTCGCCATGTAAATGCAAGGTTAGCTCTGCTTTCCTACCAAGGGGACAAAACCTCAAAGAATATGCAAAATGGGAAACTAAAGATAGTAAATGACCCAATTATGCACTATAAAGCATAGGAACGAGGTTAATTCGGGGACTAAATGTGCTCAAATATGAGTCACATCAGTGGTTAATAGTATCATTAAGGAGATAAGTATGTTGGTTGGATTGCATTATAACCTAATATTGGTTAAGATGACTTGATGAGTCGGTAATTGACATATTCTGTGTGGTATCTTGCATTATTATATTTGTCATGTATATTGGAGAATATGACGGTTGTGATTGTTTGTTGGTGTTTCGTGGTTATTGAGGAGACGTAAGACGGTTAGGAGACCGTCTTACGCTTAAGTTGCCTCTCGGAGCCTCCCACTCCAAGAGGGATGTGCACATTAATGGCTTGAGTTACGGAGGGACTCGTGTGGTGGAGACACGACGTCTGGATGGGGATCCGGTTGGCTTCTAGACCCGGTACGTCTGGGCGTGTCCCGGTACCTATTTGTGGTTGTTGGTATGTCTGGGCGTGTCCTGGTACCAGTGTGGTTGTCGGTATGTCAGGGCATATCCCGGTACCATGGTGGTGGTTGTTTGATAGTATGTCATTCATATCACAGTCATGTTGCATATTCACACACTCGATTCGTGTCACACTTTATTTATTGATACTGACGTTTGTTGTGTCTGTGTAATTGTCACCTATTTCCGGGGTGGCCTGTGTCGATCCATATGATATTTCCGATCATATGGGGAGCAGGTTAAGTTTAGGTTTTGATTGTTGACGTGATCGAGATTTGGGTCGCGCTTTGGACTTGGAGTCGAGTACTTGGATAATTGATAGATAGTAGTCACGAGTTGTATTCTTTTACTTATTTATTCATGGTTTGTAAACACGAAACTTGTTGTTTATAATAAATGTTTCTTGATTGTATCTCCGATTTTTCGCCTCGGGAAACCGAGATGGTAACATCTTCTACTTACCTTGGCCGGGTAAGAAGGGGGTGTTACAGTATGTGTACGTGATTGGGCAGTAGCTACTGGAGTCGTGTTACTCGATCGAATAAGGGGAGTACTCGATCGAGTGTCTGGTACTCGATCGAGTAAGTTTTGGTGCTGGTCATATTTTCTTTGAGCCGTAGGATATGTGCTTACGTTTATCTCCCTTTTATAGCTCAAAGATATGCCGCCAAAGAGATCAGCTATATATGCTAAGGCTCAAGAGATGAGCATTAAGGACATTGCCAAAATGCTTGTGCACCAAGACGAGCTAACTGAGACCCTCAAGAAGATGGGGAAAGATAAGGAGGCTGGGGTAGACTTTGCCAAGATGAGCACTACAATATCTCGCTTTAACCCCACTAACTATGTGGGTACAGGTGCGCCGATACTGCTTGACAACTGGCATCGTGAGATAGAGAATATCCTTGGGGTGGTGCATTGTCCGGAGGAGTTTAAGATGGAACAAGCTGCGTTCTACCTAAGGGATTCAGTCGGAGAATGGTGGGATAAGGTGAAAGACAGTGCCTTAGACATGTATCTGAATCAGGGTAAGACTGCTACTCCGTGGTCCGAGTTGAAGAGAGTTATGAGGCAAGAGTTCATTCCGGAGCATGTTCGTAGCAAGTAACGTGATGAGTTCGATTCTTTTAAGATGACCGGGGACATGACAGTGACAGAGTACTACAACAAATTTAACGAGAAGGCAAGGTATGCTAAGGATATAGGGCTAAGTCAAGAGAACTTAGCACTTCATTTTGAGAAAGGGTTAAATTATCAGATCATGGAGAAGCTACCTCCGGGGACTCCTACCGATGTGAAGAAGGCTTATGAGAGGGCTGGACGGGCTGAGAGGTTGGTCGAAATGGCCAAGGAAAATAAGGAGAAGGGCTCGGAAAAGAGGAAGGCTGAGAGTGATGGCGGTGTCCAATCTGGTTACAAGCGAGGTAACCACAATCAGACAAGGGCTTACTCTTCTGGGTCGGCCTTTAGTGGAGTATCTTCTTATGGGCGTGTTCGTCGCAGTAGCAGCAGCTCTGGTATCGCGTGGTTCAACTGTGGAGGTGTTGGTCACAAGAGACATGAGTGTACTAGTGCAGTGGGGAGGGGATTTTAGAGACAGTCTCAGGGTAGCTTTTCTCAGGGACTGACGCAGAGCTATGCTAGTAACCGGCCAGCTGGGTCGTGGAACAACCAAGGAGGGCAGAGTAACAACAACGGTGGTTCCAACCACAATGGCGATATTTCTTATCAGAGACCGACGACTAATACCAATCAGGTGTCAGCTGCCAAGCCTTCTACATTAGCTAGTACAGTGCAAGGGGGGAACAAAAGAGCAGTGGCAAACTTTTCATGATGGATAAGCAAGCTGCGGAGGATGATGCTCACGTGATCACCGGTACTTTTCTTGTTAACAATGTTTCTACCTTTGTTTTAATTGATTCACGGGTATCACACTCGTTTGTATCGTCAAGTCATGCTAAGTCTATGGGTTTGAGAGAGTTTGAGTCTGTAAAAGATGGAAGTTTTTATACCATCTGGGGAGTCAGTGTCTAGTGGGAAACTGTATAGAGGGGTGTCCATGGTTATTGGGCAAGTTGCTCTTCCAGTTGACTTGTTGGAGTTTCCTATGAATGGTTTTGAGATGATAGTCGGGATGGACTGGTTGGGTAAGTATAAGGCTAGAATAGACTGTCACCAAAAGAAAGTGTCTTTGAGACGTCCTAAGAAGGCTAGTGTGTCTTATCGTGGGTTTGTTACCAAATCCAAAATCAAGGTGATTGCAGCGGTGACATTAAAGCCTTACCTGTGGAAGGGTGTCCTTTGATACTGTGGCATGTGAAAGATACTCGCATGGTAGAGCCGACAGCAGCTGAGATACCAGTGGTGGGAGAGTTTCCAAATGTTTTTCCAGATGAGATACCGGGTTTACCGACGAAGAGAGAGATCAACTTTAGTGTGGAGTTGAAACCAGAGACGGGACCGATTTCTAAGGCCCCGTACCATATGGGTCCTAAGAATTGGAGGCGCTAAAGAAACAGTTGAATGACTTGGTGGACAAGGGGTACATTAGACCTAGCGTATCGCCATGGGGTACATTAGTCTTGTTTGTGAAGAAGAAAGATGGGAGTTTGAGGCTGGTGTATAGACTACAGAGATTTGAACCATGTTAGAGTGAAGAACATGTATCCTTTACCAAGGAAAGATGATCTTTTTGACTAGTTGAGTGGAGCTGGTGTCTTTTCGAAGATTGATCTAAGGTCGGGGTACCATCAGGTGAGGATTCAGGAAGAAGCATACCAAAGACAGCTTTTCGATCGCGGTATGTTCATTATGAGTATATGTTGATACCGTTTGGGTTAACGAATGAACCAGCAGTGTTTATGGATTTGATGAACCAGGTTTTCAGCCAGTACTTGGATCAGTTTGTGGTTGTATTATAGATGACATCTTAGTCTATTCCAAGGTTGAGGAGGAGCACAAGGAGCACTTATTATTGGCATTTCTAACTCTACGTGACAACCAACTGTATGCTAAGTTGTCTAAGTGTGAGTTTAGGTTAGAGAAAGTGGCCTTTCTGGGCCATGTGATCTCTAAAGATGGTGTATCTGTTGATCCTTGCAAGATTGAGGCGGTGTCTAACTGGGAGGCACCAAAGAATGTGGTCGAGATCAATAGTTTCTTGGGTTTGGCAGGGTACTATCAGCAGTTCGTGAAAGACTTTTCAAAGATTGCCAGGCCTATGGCTGCTTTGATGAAGAAAGAGAACAGGTTTCGTTGGGATGAAAGTTGTGAGACGGCATTCCTGTAACACCCCCGTACCCCAAGGTGTCTTACCAAGGACCACCCCAGTTTATGAAGGTGCTACCATCTCTGTTGCCCGAGGTAGTAGATCCAATAAACAATAGAAGAACATTGATTAAATATCTTAAGACTTTACATCGTAGAACAGCGTCGCAATATACAACATGAATAACTGTAAAGACTACTAAGCATGAATGACGGTGACATCTACTTCGATAGCTTGATGACTCGATTCCCTTCCATGTCCCGCAAGCATCAAGACATGCTGTACCTGCTAAACCAATTGTTGACCATCCCCGAATGGATCACCACAGTTTTAAAACACAACATGGGGCCAGTTAACTGAACAATCAAGATAAGACAAAGTAAGATAAAGATAAATAGTTGTTGCACAATCCACCTCCAACTCCCAATCACATCTCATAACTGACTACACACTAAAGTGTGTAGCCCTGCCAGTGGGGGACCATAGCCATACGCACCTAAGCCCCGCTCATCAACGAGTGATAACCCTGTTCATTAATGTGCACATCCCCTCCTGTGGCAGGTTCCAAAGAGGACGAAACTAGGGCGTGAAGCCACTCCCGCAAGTGAATCCACTTAGCCAAGGACGCACCTCGCGAACATCATCAACCATCTCAACACCAACACCAAACTCCAATCCAACAATAGTAAAACGAGTAGGGAAACCCTACCTTATCGCTACCTAATCATAATATCAATCGTACAAACAATCACAACACATATGTTAAGTCAATTAAACAGTAAAACGAGTAGGGAAACCCTACCTTATCGCTAATCCATTAAAGTGCATCCAACAACTAGCGAGGCAAGACTCCGAGGCGAATCCTACAAGTATTAACCACGTCCTATTACTAGACTACCCCAAAAACCTACTGAAAGACAACAACGAAACAACGACTTACCTTCAGACGCAGACCGAAGTCGGCAATGATGACATTCCGACTCGAAGACTCCAAGCATGAACCTTTCCCTCTTCTTGGGTTAGTGTCTAGGCTAGATGAGAGATTATATAGAGGTGGGTGATAGGTAGGAGAGAGAGAGAGAGAGAGAGAGAGAGAGAGAGAGAGAGAGAGAGAGAGAGAGAGAGAGAGAGAGAGAGAGAGCGAGAGAGATTAGGGTTATAAAGATAGGGAACCGTCGAAAATGAAATAAGGTTTACAATCTTGCGTTTTATAATAACGGGTCAACAGCGGTGATACTCGGTCGAGTACTTTCATACTCGGCCGAGTATGCCATACTCGGTCGAGTGTCACCATTACTCAGCCAAGTAGCCCCTACTAGATCGAGTAAACAGATGCATAGGTCCTTTATCCTTTCTCTTATCCCCTCTTACGGGTCTTCTCTGGTCAAACGATCGGTCAAGAGGTCCCTAAACGGGGCTGGTATTACTGTCTTCCCCCCTTAAAAGGAACTTCGTCCCCCAAGTTCATCCCATATTTCCCCCAAACAACGAACAACACCCCTTATGAAAGACCTATCGCTTCATGGCAAAGAACACCACACAAAATTTTAAGACACATATGACACATATGATATTAGGTTTTTAAACATCCTTGACAAGGCTTCGATGACCACAACACATCACTTTACTGTTATTGTATGCGACAACCCAGTTAATTACGTAACAAAGTTAAATTAAAAGGTACGTTACATAAGTTTGTGATGACTCAGAACTAGAAAGTTAAAATAAATATGAAGCATAGAAGAACTCTGTCAACTTGTTAGAACTTTTATCGCTATGTAATCTACCCCTCTAAAAAGGAACTTCGTCCCCGAAGTTCATTCTACCCATCCACCAACTTATACGTACGCAAGAAGGCAACAACCATGGAACATATATTATGTCACAGGACAAGTACGACACGTCCATACTGTATGTAAACCGCCACCTTATTCATGCAATTCAAGGAGACAAGACATGCAACATAAACAGAGATATTTGAATAGTATGATGGTACCATTGTAATCAACAGTGATTACCGCCAACACACACATACCAGATCTTATATTACTATTACCGTCACATCTCAAATTTCGATCGTATATCATTATCATATAAACAAGGTGCATATCATGAATTCCGAACACGTCACTAAGGCATTGAATAATGCACGTACCAAAACAGTTACCCAATTAATTCTATAACATTTCCAAATAACGAAGACCGTAATATCCGGATACTCGATCGAGTATTATGAAGTACTCGGTCGAGTACGCGATACTCGGCCGAGTATTGGCATGCTCGGCCGAATTTTCCAGGGCAGAAAGCGAATTTTGATATCTAAAACACACACACCAAGTGTTATACTTGCAGACAGTGAGATACTCCATCACCGACTCAAAGTTCTGGTCCAAAAGACTCAAACGTAGTACGGAAAACAAGTAGCGGCCTTATGGCCAGTTACAATCATCCAAAATAAAAAGAGTACGACAAAGTATATCAAATATCCAACAACAAACCGAGAAACAAGTCTAGAAATACAACGAAAATCACATATCCTCGCCCTCCTCCATCTCCTCACCACCACCTGTGCCCGGTGTACCTGCTCCAGGTGCTCATGCTCCCTGAAAAGCTCCAGCTGAGTATCCTCCATCGCCGGTCCATCTCCCTGCCTCGCCTAGCTGAATGCCAAAGTTGGCTCCCCACGGCCCCGCGAGGCAGCCAAACTCGGTCTCCTCTGCTGGTCTCCAAAAGTTGGGATCAACTCCGTAACTATGGAAGACTCCAGTGTCAACCCCGGGTCCTCTCCACCAAACAGGTTGTGCCAACTCTGTCCCTATACCCTGGTTTTAGGCCATCTCGTGCATGTTCCGGAGCACCAAGGTAGTAGAGATCCGCTCAGTCAGGTCACTAACCGGCACCCTAGGGTTGTGGGCGGTAGGGTAGGGCGAGTACTGTGATGGGTAAAAGCTCGGTGTCAATAAAGAAGGCGCAGTCTCAACCTCGTCCACCCTAGATGCTCTCCCTCTACGGCGCTCACGTGGTGAGGGAGCGATCGGCTTCTTCTCCATCACGGAGATAGGCTCGGCCAAGTCGCGGAGGATGGAGGGGTCGATCAAGTAAGCCTGAGGCTCAGGTCTAGGCTCACCACTCCCTGGGATATACTCAGCCAAATGGTCAATCACGGGTAGGTGCTCGGGATCGGGAAGCACCATCCACATGGATCCTCTCACTCTCCACGCATACGACCCATCCTCTAACCTCCTAAGCCACCTATTATGACACCAATACCTCTCATCCATCATAGGGATGGACTCAAACAACCCAGTACCCGACGTAGGTAGAACCTCAAAGTCAGTCAGCCTCTAAGCCAAGAGGGTCACTATAGCCCTACAAGAAATGTGACGGCTCAAAAACCGTGCCATAAGGTCCAAACTAGAGCATACGACCCCGGGAGGACTATAGTAAAAAGGCTCCCCCCGGCGAAGGTTAAGATAGGACATCAACAACATGACCTCATGAGTGTTCAGCTTACTTACATCATCCCTCCCGAACAAAAGGCAAGTCATCATCCTAAGAAACATACGGAGTGACACATGCTGAACATCATTGATCAACATGGCACTTGCACTAGGAACGGGTCGGCCAGTCAGGTAAGTTAGGTAGTGGAGTGCCCCACTATTCTTTGCCACATCACTAATGTACCCCTCTTTCTCTGTCTCTAGACCAAGGTGGCCGGCAAACTCATCAAGGGTTAGGTTATAATCTTCGTTCATAAGGCGGAAAGAAACGGTTTTCCCCTTTAGATCATACACAAAGGAGCTCGAAAACTCCAGGGTCAGATACGGGTAGGACTTCTTGCGTAGGTGGTAGAGTCCCTCCATCCCATAAATCTCAAAGATGTGCACGATATCCCCTTTAACCCCCAAGGTCTCCATGATGTTGGGATTCACACAACGTGTCGACCTCATGGTTCAAGGTCACAAAAGCCGCTCGCTGCTTAAAGTCAGAGAAAATTACCGATGGGTGTTCCTCCACCGGAGGAACAATGGGTTCTTGGCTATTTTGACCCGTTTCCAAGTGAACATTGGCGCGAGTCTGCTTTTTAGCTAGGCTTTTGCTTTCGGCATGCTGTAAAAAGATGAATTCAACAAGGATTTTTCCAAAGTTTTGCCTTAGTAAGAATTGTTTTTCGAATTATACACTTTTAAGACGAAGTTTTAAGACGGATTGTTCTCACAAAATACAAGTCATACTAACCAAGAAAAGCATTTTTATCATCAACTAATAACATCCTAAGGCAACCTAAGGGACCAAAAATCAAACTTGAAGTAAACCCTAGAAAAAATTTGTAACATAAGATGGGCGATTTCAAGCATAAAACCGTTTTAGAGTATACATAGGCGGTGTTTAAGATCAATTAGAATCCAAAATATCAAAGTAGAAGCACATAAACTTGGATTACAAGAGTTAAAGGTTCGAAATTTGGGGCAAATTTTACCATAGATTGAAAGCAAAGTTGAGGAAATTGATTGAGTACTTTACCTTGATTGAGGTTTTGAACAAGCAAGAAGGGATCCAAGAGCAATCACTGGCCGGAATCTATACTTTTCGGTTACTTGTCGTTAGGAGTACCTAGACCAAAACACAATTTATAACTTCACAAACAACTCTACAATTAGTAAAGAGGCAAGTAAAGGTCGGATCCCAAGGGACGGGAATTGAGATGAGATTTCTATTGCAACTAGTGGTGTCTAAGGGGTGTCACAATTGGGGTTTGATGTAGAAGATCACTAAACTAAATAGCAATGAAAGTAAACAATCAAGATGAACTAAAAGGGATGTAAACAATTGATAAAGAGCACTAGGGTGTCATGGGGTCATAGGGGATTCATGAGAATTGATCATACAAACATATTCTCAAGTTATAAGCAAGCAATTATTGTTGTGATGGATCGAGTTGGTTTATATCTTACAATCCTAGGAAAGTTTGGGTCCCAGAGCCGAATCAATTAGATTGTACAACACCTACAAGTCGACTTAGTCTTCCCTACTCAACAACATGCATGGTCTAATGAGACTCGAGTTGGTTTATGTCTTACAAGTCTCATTGAAAAGATAGGTGATGGGTAAAAAATGCAAGGATTCATAGGCTCACATTTCATCAAACATAACATGTGCATAAGTTGAGATCACAACAAGCAAGCAAATAAACTATGAAAGCATATTAATTTAAGCATGAATCATTCCCCATGTTGGTTTCCCCTAATTACCCATTAACCCTAGCTAAGGAAACTACTCACTCATTATCATGTTGAACATGCTAGCAAGGTTGTCAATCATACCAACAAAGTAAAACATGATGATTAAAAGAAAGTGATTAACAATAATTGAAGAGGGTTAAGAGAATTATACCTACTAATGATTCCAATAATAAAGCAAAGAATAAAAGAAGTACTTGATGCTTGATTGGAAGGTTGTCAATCTCCCAATAATAACCCAAATAATCTTCAATTACCCAAAATAAAGGATGAACAAGAGATAGATTAAGGAAATAAAACAGGTATTAAAACTTGATTAAATGTTGATTACAAAATTAAAGAGAGATTTGATTGATATTAACTACACTAAAGATTGCTAAGAAGAACATCCTCTTCTAATTAGACTAATGGGGTATTTATAGTGGGGATTAGGTGGATGAATTAGGGTTAACTAAGGGCTTAAATGACGATTAAGTCCCTTGTTGAGGAAACGCCGGTCTTTTTGGAAAGACTCCGGTCTCTAGGGAGACTCCGGTCTCTAGAAGAAGATGTGCATCCTTCCTTGAAGCTTGAAGAAGACGAAATGGGTCTGCCTGGGAATCCGGGCGTCTTTAGCACGGGACGGGCAGATTTGGTGGTTTCTGCCCGGGCGTCTTGGGAGTTAAGACGGGCGTCTTCTGGATATTTTGCCCAGGCGTCTTTGTGGTGAAGACGCACGGATTGTAGGGTGAAGACGGGCGTCTTTAGGGTAAGATGCACGGATTGCTGGGCAGTCTTGTTTCTTCTTCTTTTCTTCCTTTTTCTTCATAAAATCCTTGGGGATTTCCTCGGGGATGCAAGGATCTTTTCTCATCATTGCCCATCTACTATAGTATGTACAAAGGCCTTCTAATCTTGTCTCTCCTTGATGCTTGGTCATTGAATTAAATCAATATAGCCTCATTTTGCCATGAAAATGCAAGGTTTGCACTCCTCTCCTACCAAGGGATCAAAACCTCAAAGAAAATGCAAAACAAAGAACTAAAGACAATAAATAACCCAAATATGCACTAAAAAGCATGGGAACGAGGCTAATTCGGGGACTAAATGTGCTCTAATTATGGTCACATCAAATATCCCCAAACCGAACCTTTGCTCGTCCCGAGTAAAGAGGTGACAAAGACTAGGACCATTATTTAAACTAACCTAATAACATAGCCGATATGAGACAATTAGCGGGTCTCACTCCGCCCCTTCAACTCACAACAAGACAACCATGAGGTAGGATGCCTTCTTGCAAGGCAAGGTGGGTCTTGCCAAAATGGCGACACATCCAAACATTAAGCATACAAAATCAAATAATGGATGCATCTACAAAAGAATAGCCACTTTCTTCATCTAAGTGGCGGAAATTATCTACAAGGGAAGCAATTCAAGGGTACACAATCCTTCATAGATGCAATTTCTTCAAACTACTAAGCCTAGAAGGATACCAATAAATCACCTCCAAATTGTGTCAAGCTAGGGTACCTTTGTCCTCAATCGTTAAATGCTTTTGTCAAGAGTAGACTCCCTATGGTGTTAGAAACACTGGAGGATCGCGGAATTCCCCCTCTTGCCTAGACAAGAAGAAGGGTCGTCCCCGCTCTACCATGCACAAAAATGGATACGATGGATAAAGGGATCGATAGATATTTGAGTTTCACTTTGGAAGTTTGCTTTTGTTTTTGTTTTTCCCCCCAATTTCTTGTGGCATATAACATTTGAGAACACTTTCTTTTGCCATTTCTTTTTTATTTTTGGCATTTCAACACTTGACAACTTTTCAACTTTTGGCATTTCTTTTTGAACATTTTCAAAGTCACCCCATATGTAGTGAGGGTGCCTTTTATTTGAAGTTTTAGGAGTTCTATTTTTGCTCCTCTTTTCATTTGATGCATTTTTGCAAACTTTCTTTCACTTTTCATTTCATTGAACTAAAATTGATTTCTTTTTGTGCCCATTCCCTTTGATGACAAAAATGTGGTAGAACATGGATGATGGATGGATGCATGGTTTCAAGGGTCACCTTGGAATAAACGGTAGCCAAGGAGTTATCACACCACAAGGTACTCTTGACTAGGCCTTAATCCATGGGTCAAAGGATACGAGCATGACACATCCTAGGGTGTTTTACAAGTATTCTAACAAGCAAAGTCTTAAGAAGAAAAAGCATCTACTAGGGCCTATATACACTTGTCAAGCTTCCCAAGTAGACGGTTTCACAAAAATTTTCTAACATGCAAACTAAATGCCATGATGTAACTAGCATATATACATCCTAATGCATATGATTCTACCAACTAATATGCCATATAAACTAAATGCAAGTCCTAAGTTCACATTGTTTTACCGCATCAATCAAAATAAAGCCACATAGTCATTAACATAAAGAGGAAAAAGGAGATTGGAAAGATCATACCATGCGGTCTTCAATATCCTCATGTCTCGGATGTGGCGTAGTCGATCAATGTGAACAAGGAAAGCACAATATATACAACAATATATACATGACTACACTACAAAGGAAATGAACTTGTTTTTGGATTTTCAATTTTTCAAATTTTTATGGTTTTTCGAAATTTTTCAATTTTTTTTTTTTGGATTTTTCAATAAAAGTTAAGTTATAATTCCCCATCCCCACACTAATATGGGCATTGTCCTCAATGGCCAAAATGATGGGAAATCATGCAAACATGATGCATGAATTCTACTCTAAATGCAAGCTACACTAATCTACACTACATGATACATGGGTTTTTGTTTATGACGGAGAGCGTAATTTAGATTACCTCCCGTTGTGTATGCATGTACTTCCCCAAACCGAGTTAGACATTATTTCTAATGTCCTAAAGTTGGGGTAGTTCATGTACACAAGATGCAATGCATGAAACTAAATTGTCATTTTTGATTTTCAAATGTGGAAACAATGAAATGAGAACACCTCAATGGGGCCGAGGTGTTAGTCCTCTATGTTGCTAGGACTCTCCAACCATGATCAAGATAAAGTAAATAAAACAAAGAAAGAAGTAGACAAACCTCAAGAGGGTAGGAGCCTCCAAAGCTTGCTAGTCTTCCACCATATCATCATTATCATCATCTTCCTCAATAGAAGTGGACTCATCACCACTTCCCTCTTCACTTTCTTAT